>NW_015537939.1:2680172-2698239 GCF_001515605.1 Sinocyclocheilus anshuiensis | reverse complement strand
TGTGATGCAACACTGAATTTTCAGCATCATTACTCCAGTCTTCAATGTCACACGATCCTTCAGAAATCATTGTAAAATGCTTAGTGCTTAAGAAACATTTTAAATCAGTTGTTCTGTTTTTCTTTCAAATATATTCTTTAAAGTATTGTGTGTGTGTGTGTGTGTGTGTGTGTGTGTGTGTGTAAACTGTGGTACATGTTCAGAATTCTTTAATCAAATAGAATGTTCAGAACTGTATTATATAGTTATGTAGTTATTGTACATTATATAGTTTTTTTGTCACTTTTGATCAATGAATAAAAGCATACATTCTTAATATGTATACAGTATATTATATATTATAATTTAAATTATTAATTATAATTAATAGTTATAATTAATATAATTATGAATTATACTTTTTGAGAAGTTGGATTTCATTATAATTTAACACTATAGTGTGGGAATGATTGGTGAAAAAAAAGTAGCATATATGTTTGGTTTTTAAATGGATGGTAAAAAAAATATATGTCAAATACTAGTTGGTTAACAAAACAGGAATAATTTTTAAAGGGTTTGGGCTTACTAAAATGTACATTATAAGCCCAGTTATGGCTTTAAATCTTATAAAAAGTCTTATAAATAAAAAAGTCTTTTTATGACAAAACATATGTGTTAAGATGTGAGATTAACTTTGATTTAATACAAATTTAAAGGCTATTCACGTAATAAGTCAACACTCAATCCCTGTACATTCTGTTTTTAACTCTGTTTAACATGAGTGTGTCTGAAGGGCTTTGAGTGTGTAGTGCTGCTCTGTTCTTTGATAAGGATACAAGAGCATAAGTATTTTACCCTGATAACAGTGCTACATGTTGATAATTACAAAACAATTTTTTTTATTAATTAGAATATAACATTTGAATAGGTGCATATGGTAGAACCCATAGTAAGTAAGTGCCAAGGTACCATGTTATTTCCATCTAATACCATCAGTATACCATGGTGCCATCTCAAAACGTAGTTTCCAAAATAATACCTAATGTATAAACTATAACATTCTATTTTAAAGTAAGACATCAAGGCCAAGTCACCAAGAAAACAAATTAGTACAAGACGTACATGTCCTCATATCAGTGTTTATGATTAAGGGTGTGTGTGGTTGCATAACTGTTTTAGGACCAAAGCGACACTTGGTATTTTATTAGTGTAAAATAACTGGGTCTTCACCTCAAGACATGACCTGTGTGTCTTTCTGGCCTGTATCTGCCCAGCGACTGTTCAGACACACACACACACACACACAAAACATCAACATGGCTTGTTAAACACACAGGAATGACCTACGGCCTGTCCACACCTGTTCCTGTTTCCAACACGATGCTGTCACTGACCCGTTCATACAGTATATCAGTGTTATAAAATAATACACCACACACACTGAATCATGTAACATTGTCTTTTTGTTTTTTGCAGTGCCAAAACCTCAGATCAGGAGATGTTTCTCTTTGACTGAAGAAAAGTGGAAAATGTGACTGTGCCAGTAATTTTAGTGATAATGTGAAATAAATATTTCTTTATTTCTTTAAATCTATTTTTTATTCCTACTTAAAAAAAAAAGTGAAAAAAATTTTAATGCTGAACTCATTTTTGAACCTCATAAAAGCTGCACAATATCTCAAAATATCTCTGTTTACAGGAAGATATGTTCTGTGTAAAGTAATGGCACTTCTCTGCTTGTGTGTGTATGAGAGGCGTCTGCTCAGATAACACATTTACAGGAATGTGTGTGTTTGTGTGTGTGTGTGTTGTAAGAGGTGTCCAGTGGAATCTAATGAGTGAGGCTCAATGGGAAAATAAGGTCACATCACTTGACCTGTCGATCTGAGTGTGTGTGTGTGTCTGTGTGTGTGTTTGTGTAAGAGTGATGTTCATGACCCGGTCTCAGGACACAGACTGGAGTCAGTGGTTTATGCCCTCAGAGGTTTGTAGTAGGACACTGAAAGAGGTTCCCACAGGGATCAATCATAAGCAACGCATTCTGAAGACTGAAACCTCAGCGTGATTTTAACAGCCTGCAAAGCTTAAAGGTTTCTCGACCTGTGCCAACCCTAACCTGGAGGATGTCAGTTAAATTTGTTGCACCCAGAGACACTTGTAAATTGAGGGAGATATTAAACATGACAAAGGACCTGTCAGAACATTTACTAGTGAACCTCAATTTAAATCTCATTTTGCATGAAAATTTGAATGCAAATTTTGTTCGTTTGTAATCCATGCACCACATAACAACATGGGTGTTGAACAGACTTAATTTAAACTTAATTTTTGGTCTGTTCCTATACGAAAGCATTCAAAAGGCTTGGAATATAGTGCATAAGTTGCATGGACTACCTTTTCCTGCATTTGCATTGTTTTTTAAGCTTGAAAACTCCCGCCCTCATTGATTGTAAGTGCATGGGCAAAAAGTGCATGGGCATAATTATAATTTGATTTATTAAAAACATATTTTGTATTTCACCGGAGAACCTGAGGGAGAGTAAGTGATGACAGAATGCTTGTGTTTGGGTCATCTATTCCTTGAATAGCACAAACAAATAAGAAATATTAAGCATGCTGCTCTTGTTGACAGCTTCATGAATTCGGTGTTAAGACAGAGAGAGCAAGTTTCCATAACTGTGTGTTCCTCGAATCAAATGCACCTGTTGGGAAGGCCACCTCACATTACAGATGTGTGTGCTAGAGAGAACGAGCGTGTTAGAATAAATAGGAGGAAAAGGAGAAGTAGCTTGTCTAAGGAAAGAACGAAGCAATTCTGAGAACCTTGCAATCTTCTTCCTCTGCGTCGAAGCTTGTAGATCTGATCCTCCCTGTGGAGCTTTAAACGTCTCTTATTTAAAATCCCTCTATCTGCGTCTGTGAATCCGATGCAGGATAAACACTCGCCCATCAGCACCCCTGAGAGGCATTAAAATACCTTTCAATGTCAAATTCCCCTCCACTGTTCTGACAGTAATAATCTCATTCTGGCTTCGCAGATGAAAACACGATGTTTGTCAACTCTGATGATTGCAAGGCAGGCAAATATAGCCATGAAGTGATTAATCGTCCGGCACGTCTCTGCTATCAGGTAACCCACTTTGAACTAAGGGGGATGTGGACTAAAAATAACCCCTCTCCCCAAACCCCCAAGACCTGTCAGCTTTATGTGAACCTCATATTCTCCAGACCTACATCACCGTTGAGTATAATTACCCTTTTGGATGTTTAAAAAAAAAGGTACCTGCTTCATTGTCTGGGAATTTTTTTCTGTTGTGTTCTGCCCGCAGGGATCTGATGCTGAGCGCTGGCTGCTTTAAGAGTGAAATCTTTGGACTTGGTCTCTCATGACAGATGTGTCCAAACTGAGGTAATGTGTCTGTCAAAGGTCGTCAGGTTTTACGGTTTTGGCTGCTAATTGTAATTGAAATTGTAAAAGATTCTGAAGCCAATTTGATTTATTTGAATGACATGAATTTATAGTTTACATTGACACTGTACTTTTAATGGTATAGTGACAAAAATGTATTACTGTTTTCTTATTTAGTCATATTATTCTAACACGCATAGTATTTTACCATAAGCTGATTTAGGCTTTCTTTACTCTTTTTTTTATTACAGTATCAAGTTAACATTTTGAATTGTACAGCACACAACTGCATGTTTGCATGCATACTGAAATCAGTTATTAGTTGCAGACTGTGTATGTGAGTAATAATTAACCTTATTTATTTATATCTTTATTTATATCTTGTGCGCAATGACAGTTTAAGAGAAGCTTAAGAAAATCATGTGTGTATAGGAAAAACAGGGTTGAGTCATATTCATCTGATAGCTTTGACGTAAGAATGACGTATGGAAATTGCACACACATGGGCTGATACAAATCTAAGTGGAAACTCATTTGACCGATCACTCAGTTTGTTTTCCGGTGTAGCCCAACACCTTTGGACAACAATAGAGGTTGTTTGTTATGGAAAAACCTAGGATTGGATGCAGTTATTTATATTTCTAAAATTTACTTAATTAGTTTTACATTTATTTTATATATTATGTATTTGAAATAAAATATCATATATGTTATTATATAACATTATATATAAAACCTATAATAAAAGCATTATTAAATAAATAATACAATATTTAACGTTTAACCTTAGATTTATCTTGTTCAAAAATATTTAGATATTTTTTATAAAAATGCATATGGCTCACAATATAGTGGCATAATTTTGCCTATGATGTCTTACAAAACATACTGTGGTTGTACAATGGTGTACTGACCTCATCAGATGAAAGTTACTAAAAAGAATGGCATGTTACCAATTCTAAAAGCCACAGTACTTTTTTCTTGCTTTTTTAAATGATCTGTAGCTCTCGTTTTCTATGCATCTAATTGTTTCTTGTTTTCTTTTTCCTCTTCTTCCGTTTCCTCTCTTGCAGTGACGTGTGTGCAGTGATCCAGAGCGAGGGAGATGACAGCTGAGTGGGTTGACATGGCCACCCCAGACAATCTGCTGTTCCTGGACACAGATGCTGTCAACTCTTCCTTCGCTTCACCGCCCATAGAGGAAAATGAGCCCACTCGTGCCACGGACAACCAGACAGATGACAGCTTTAGTTCAGTCCCTGATCAACACCCTGATCCAGACTCAGGAAGCTCAGGATTAATGCCAGTTCCGTGCCAGGATGGGACCATTGAGATCCATAATACAAACATTGAAAGGGAAAATGAGAGTGGTTTAGTCTTAAGACAGCCCCTGGATCACACTGCAGTGATAGAAATGAATAAAAGTGATAACTGTGACTTCAGTACTGCTGCTATAATGGAGACTGACAGTATCACAAACAGTACTAACATCCCTAACCTAATTCACCTATTGGACAGAAATCGAAATGACAAACATGGTAACTCAAACACTAAAGCGGATCCAAATGAGGCTCATGGCACTTTAATGAGTCCATTATTAACAGAACACAACAGACAAGAAGAAATGAGCCAAGACACCATTTTAAACCAATATGCCTCTTTTGAGAGCATTGGACTTGATGTTAACCCAATGGCTAATGATGATGGTCCCTTGGTAAATACTGTCTCTAATGTAATGAATGGTGCAAGCAATGAGACTGATGCAACTTCTTCTGAAACCCTCATCCAGACTTGCCAGGATACATCTGAAGGTGTTGATGTAGCAGTGGAAGCGGCGACTGCCTATAAAACTCATCCAGAAATTCATGACATTGCAGAGAACTTGACATGTGGACCACTGGCAACTGAGAAAACAGATAATTCTGAGTCACTTTTCCACCAATCCATGCTTAAAACCTCACAAATTGGTGAAAAACATGAGAAGGATCTCTCACAAGTGATCCCTTGCCCAACATCTGTCACGAATAGAGATTTAGGTAAATGTTCTGAGGAGATTGATGGTGCTTGCTTAAAGTTCACAAGAATGGAACATGATGTTGAGGCTGGTAGCGAGTTGTGGCTGTTTCTTCTAGAGTCATATTTGACAAACTCATTACAAAAGTATGGCTCAAATACACTCGCTAACACTTAAACATTCACCACCCTCCTCATACGTACATGACAGACAGCTGTGGCTGCTGAGGAAATGTGAGGTGCAGAGAAAAATACTGATAAACAGGAATGCAGACTAATTATAGAGGGTGGCGGATGATAATAGACCAGCAAGAGCAAAAGAGGAACTGGAGAGGCAGTGGGTGAGGGGCACGAGCACAGCTGAGGGGCAAAATACGACCCCTGCTCTCAAACTCAGTGTCATACTGTACGACAGTTTCTCCAATCCCACAGACCCCTGAGATAGCGGGAGAGCTGTGATTGGTTCACTTACGTTACACAGCGGCTGTGATCACTATAATAGAGATGACCCCTTCTATTGGTAGCCATATGTGGCTGTAGACTGCAGCATGAAAGCATAATGGTTTTTGCATTAGACAGACATTCGCCTCTGTGAGGTATGTAAACAAACAGCTAAATGTAGTTTGGATGAGAATAGGCCTAAATTGACTTGTCAAATGATACAAATGCTTCAATTCCTATGCTGTCTGCCTCTGATTTCTTCTGTCTTCTCCATGACATTTAATGTTTTTTCTATGTTTCTGTGTTTCAGTTGGAAGGAAATGCGCTGGTGGAGGTGACCGGAGACGAAGTTTCCCAACTCGGGTTGGTCTTTGAGGAGGAAAGTCAAAGCAGTTTTACTTCTCAAAGGATCTCAGTGTGCACCAGCGACAAGAATTTATTAACTGACTGTGTGAGCGGCGAGGAGTGGCGTCACGGCTCCAATGTTGCTCTCCACACATGTCCCTCTCAATCGAACAGTCACGTGTCTTCTGAGACGGGACGTGCTGAAGGAAATGAAACTTTTGTGCATTTTAACACTGAGGAGTGCACTGTGAAGCCAAAAGAGGAGGAAAGAAATACATTTCCACAGTTTATTATGCCGTTTGCTCCACTCAATACTGGAAATACTTTCCTCCACACACACACACACACACACACTAAACATATACCTGTGTGAATTACAATTTTCTGCATTTAAAGAAATATTATTTTATTAAATGTGTATTTTTATTAATTATTTTATTTTTCCACTATTTTCTACTCAAATGCCATAGTAGTTTATTGAAAAGTCCACAGGATGATCTAGATCTTCCATCTAAAGGGATTATTAATGAGATACATATTAAGAGTGATCAAAAATCAGTCAGTAGTGACGATTCGTCTGAAGATCGCTTTCATACATGCCCTGAACAGTCACGTGTCTTCTGAGACGGGACGTGCTGAAGGAAATGAAACTTTTGTGCATTTTAACACTGAGGAGTGCACTGTGAAGCCAAAAGAGGAGGAAAGAAATACATTTCCACAGTTTATTATGCCGTTTGCTCCACTCAATACTGGAAATACTTTCCTCCATAGTAGTTTATTGAAAAGTCCACAGGATGATCTAGATCTTCCACCTAAAGGGATTATTAATGAGATACATATTAAGAGTGATCAAAAATCAGTCAGTAGTGACGATTTGTCTGAAGATCGCTTTCATACATGCCCTGACCACTCTTTATCTTCATCTTCAGATGAACCTTCCATCAAGGACACTAAAAGAAAAGCCGAGTACAGCGATACCTGTGATATCAGCAAAGAGCTTTCTAAGTTAATTTTACTCACAGGACAGCATTTTATGGTGTCTGAAGACAAACTTGTTGCATATGTCACTCTAGACTTGGAAGAACCCAATTTAAATAATTTCTCATTGTCAAACTACGAGGAACGACCCAAAACAGACAATATGCCTCACAAGACTTCCAAAACATCCTCAGATGGTAAAACACGCTCTAAACATAAGGAGAACCCAGCTGAGAAGCAGCAACATGGGATTCAAACATCAAAAAAGCAAGATCTTCAGCCCCCATCCCAGATGAAAGAGGAATTCAATTCAGAAGGAGATGGTTGTGAAGATCGGCCAGTTACTGTCATTGAAACCATCGTCATCACAGAGAAGATCGCTCCTAAAACCCAAGGGAAGAAGAAAAAGAAGCATGCACAACACGGGACACCAAAACCCGAAAATGATCCACCAAGTGACATAGGGAGCAGAAGCACTCAGAAGAGCATGAGTGGCAAGACCGAGAACATTGTCCTGAAGGTAGCATCAAATGGTCTGGATAAACCAGCACCTCATCTTCCCGCTAAAATGGACGTTACTAACAAAGATAGCACTCAGAAAGTGATTTCAGTGAGACCCAAAGCAGAACCCTACTTTGGCAGCGTAAATGCCACTCAGAAAGCCACCCCTATAAAACTCAAAGTAGATGCTAGTAACACAGCCAAGATGGAAAATAAGACGTGCACCTCTGATTCTCTGAGCATGTGTTTACCCAGCATGCTGAATGACGACATCAAGCGCAGGCGAATCGCAAATGACCTGTCTGGAGCAGTTCCGATAAGGACGAGGCCACAGCTGCCCGCTATTTTCCGCCAAGCAAGAAAAGATGGAGAAGATACGACCCGGAGATCTTACAGCGAGGTTGTCAAGCAGAAGACTCCAATACCCAAAGAAGGTTCTCCAAATGCATTCCTGTTCAACTTCAAATTAGAAGTCAATCCAGTAGAACAGGGGTGTCCAATTCTGCTCCCTGAGGCCCAATGTCCGGCAGAGTTTAGCTTCAACCTGCCAAAAAACACTTGTCTGGAAGTGTTCTAGAACTTGATTATCTAGTTCAGGTGTGTTTGTTTAGGACCCAAGCTAAACTCGGCAGGATTATGGCCTTCAGGAACAGGAATGGACATTCCTGCACAGGAACATTTTATATTTTTACAGTATGCGTTCCTGAGTCAGAAATGTCAGAACCATGCAACTTGACCCAGTCTGATGTGGTTTGCTGGTCTTAGCTGGTTTAAGCTGGTTTAGCTTGTCTCCCAATCTAATTAAGGTGGTTTTAGATGGTTTGCCAATTGGTCAAGTGACCATAAATCTCTAAAACCTACAAAACAGACCAGCGTAATCAGCTTGACTAACTTAGGGAGACCAGCTAATCACCTTAGGCTGATTCGAGTTGTTTTTGGGGTGGGATACAATGGAATCCAGGGGCCAGTTGCATAAACTGCTTCTTAAAAAGTTACTCATCTAATTTTTTTTCATGAAAGTCAGTTTTAAAAAGGGAGAACGGACTGATTTGAATCCAGAATGTAAGTCTGAGTACCTCTTGGCTAACAGTTGGTCAAACTAGTTCTTAAAGGGATAGTTCACCCAAAAATGAAAATTTGATGTTATTTTCATTTTTGAGTGAACTATCCCTTTAAAGCAGCACTATGTAACTTTTTTCGCTCTAGCGGTTAATAAACAGAACTGCACACATCCCGCGGAAGAACATTCCAACCAGAGCTACTTCTCCAAGTTTATGTCTATGGCGATTCACGCAGGTATGTGTAACTCCGCAGCGGTGACGACCCGACCAGGCTACAATAGTCCAAATATAAGTACTTATTATAAGTGTACCGTAGTGATTCGGGATAAGACAAAAACGCGGTTTGGAAGATGAATTCATGATGTACTCGCTCATTATATACATTTTGCACATTCTGAACACAGAAAAAGTTACATAGTGCTGCTTTAAGGTGCAGTCTTAACATAGCGTCTATGTTTATGCAACTGGCCCCAGCAGGTTTATCAAATAAATTCATGCAAAAAGGGCTATAAATTATGCATTTTTATGTTTTGGTTGTAGTGGTTCCTATAGTCTCAGAGATCCAGGCTGACCCAGTTCCTGCTGACCCCCAGAACATCTTGCTTTGGTGCAAGTTCAATCCTGTCCCACCTGATGCCACCATTAAGTGGACTAAAGAGGGAACAGTGCTGTCAGAGATAAACAAAGTGTAAGAAAACCCTCTTTTACTATCAGCCACTGCTTCATCCTTATCTACCTACATTATCGTCTGACTCTGGTCCAAAATTAAGTTTCCAAATGGAATTATTTAACTGAGATGGTCATCATTATACTGTAGCTCTTTTACCACTTGGTGGCACTCTGTTCTTGTCCAAATCTGCTGTAAATTTTGGCAGAGACCTGAGTGAACATCAGCGCTCTGGTGATTCAGCCATGACTTATAGTGGGAGCGAAATGAACCTTTTACATAACAGAGTGATTAATTCCTACTGAATGCTGACTGTGCCTCAGACACTCTCAAACAAACCTCTGCAGTCCAGAATGGTCCTTCTGAGATGTTTTTTAAGCTGAAGTTTAACTGCAGGATTCAGAAATGAACATCTGGTCTGCATAGGCCACTGTGTTTAGTCTCTAGGACCCTTTGCCCAGATGTGTGAAGAATGATTGATTCACTATAAATGTTCAGTTAAATGTTTTTCTATTTTCTGTAGAGAGAAGGATGACGGCCGCTTCACTTTGACAATCCTAAAGGCTTGCAGTAAAGATCTAGGGCTGTACAAATGCAGCCTGAATGCTGCCAACATTTCTGTTTCGACCTCAGAGTACCATCTCACATCTGAGGGTAAGACATAGAAGGCTGCTTTCCCAGACTAATGATTAAAGAGGCTATCAATTACCATTGTAATTTGCTGAAGTACTCCATGACTAAGCAGAAAGTTAAAGCAGAAACTCATGCTCTGAAGTTTCAGCAGGGTGAATGAGGTAATAGTCTTAAAGAAAGCCAGATAAAGACTTCTCCTGCTTCCAAAATGGCTCACTGCATTTAATACAATTCGACAGTTAATTAAGTACATTAAGTATGCATGTGTGCGGCATGAATACAATCCATACATAATACACTATCGTTGAAAAGTGTGAGGACAGTAAGATTTTTAAAAAGAAATTAATACTTTTATCCAGCATGGATTCATTAAAATGATCAAAAGTGACAGTAAAGACATTTATAATGTTAGAAAATATTCCTATTTCAAATAAATACTGCTCTTTTATACTTTCTATTCATCAAGGACTCCTAAAAATGTATTCGTTTCCACAATTGCAAATGTTAAGCAGCGCAACTGTATTTATTTTATAGGTTTAAGTTTGTCTCTCTTTTATTGTCTCCCTTAGGAGAAATTTGTCTTAGGCAACCGCGAGAGCAGATCAAACATACAAAAAAATAATAATAATAAAATAAAATATAAAAAGCATTTATTTGATCCAAAAAAGTAACATCATGAAATATTATTACAATTTAAATAGGTATTATTTTCTTACCAGATATCCTGTCTCATTTTGTAAATGATGTAATGCCTTTTATATGTCTGCAAAAGTAAGAACAAAAATAAAAAATGAAAAAAAAGAGAAATAAATAGGTATTTTCTATTTTAATATGCTTTCAAATGTATTTTATTCCAATGATGTCAAAGCTGAATTTTCAGCAATTACTCCAGTCTTTTGATCCTTCAGAAATCATTCTAATATTCCGATTTGCTGCTCAAGAAACATTTCTTGTGATATGATTTCTTGTGATATGAAACCATGAATAGAAAGCTCAAAAGAACAGCATTTATTTGAAATGGAAATCTTTTGTACCATATTTATTATTGCCTATTTATTAATGCATATTTTCTGAATAAAAACCATTAATTTCTTTCAAAAAAATGTTACTGACCTCAAACTTTTGAACAGAAGTATACATATTCTGAATGTGTGTCTGGGAAACGAATCCTCACTTTGTAAATCTGCAAACATGATATATTACACTCATTGACTCAACTGTGTCAAATTTTTGATTTCAGTGCTTATGGAACTAGTCATTCCGAGTCATGATCAGCCAGGTAAACAGACCTTTCGTTTCATGGTCTCTCTGCTGTTCCTATGAGTAGCTAAAATAGTTTGAACGGTATGCTGAATAATAGAGATTGTCTTTTATGAAAATCTGACAGGTGTATGTGTTTTAATGTGTTGTGAGTGTGATCGCTTAGTTTTACAACACTTCTCATCCTATTTATCTATCTCCCAGCTGAGCCCAGGGTTGTGGACGGTGATGAGGAGAACATCCAGTGCAGCCCGCTTCTCTTTAAGGAAGATTTCCTCTCAGATCAGTACTTTGGAGAGAATCAACCAGCGAGCATCGTGACTGAAAAGGTCCACTTTGGTGAAGGCATGCATCGCAAGGCTTTCAGGACCACTCTTAGAGAAGGCAATCTGCCGAGCTTCAACCCCGGCCATCCCTGCGTCCTGAAAGTACACAACGCCATCAGCTATGGGACCAAAAATAATGAGGAACTTGTCCAGAAGAACTACAGCCTGGCTGTGGAGGTGAGAGTGAATGTCTCTAAGGAGATGTTTAATTAAGAACTTAGCTTAAGGAGATTTGGGACTGATTCGTTTTTTATTTCTTAACCAGGAATGTCACGTGCAGAATACCGCCAGGGAATATATTAAAGCGTACAATAGTGTGGCCAAGTCTGCAGAATCATTTGGAGAGGTGCCAGAGTAAGTATAACAATACATGAACTTGTGAAGTGTACAAAGTACTGGGAAACTTCTACATAGAGTATCTGTATTGTTGTTTGTATTGTATCTAACCATAATGTAATTGTACAGTATGAGGTGAAAAAGTTTCCACATTTACTTAATAAGTCAACTTGCTTAGTGTTTGAATTTGACACAGCTGAACTTAAGGGTTAGCAAAGATTTTCTAATTGAAGTAACATCTACGCTACCATTCAAAAGATTTTTTAAATGTATAAAAATACAGTAAAATATTATTTTTAATTAAAAAGTGTTTTCTATTTGAATGTATTTTAAAATGTCATTTATTCCCGTGATGCCAAGCTGAATTTTTCAGCATCACTATTCCAGTCTTCAGTGACACATGATCCTTCAGAAATCATTCTAATATGCTGATTAGTGTAAGAAACATTTTTTTATTATTATCAGTGTTGAAAACAGTTGTGCTGCTTATTATTTTTCTGCAAACCGTGATAAGTTTGAGGAGTAGAAAGTAAAAAAACTGCATTTATTTGAAAAAATTTCCAGTTACATTATAAATATCTTTTCTTTCACTTTTAATCAATGTAATGCATTCTTGTTGAAAAAATGTTAATTTCTTTCAAAAAAAATGTTTTTGGTCAGTGCATATTTAACACATATACTACATTTTTATTATAAAACTTTTTTATATACATTTTATATTGCTTTCTTCAGTCTAGCCAGAAATCCGAAACTATTTCATGCTATTGATATTATTTTAAAGGTTATTGACATGCTTGAAATAGAACTATTAAATATTTGAAATAATATATATATATCAATTGAATGCATCCTTGCTGAAAGAAAATATTTTGTAAAAATTAAATAAAGAAAGCTAACATTTGAATGGAAGTGTACATTTCATAATCTAGGACACACTTTTTTTCACTATTTGTATTCATTAATTAAATTGTCCTTAAATTCCCAGAATCATCCCTATTTATTTGGTGCACCGGACGTCTAACGACATCCCTTACGCCACGCTGGAGAAGGAGCTGCTGGGAGATTTTGTGAAGTACTCTGTGAAGGACGGGAAGGAGATCAACCTGATGCGCAGAGACTCTGAGGCGGGACAGAAATGCTGCGCCTTCCAGCACTGGGTCTATACACAGACCGACGGCAACCTGCTGGTCACCGATATGCAGGGTAAATAATGCACAGTACTTCCATTCGACCATATATTGAACATCATGACATTAACAGTGTAACAAGAAGAATGTAGATTCGAATCCTGCAAGGAGTGAAGCATACCATTACAAATATTCTCTTTTATGTCCAGGTGTGGGTATGAAACTGACAGATGTTGGGATTGCCACCTGTAAAAAAGGGTAAATTCAGATTTTAAAATATCAAAAATGTACCCTACAATAAAAACTGTGTAGTTCTTATGAAAGCAGTAATATAGATTTGTATGATTGCAGCTATAAGGGGTTCAGAGGAAACTGTGCCACGTCCTTCATTGATCAGTTCAAGGCTCTTCATCAGTGTAACAGATACTGTGAGCTTCTGGGCCTGACGTCTCTTCAGCCCAAGCCAAAACGGACCGTCGGCCCGCCAAAGCCAAAAACACAACCCGCTCGGCCCCGTTCTGAACGGCAAATCCTGATCGCACAGAAACTCTGAATGTCTGCTTGTAGGATAACTAGTGTTGGCCGTTTTCTTGCTCAGGGACAAACGTGTTTCTGAGATGTTTCTTTAAATGTAAGATGACATTCATCTGTAAGGACAGTAGGGAGGTTACTTCTTTCTTGAAAGCTCTTTTGTGCTATTTTAAATGAGCTTATTATTGGTTTTTATTGAATTTCTTATATTTTTTTTAAGGGGTGAGTCGACTGACAATTGATATAACACTTTTTCGATGTAATATTTTTTGTTTAAACCAAAGAAATATCAGCTTGTGATAGTGTTTTATCCCGATTTGCTTGGTTGAAAAGTCGTGCCTGTGGTGCTGCAATCTGATTCTTTATTATTAGCCTACTGGCACTTCTGAATAACAACAACTTCATGTTATTATGATTGTTTGTTATAATATGTGCAATAAGTACTTAGTTTATCAAACTGCTAAATCTTAAATAGATATTTACTTTATGAGTGAGATTAATGTACTGTACAGCCGTAAAAGATTGTTAGACTTGAATGTAACTGCTGGAATTGAATGTTTGAAGCTTCTCATATTCAATGTTAAAATACTTTATTTTCACACGAATTTAGTATTTAATTTTTCTTGAATTTTTGAAGTTGATCTACGCTGTTTCTTGGAAGGAAGGATGAGGTGGTAAATCTGATGCTATGGAAAGGTTTGTACACTTGCCCAGTAAACAGCTGTTGATTTGCCTCAGTAAGAATGACAATCCTCCACCTTCACGTTCCCATCATCCTTCCAAAGTCAAATGACTTATTGCTTCATTGCTATATATAAGCACACACGTTTGAAGCCAAGTATTCGTCTTGTTAGTGTTAATGAACTGCACAAATCAATCACTTGAAATTAAAAACTGTGATGTTACCGTTGCTACTTTCTGCAAATCTAGATAGTCTTATCTATTAGTAGTCTTAGTGAATGTGGATTGAAGGTCAAAGATTATCAGATTCTTGGCTTGACCGAACCACATTCGTCTTGTATTGGCTTTGAATGATCCCCTCTGAATGGTGTATTGTGTATTAATAAGTTTTTTTTTTTCTTTATTAAGTCTGGGTTTATTTTAATCACAAACTTAAAAAAATTACTTGAATAATTTCATTACTTATTTTATTTATATATAAATGTTATATATAAATTATATATATATATATATAAATTACAATACATTTAACAATAATTTAATAAATTATACATTTTATAAAAATATATATATATATATATATATATATATATTGTTTTGTTGTTGTTTTTTTTACATTTTTAATTTTTAACTTGATGTACTAAACAAAAATTCATATAAAAAACTATTTTAAAAAACTAAAAAAAAAAAGTTAAAAATTTCAAATGTAATAAAATTTTAAATGAAAACAGCAGATATCTAAAATATTAATAAACTGCAACATTACTTCAGTGACACTAACATAGCACTGCATCCTTGCTGAATTTAAAATAACTCTTGACCCATTAAAACACTTCAAGAAACTTGCTAGTTTATTATTGTCATGAAGATACTAATACTAATACAGAATAAAATATGAAGAAAGTGTGTCACGACACGCATACTGTCTGGCAACTGGGTCAGTACACACATATAGCAGACATGATCTATTACATCGATTTTTGGCAGATGCCAAATTTATTGTGCGCAACCTTGTTGTGCGCAAACACACACACACGCCTACATATTCAAAGACACAAGGGTGTTTCATATTCTCACAGTAGAATCCATCATCATGCTCATGTTTCTCTGTGCTGATTGGCTGAAGTGGTTGTGAGGTCTCACCGTGGCTATTTAGTGTGATAATGGCGTTTGACAACACAGGACACAAACACCATTGTCACACTCCACAGCTCAGGAGGACGACAGACTGACACCTATTTTTTCACCTATGATAGCTGAACTTTTATTGAATCCCTCAGAATGAACTTATGAACAGTACTTAATGAACAAGACCTGTAAGTGTCACCCCGTTTTCACCCTTGTCTTTGGTTCAGCAGCTGGCTCTCGCTCTGGTCATGTGTACATGTTATCGATTCTCATCTTGTGTTTACATGTCTGTCAGCGGAGTGGATAGTGACGGGAACCGTGCAGATGGTCTCCTCTAAATGATTAGTTATGCCTTAGATCAGGAATCTTCAACAGACGGTTCTCCCATTATTGAGCTTTAAACATATTTGAGTGAAAATAACAAAAAGCAATCAAAACCACAGCTATGTTAGTCCAGATAAATGTTTTAGATTGGATTTTAATACCATGTGCAAATATATGACTGCAATGCCATTAAAATAGTACTGATGTACAATATAAGCATGAAGTATGTAAATATATTAATGTAGTACTTTTTAATACAGTACCTTAATATAAATCATGCTTAACAATTATATACGCATGTTTTTTAAACAGTAATATTGTGAACTATTATTACAATTTAAAAAAAATATTTTCTCTTTGAATGTATTTTAAAATGTATTTTATTCCTGTGATCAAAGCTGAATTTTCAGCATCATTCCTCCAGTCTTCAGTGTCACATGATCCTTCAGAAATCATTCTAATATACTGATTTGTTTCTCATGAAACATTTCTGATTATTCTGTTGAAAACAGTTGCTCTACTTGATTTAAAAAAATGCTTCTTTAAATTTAAATAAGACCAAGAATTATTGTTATTTTCTTGAATCTCAAGTCTTTTTGTGAATAAGTTAACTTACCACTTACCCTATTTGGTAAAGATGGCTGATCCACATGACCCTCCATGCTGTTGAAATACTGAGAGCACTAAAAGAGAAACGCATTTCACAAAACACTCTAAAACACAATATCCTTTATAACACACTCACACTCTCTCATAACCTCCCATCGTCTCTTCCAGAGATCCACAGACTGCAAGAAACTGAGAAACAAGTCCGGTCTCTGTCATGACTGCTCATTCTGCTCTCCTTTAACCTCCATATATGTACCTAGAGGGGGTTTAGTCAAACAGTTTTGTGATAAGCTTAGAGAAGTATTGATCGGCCTTGACGTGAGGACGAGGTCACTAACCCAAAACCTCGGAGTGCTTCAGAAAAAAACCTTTAAAAGCACCATTTCCTCTTAAAGGGGTCTTATAATGCTACATGCACTTTTACAAGTTGTTTGAACTGAAATGTGTGTTGGCAGTGTGTGTACACAACCACCCTAAAATGATAAAAATCCACCCAGTGTTTTTTTGTTAATCTACTAAAATCTTTACCCCTTTCTCAAATAGAGCCGATTTCAGATAAAATAATCCATGTGACATCAGTGGTTCATCCGCAATTATACGAAGCTACGAGAATACTTTTTGTGCGCAAAAATCAAAAGCGCAAACAACGTAGGAAACAGATCAGGCGTGACGCAGCTGACACAGAACAGCATATGTTGTTTACGTCCAGCTGATACTCTCCAAAATGGCACCAGGGTGATGCAGGGGAGACGAATTGTTGAATAAAGTCGTTTTTTTTCTTTTCTTTTGTGCACAAAAAGTATTCTCGTAGCTTTGTATAATTGCGTATGAACCACTGATGTCACATGGATTATTTTACAGATCTCCTTGCTATGTTTCTGGACTTGGGAACATTTCAGTTGCATTGCTGTATATGCAGGGTCAGACAGCTCTCAGATTCCATCAAAAATATCTTAATTTGTGTTCCGAAGATGAACGAAGGTCTTACGGGTTTGAAACGACATGAGGGTGAGTAATTAATGACAGAATTTTCATTTTTGGGTGAACTAACCCTTTAATGAACCTATGACACCTGCAACCATGAGAAGAATCATTAAGACACCTGTGAGATATAAATAGAGGTCAGACTACCCAAAATGCCTCTTTAAACATGGAATCAGTGATTAAAATATGGCTATAATGTTTTAAAAGCCCAGATATTTCACAATTGTGAAAAGATCCCCAATGTACTGAAACAATAGGAGTCTAAAGTTTCACAAATCGCTCACATAATCATACCTAATTTCCAAGAAGTGTTGATAAACAGTGTAGTGAATGGGTTTCCGCTGCTGCAGCTCATTCTGTGACATGATGTTGGGAGGTGCGGGTGAGTTTGACGTTGGACTTGTTTGTGATTGCAGAAAGAGAGCTCTTGATAAAGTGTACAGGCCGCTTTTATTTGCTTGTCCTTGGATCTGATAGCCATCCGATTTCATGTGTGAATGAACTGAGTTTCCTTCACTGCTCAGCAGAGCCTCGTGCCATGTGTTCAGCAACAAAAATGTACAAATGACCAGAAATGCGCAGGAAGCCAGAAATTTTTTTTACTATTGTAGTAGCATATTGTAGTATTACTATTGTATTGTAGTATTACTATTGCAACAAATGTATAATATTTTATTGCTGCACATTAAAATTACCTATAATTTACATAAAAATATACATTACATAAAATAATA
>NW_015537939.1:2679720-2680158 GCF_001515605.1 Sinocyclocheilus anshuiensis | reverse complement strand
AGAAAATAATTATTCAGCAAGGACACAATAAATTGATCACAAGTGACAGTAAAGACATTTATAATGATTTATAAAGATTTCTTTAAAATAAGTTTACAATCAATGTTCATTTTAAATAACTTCCTATTCACACAAAAAAATCATGTTTTTTTCCCCTATAAAATTTAACAGCACAGCTGTTTTCAATATTGATAATAATAAGAAATAATTATTTGTGCATCAATTCAGCATATTCGAATGATTTCTGAAGGATCATGTGACACTGAAGACTGGAGTAATGATGCTGAAAATTCAGCTTTGTCATCACAGAAATAAATTACAACTTAAAGGGTTAGTTCACCCAAAAATAAAAATTAGACTGTGCTTTACTTACCCTCGAAGCATCCTAGGTGTATATGACTTTCTTCTTTCAGACGAATCCAGTCAGAGTTATATAAA
>NW_015537939.1:2661497-2679628 GCF_001515605.1 Sinocyclocheilus anshuiensis | reverse complement strand
GCGGGTGTTGCAGTTGAACAGTCCACAAGTCGTCAAATAAAACGCGCGCATCCATAATAAAACGTGCCTCATACACACGGCTCCGGGGGGGTGAATAAAGGCCTCCTGTAGTGAATGCACGCGTTTTTTTGGTAAGAAAATATCCATATTTCAAAGGTAATTAACACTTTTCTCTCACTTCCGGTATCTGTCATACGCGAAGCCGGTCGACGTATGTTCCATATGTATGTGCAGCGCGCGCGCCTCTGAGATATGCTAGTCTCGCGAGTTTGTTTACAGGAGCAAAGGAAGCAAAGTTTCCTTACTTTAGCAAAGGGAAACCAGTCTCCTCTTGGTTTATATCGAAATCCTCCGACATTTTTCTTTGCAAATCCTCGGTTTGTACTTCTAATTCGTAACCGGCGTTTCGTTTTGTTCTCTCTCCGCATTCGTCACTAATCACACAACGCCGACGTGCTGCATCATCCGCCGGAACGGCTTCTGCGTATGACATACCAGAAGTGAGAGAAAAATTCGCCTACTTGTACTATGCCCTAAAAGTATGTACTCTTTCTGTGAAGAAAAAGTACATACTTTTGAGTATGTAGAAGAAAAAAATTGGCAAGCTTTCGGACATACTACCGTATTGGAATTTCGTTTACTTTGATTTCCTACCGTATTGAAGAGAAATTAAGAGGTACGTTGATCTGCTAGTCGCGGGTCTATCATACCGAGAACTCTGCTCATGTGTTTGCATAATGATGCATTTAAAAATTAATGACCAAACGTATCATTATAAAAGTTCACAGTGTTGCTGCAGATTAAATATAACATGGATAACATTACATTTATAGTTTTTCATCAGGTTAGACTGATTATTTTATCATTTTATCTACCTGTCCGTTGGGCGCGTATATCCACCATGTTTGTAGTTTTTTAACACTTTTAATGCGTATTTGTAGTTCTAATTAAATCCTCGTCCACCGCGCAATGTGTTGTGGGCAATGTTAGCCGTTAGAGTGTGCATCGATCTGCACTTCGAATTCTAACCGGAAGTAGTAGACCATCCGGTAATCTTTGGCATACTTATTTAAACATACTATGATTTGGGACATACTAATTCTATTTTCGAATACTATTTAGGACAGATAATATGTGAATTGGGACGCAGCAATGGATTTGCTACAGGTGGCCTTTATTCACCCCCTGGAGCCCTGTGCGGCACGTTTTATTATGGATGCGCGCGCTTTATTTGACGACTTGTGGACTATTCAACTGCAACATCCGCTGACCAGAGTTGCCAGGTTTTCACAAGAAAACCTGCTCAAACGCTACTCGAAACTAGCCCAATCGCGTTTCGAGGGGGGTCCCCAGTTAAAAATCTCGTTCCAGGGGGGAAAATACACATTTTTTGGCAGGGTTCCCCTGCTAAAATTCGCATTCCAGGGTTTAAATATCATGTTATTGGAGTCGTTTCAACTCGCGGACATGAAAAACAACCTGTGGCATCAGTGTTAAAGTAGCCCAATTCCGTGGGAAAACCGCGGACTTGGCAACACTGCCGCTGACTGCAGTGATAGAGCTTGGAATAGCTAGGACCATTTTTAATATAACTCCGACTGGATTCGTCTGAAAGAAGAAAGTCATATACACCTAGGATGACTCGAGGGTGAGTAAAAACACAAGCTAATTTTCATTTTTGGGTGAACTAATCCTTTAAAATACATTAAAATTAAAAAAAAGTTATTTTAAGTTGTAATAATATTTCACAATATTACTGTTTTTACTGTATTTTTGATCAAATCAATGCAGCCTTGGTAAGCATAAGAGACTTTCAAACACTTTTTTTTTTTAAATCTTACCACCTCAAACTTTTGAAAAATAGTGTATGTATATATAAAACTACTAATACATGTTATTTAAGCAACAACATTTTTATAATATAACTTAAAAGAAATAAATATTTATGATTATTTCCAGATTTTATAGATGTAGGCTTGCAATGTTTAAGCATGAGAGCAGAAAATCAACACAACAGAGAAGTCAACACAGCCTTGAACTAGATTACAAAGAGGGTTGCCAGATTTGACCCGGTTAGCTGTACCTGCAACGTTGAAACAGGTCAAATCAACAGAACATGTAAAATTGCATATCTGTAAAAAGAAAACCCCCACAATAAAGCAAAACTCTGTCCTCCCGTTTGCTTGTTCTTCGACTTCGGACAATCCAGTAAATGACAAAACACACTTTACCTCAACCTCTCAAACTTCAGCTTAAACTGAAACCTAGAACAGACAGGTATTTACAAACCCGACAGCCAACAGTTACAGAAGTAGAAATACCATGAATGTGTTTACCTTGAAATCAATCAATCCAAACCCATCCGATACCATTTCAAGTCTTATTTAGTTGATTTCCTGACACTTTTCGAATAAATCAGTAAAACAACACCACACCTAAATTCCATTTATCAGTTTATTTCAAACAAAGTTATACGAATCGCAAGGTCTTGTGGTGAGCAGGAACCAGACAGTAAATGTTCCTCTTCAATAAAAAAAAAAGAACTGCCCCTACAAAAGTGAAAGGGTAATTTATAACAATAATCATAATATTATCACAAACCTACAGAGCCACAGCGGCCCGAAAAGTGTGAGTGGGGAGGCGCACAGATAAAATACTGGAAAAGAAAATAGAAAAAGAACCAGTCTGAAGTCTGACTCCAGGTGGAGCTCGTTCCTACAGAGCCGATCCGGATTCACACTGACGAACCAGACTGACTCCAGATCAGCTGTAGGGCCGAGCTGTGATCTGATATGTTAGCAGCAGGCCAATTATAAACAAGAGATATTGCACCAAGGAACCGAGTGCTTTTAAAAGAACAAAATAGGGGTGACATGACCCTAGTTTGTGATCAATAAAGTGCCCTTTTAGGTACAGTGGTGTTAGAAGAAACAAGAAAAAACAGAAAGAAAGAAAGAAAGTTTATGTCCTGAAAGTCTACGAGACTTGCAGTGTTGAATCACAGCGCTTTTAAGATAGCTTCACTCTGTGTCGCTCTTTAATACTTCAAACAGATTTAACACGTACAATAAAAGTCCAATCGTGTCTTTCCCCCAAAACAAACTCATTTACAGCATTATGAACAGGTATAATCATAATAAAGATAAGAACAATACTTATTACAATTGAAGAAAACCCTCTCCGACAAACTCATGTCCGATGCATGTCGACGTTTTCCATCTTTGCTCTCAACCAAGAAGGAAAATAGCTTTATAATTACTACGTAATCATATTGAAACACAAGATACATGTTCATGCCAGTTTTCATAGCAATACAATAATTATGTTGATCATTTTTTTGTTCGTTTATTTTTTCTTGTCTTTTTAACCCACAATGATATGGATATTGAATTGAATATAGCCAGGCCACTAATGCATTTCCGATAATGTTGTTTAAAATAGTAAACCACACTGTTGGTACAAATAATCCGTTTACTCTGTAAGAATGATAATAACAGCGATAATAATAAACTATTAAAAACAATTCCCGTTGCTTCTTGGCGTTGCAAAAGAAGATAAAAAAATAATCCTCGACGAAGGAAGGAAGGAAGGAAGGAAGGGGAAACTTGGCGTACTTTGCGGGATAAGGGAGGATGAGGATGTGTCCTTCATCCTGGCTGTGATTCCTAAGGTAATCTGGTGTTAGTAAGACCTGATAAGAGAGTTGCCTCTTCACTGAACTTATATTATGTTTGTGGAATTAATGGGATTGGTTGCGGTGGTATATCAAGGCCACGCCCACTCTGAGGCCACACCCAAATACTGAAGTTTCTTATTTACTATCAAAATAAAAGTCGTCACGGCCTCAGAGCTGGATTTTGAAATAAAACGTGTTATTAGAGAGCATGATTTGTGGGCTGTTTGGCATCAAAACGGGTTCACAGCCAATGTCGTTCCAGCTAGACAGATTACATGCATATACTGTGCTGACATCACACACCTGCGACTGCTGGGATCTGGCTGTACAATGGCAACTCGAGAGTGTGTATATGTGAGTATAGACGTGTGTGCGAGTGTGTTGTACATGTCTTTGCTCATCGGTTGCATTAGGAGATCGCATGGATATAAAGGGATTTCTTTAGTCGACGCCTTCAAAGCCTTGGGCGTTTTCCACCGCCATCAGAAGCTTCTCTCGCAGGTCTTCAAATGACTCGTACGTCGGGAGGTCCAGGCGATTAAAGCTGCGTGGGAAGAAAACATAACGGAATCATTGAGATAAACTAAATGCAAACATTTAGTTGTTTTTAAATTAAAAGAGAGTGACATCTTTTCAGAATATCCCCAAATTGTTTTTGGTATGTTCCCAAAACAAAACAAAACACAACAAAACAAAAACAATAAAAAAAAAATAAAAAATGTTTTTTAAATACTGAAATTAAATAAATAGAAAAATAAAAAATAGAATAAAAAATAAAATAAAATAATCCCTTCCACGGGAGATGATTGGAAAACATATAGATGTGTTTGAGTATATAAAGTGGTCAAATCCCTCTAGGTCTTACCAGGTGTGAGCACGAGGGAGTTTGTCAGGTGTCCCCCACTGCTCGATAGTAAACAACTGCGGCCCATTGGAACCTGCAACAGATCACGTGACTCATCAAGGACCAATCAGGAATGGAGCCTATTCATTATATAGGTCTCAAAGGGAAATACTAAGATCTGAAAACAGAGGAAGCTGCTACAAACATCTTCTTATAGACTGCATTAAATTGTCAAGAGAAATAATACTACAATTGTACTACAACGCCAGTGACATTTTCTGAAAAACAAACATACATTTACAAAATTACACACACATATATATTATATTATATTATATTATATTATATTATATTATCTGAGTTGAGATGTAGAGAGACATAGTTAATACCAATAACTTTCGTCTCTTTATACTACAGTAAGGAAAACATTTTCCAGAGAATAAGTTCTCAAAACAACCACGCCAGGGAACCAAGGTAGTTTTTCTCTTAAAATAAATAAATTTAGAATTCTATTCAAATAATCATCAGTAGAAAACCTCTACTTAAAGCTTTTCTAGTTAATGTGCCAGTAATCAACTGGTTTAATTCTGTATGACATTTTTTTGGTGTTTGGCATTTCCATCATATTTTAATGGGGGAACAGGATCAGAAAATGCCACAAGCTGGACTTAAACCTGCACTGTTGGAGCCAGGGGTCAAAGTTGGGCCAGTAAACCCCTGCTAGCAGATGCCATAACTACACCATTCAGGGGGGGGGGGAATCATCTTTCTTCATGGACTGTTATTCAAAAATTAAATAAATATGAATAGGTCTATAGATGTTACGAACGTCCTTGGATGTACAGCTCTGACCCGATAGATTAACTTCACAACTGAAGAAATTTGTGCCTAATTTCACATAGACTTCAAACCATTTTTCAAATATGACACATTTGCTGTATAAATGTACTGGAGAGTAAATCTGTATGTATTTACCTATGTGTGTGTAGAAAAAGCATGTCTGGATCCAGACCACTGATAAGACGTTCCTAATGCGTACCATGACTCTTTCATCAGAGTAAACACTCGATGAGCCTCACATCAAACAGACTTTGATCGGTAACTGCCCGCAGTGCACTTGGCATGGGGTCAGACACACTCATGCATACAAAAGTTTGGACACACTTGACTAAATTAGTTCCTCATGATCTTTAAAATCTTTTGATCTAAATGTTTGTTTAAATGCCTCAAATTAATTCTGAAGAAAAATATGCATTCATGACTTATTTACAAAACTAACATTCTATTTTTTTAATGCATTAGTTTGAGGAGATCATTCCAGGATGCACCCATGAAGTTAAAATAAACATGAGATTGTTTAGATTTTTTTTTTGTTTTCAGTCACTACATCTGTAATATTTCATAGTTCATATGGTTTTACTACTGCTATAAATGTGAAAAAATAGGAATAATAATGAATAAGTGTGTCCAAAATGTTTGCACACAAAAAAACACAGGCTATGTGCTTCTCCATACCTTCCAGAACCACTGGATCACAGGGTGATTAGGACAGTAGCCGTTCTTATAGATGGTGTGCTGCCTCCAGTCATTGACGTCCACGTCTCCCAGACCACACATCAGCAGCTGGAGACAGAGAATACAGCACAATAAACACACTAACACACACAGACCAACATCACACCACAGTTACTCAACTTCAGAAAGCATTATATATAAAAATAAACCATGTTTAGGGTCGATGGGAAGTCGTGGCCTAATGGTTAGAGAGTCGGACTCGTAACCCAAAGGTTGCGGGTTCGAGTCTCGTACCGGCAGGGATTGTAGGTGGGGGGAGTGAATGTACAGCGCTCTCTCCCACCTTCAGTACCACGACTGAGGTGCCCTTGAGCAAGGCACCGAACCCCCACTGCTCCGGGTGTGTGTTCACTGCTGTGTGTGTGTTCGGATGGGATAAATGCAGAGCACTAATTCCGAGTATGGGTCACCATACTTGGCCACAATGTCCCTTTCCTTAATAAGATTTTTTTTTAAATGTTTTTAAAGGACATCTCTTATGCTCACTAAGGGTGCTAAAAGGCTGGATAAAAAATAAAGACAGTAATATTGCGAAATTTTATTACAATTTTAAAAAATTTGTAAAAATGTTTTTAATAAATAAATTATATATATATACACAGATATTATTATTTACTTTTTTTTTTTTTACATTATTTCTGTAATGGCAAAGCTGAATTCTCAGTCTTCTACTATGATGATTTGGTACTCAGTAATTATTATCAATATTACATTTTTGAAATTTGTGACAAAAAATGTATTGGCAATGTCTTTACTGTCACTTTTGAGTGTCCTTGCATAATAAAAGTAATTAAAATAAAAAATAATCATAAAAAAATAATTTAAAAAAATCATCCTGACCTTTAACTTTTTAACAATTGTGTGTGTGTGTTTGAACAATACTATTGTATAATATGGTGTATAGTATACAGTACCCGAAATGTTTTATGTACTGCTTGTGGCAATACAATTTTCTACAATACAATTTTCTGAAACTTAAAAGTACTTTATTTGATTTGATTTTCTTCTATATTTGGAGTCGATTCATTCAACAAAATACTGGCTTTTTTTTGCACTTTTTTTTTTGTATAATTCTATGAAAGTCTTGGACATGGAGGATTCAGTCTCCATGACAACTGCAGGCACGAGCAATGGGTATGTGGGAAGTTGTTACCTCCAGTTCGTTTTCGTCAAAAATCTTTATCAAGTCGATGGGAATGAGTTCAGTGAAGCCCTGTGAAACAGACATGTGAAACATGATCAAAACATTGCATGTCATTATAGCATATTGGCATGCAGCAAGCGTGCACGACGAGTCCTCAAAAGTGAAGCCATAGCGTCTAGATCACCCCCAGGTGACTGGCTGCAGTATAGGTCATAACCCCCGCCCTCTCCATGTAATCTAATGGGATGTGAGACAAACTAAATAATCAAATTACACTTCAAATACATTTTTTCCAAAGATGGTTTCCGTCATTTTAGGTAGTTCTTATCATGCAGATGTATGTCCAAGTGTTCGTTTTTCTTAACAAATTTGCTTTTAACTAGTTATTTGATGCTATAAAAACATCATCACGTGGTGTCATTGTGAGCTTGCGATTGGGTCTGCGGGAGTTTGGGCAGGACTTTGATACCGCGGCTGCACCTCACGACACTACTGCGCAGACTCTGGCTCCAAATGACGTCATTTTCACAAGATGACAGCGGCCATACTGAAAATGTTTTGGCTTCACTTTTCTATAGTGGAAGGAAGTGTCGTCCATCTTTTTTTTTACAGTCTATGGCAGGGGTCACCAGACTCGGTCCTGGAGGGCCGTTGTCCTGCAGAGTTTAGCTCCAACCCTAATTAAACACACCTGAACCAGCTAATCAAGCTCTTACTAGGTATACTTGAAACTCGCAGGCAGGTGTGTTGAGGCAAGTTAGAGCTAAACTCTGCAGGACACCGGCCCTCCAGGATCAAGTTTGGTGACACCTGGTCAATGGCATGCAGCCATAAGGAATATCCAAACTTCTGCTACCACCTAGTGGCAATACATGGAACTACAGATAACTTTTTATTGTGTGGGGGATTTGATCATGTACCTCCAAAAAGGCGTTCATCTGTTTCTGGACCCGGTTCACAAACCGCCACTGAATCACCAGGCTGTGCAGAGCCAAAAAATACGAGAGATTTTGTTAGTATAAAATGCCATATGCAAGAATTTACAAATAGAGCAAGAGAGCAACTCACTCTATGTATTCTTTTTTGTTGTCATTGGTTACAACCATGTCTGAGCCGCTTGGCTTCAAATCCACCTGATATGTCTATAAATATATGTATAAAAAAAACATTAACAAAAATACCACAATAACATTTTTTTTCATTGAAAATGACTTACTTCAACAAAAACATATTTAGACACATAATGCTGTTACCTGTCCAAAGTTGTCCTCATCAATGCAGAACCGCAAGTCCAGTTCTGTGGGGTCGTTTTCCAGAATCCACTTGAGAGAGTTGTAGTATTCACTGTCCTACATGGTGTACATGAACATTAAACAGGAGTGAGAAAAATGAGAAAAGTATACATGTGCACAGACACACTAAATTCAGATCAATGCCTTCAAACAACATACTTCAATGAGAATTCTGTTTTATGAGGTTTCTGCACTGTTCTGCTGTGGGTTATATCTTAAAATTGGTGTGTGTGTGTGTGTGTGTGTGTGTGTGTGTTATATCTCAAAAAATGTGTGTGTGTGTGTGTGTGTGTGTGTGTGTGTGTGTGTGTGTGTGTGTGTGTGAGAACGCACCACTGACTCCATATCATTCAGTGTGATCTGTTTGCCCAGCATCATTTTATAGAATGGTCGAATGAAGAAACCTGCAAAAGCAAACAAGAAGAATACATTTCTGTTTGTAACAGGGAACAGCAACTACAAATCAAATCCCAAAACAAACAAAAAAATAATTATAATAACATGATAATAATAAAAAAAGTGAACTATAAAAATAGAGAAAGTGTCACATGAAAATGCTTCAGATCAGCTCTTAAAAAACAGGTTTAAGTACCGTCTAACAGCTTTCCGTGATACACAGCCATGCCAGCCACCCGACCGATGAACTTGAAGTATGAGAGGTGATCCTCATTACAGAGGCCAGAGTTTGGATTGATCTGAAGGGTGTAGTTATCTCTGCAGACAGACAGAAGGGAGACGTTAAATGAATGAATTATGATGCCAGCTCTGCTGCGTTCTCTAATGAGTGTCAGTGGAGGAGATCTAACAACATAACAGACCAGCTCTGTAACACAAGAAGAAATGCTTGCTTTCTTTCAGAACAACAATACAGACAGAAAGACATAGATATATACTGACAGAGACAGATAAATGTATATACAGACAGGCAGATATATAGATAGATAGAGATAGATAGATATATAGATAGATAGATAGAGAGACAGACATGTAAATATATAGATAGACAGATATATACATAGATAGACATGAAGACAAGACAGATGAACAAATAAAGACAGAAAAAATCTGACAGATTGATATACAGGCAGACAGATAAAAAATATATAATAAACAGATTATAAAATAAAAATAAGGGAACAAACAGAGAACACAAAAAAATGGAGATGCCTGCTCACAGCTAAATAATGTCACAACTACAAAACACCATTAAAAGTGAAAATCAATATATTGTTTTCTGTGAAGGAGTAAACAGGATGATTTTCACATCACTTTGAACCAAAAACTCTAGGCTACAAGATCCAGTTCTCAAAAGTCTTGTGAACAAATGTTCTGTATGTTTTATGGCCTTATTTCAATTACTTAAAAATGTTAGTTTTTCACTAACCACGCATAAACATTGCTTTCTCAAAAACACAATCATGTATTGTACTTTTGGACTTTAGCCATTCATATGTTTATAAGCAACTGAAAAAAACACAAATGTCAGGGCATGTCAAAACTTCTTCAGGCCCCCAAAACACCCTCGGACCCCAGAGGGTTAAGAACTTCAAAGACAGGCGAAATGCCAGTTAGCTAGTCTGATCTCTGGGATGAGCACTAAAAGGAGATGCAGATACGAGGTGAGAAGTGGAGGTGGGAGGTTAAGGATTTACGTGTCAGTTCGAGCAAATCTGCCAAAGAAGCTCAAACTCGACAAAACTGTAGTGGACAAACACTTGGACACTTACGTGGCCGAGTACTCAAACAGCCCATAATAAGGGTTAAACATCTCCTTGGAGAGCAGGAAGAACCATTCTCTGGCCACGCCCCCATAGTCCAGCCCTTTCTCCGATTCAAACTCGATCCACAGACGGGCCTTCAGACTGTCGGGTTTCTTCAGGGACATGATTCGTCTGTACGACTCCTCAAAGATGTTATTCCTGTGCAGCTTCATCTCGAAACGGTTTGGAATATCTGCCTGTGGGAGAGAGAGAGAGAGAGAGAGAGAGATTCAAATAACAGAGTTGCATTCATGAAATTTGGATGAATAAAATCACAGAATAATAAACTGAAGATTACGATTAGCTACAAGCTTTGAGTGTCACACTAACATCTAGACTTAATATTAAGGTTTGAAACAATCACAGCACTGTAAACGGCTGCGTTTCTGTCGTGTGAAGAACAATTTAACACCCAATGGTAAAAAAAAGAAAACGCTCTTCACTCCTCGACAAGGATTTCACAAGGAATAAATGAGAGTGTCTAGGAATACAGTATGTGACAGGAAAGAGCTCACTGTAATGTCTCTGAAAACGCTTCATTTCTTACCGGCTTCTTTAACTTCTTTCTGAAGTAATCATACTTCTGCTTGAATTCTCTGGAATATGGCACCGCCTAAAAGAAGACAAATAAACAATTGAATACATAAATGTAACATAAGGATAACAACAAATACCAACGGACAAGCAAGAAAACAAACATGAGTTTGGAAATTATTCGAAATGTTTTCAAAAGAAAATCTGATATATATTATATAGTATATTTGTATAAATATCACAAAAACACATTCTGGCCAGGCCATATTTCAAATGAGTATTTTGAAAATGAATTTGAGTGAATGAATAAATTTTTTTAAATGCATAAACATTTAAAATGAAAATGGCCTCTATTTTTTTATTGTGACATAGCTTTTTTGGAATTTTAGTGTATTGAGAAAAAAAAAGAAGTAATTTTTATGTTGTAATACTGTACCTCTAATTTAATCTGTTTTTTTTTTTAAATAGATTATTTAACATTTTTAACTGTAATGCAATAAAACTGCAAAATTGCAGTAATGAGGATCATTGTGATAAATGCGTATTATTTATTATTACTACTACTACTAAAAATAATCGCACAACAAATATTTAAACTAAACGTTAGCCATCAAAATATTTTGAAAAAGTATTTTCTTCCCCTACTTCTGACAAATCTCCTTGTATTCTGTACCAATTTTTTTTTATATGTGACCCTGGAGCACAAAACCAGTCTTAAGTCGCTGGGGTATATTTGTAGCAATAGCCAAAAATACATTGTATGGGTCAAAATTATTGATTTTTCTTTTATGCCAAAAATCATTAGGATATTAAGTAAAGATAATGTTCCATGAAGATATTTTGTAAATTTCCTACAGTAAATGTATCAAAACGTAATTTTTGATTAGTAATATGCATCGCTAAGAACTTCATTTGGACAACTTTAAAGGCGATTTTCTCAATATTTTGATTTGTTTGCACCCTCAGATTCCAGATTTCCAAATAGTTGTATCTCGGCCAAATATTGTCCTATCCTAACAAACCACACATCAGTGAAAAGCTTATTTATTCAGCTTTCATATTATGTATAAACCTCAATTTTGAAAAATTGACCCTTATGACTGGTTTTGTGGTCCAGGGTCACATATAACAAAACGCCAACAGTGTTATAGGAGAACAGAGACAGGATAATAGAAAGACTGTGACAGAGAATAAAAGTACACTCACAGGTCCAGTTATGGCAGGACTCTGGAGGCGAGGGTCTTCCCACTGTGTTTTTTTGGTGTCTGAGGAGGAGAAGAGGAATTTTACAAGCCTTTATAAGCCTCACATTTTTATTGCTATTTGGTACAAATTAAATTTACAGAAAACCTTAAGTTTCAATGTGTAAACAAACTTTCAATGTGGTGGTTCTACATAAATCAGTGTACACACCACTAGAGGTCGTTTGTGAATGTGTGGAGCTGACAAACAGAACAGGTGTATATCGACCACGGCAGCAGACTCAGCAGTGCTTGAACACACCTGTGTTGTGACGGACACTGAGGACACGTCCGAGTTTAATGATGCATGAGAAAAATGATCTCACAACTTATGTTACCTTTAACATCTAAATAGTTATTGATCACACAGCACAGAATAAAGTTACTGAGACAAAACAACAAATAGGAACTTGAGAGCATATCTGTGAATGGAGCCTGCATTACTGTATGTGTAAAACAGAAGGCAGGTGGATTACAGACAGCAAAACTATGCTGCATTACAAGGCACCTCATTTTGGTCACATTGTAAAGCAGCGTAAAATAATTTCAAACGCCAATTTGAATAAAAGCATCTGCCAAACGCATAAATGTAATTAATTAAAATGTAGCTTTCTACCCACTATTACAGTATGTTTAGAGTGATGTAAAGACCATCAAAATATATAAAAAAAGTCTTATTGTTAAAAACTATTGTTATCAATTGCATAAAACAGTCATTTCTGACTAGACCATATAAAGCAAAATTAAATGTAATTTGATAATATAAATTTTTGTTCGTCTTAAATGCTACTGTTCAAAAGTTTGGGGTTAGAAAGATTTTTTAAAAAGAAATTACTACTTTTATTCAGCAAGGATACGCAACTGTTTTTTAACAATGATTAAATTGAGAAATGTTTCTTAAGCTCCAAATCATCATATTAGAATGATGTCTGAAGGATCATGTGACACTGAAGATTGGAGTAATGATGCTGAAAATTCAGCTTTGCATCATAAGAGACAAAAAAAAACCTTTTAAAAAATTACAGACTTCAAACTTTTGAACGATAGTTTATGTATATTTTTTAAGGATTTTGAGTTTTGGTTAAAGTGGTGATCAACTGCTAAATTGGTTTGAATAATAAAAAAAAATGAATAGTAAAATAAAATAAAATATCTTAAATAAAAATAATAAATAAAAATATCTTTATTTGTGTTCCAAAGATGAACGGAGGTCTTACGGGTTTGGAACGACATGAGGGTGAGTAATTAATGACATAATTTTCATTTTTGGGTGAACTATCCCTTTAATGTGTGTGTTAAATATAATTTAAGCAATATTTTTGATAACTTAAAGGGATAGTTCACCCAAAAATTAAACCTGTATGAAATTCAAAAGAAGATTTCTTTGAAGAATGTGGGTAACCAAACACAGTTGATAGTCCCATTGACTTCCACAGTATTTTTTTCCCCCATAATATGGAAGTCAATGGGGACCAGCAACTGTTTAAATACCAACATTCTTCAAAAAGTCTTCTTTTGTGTTCAACAGAAGAAAAAAATCATGCAGGTTTAAAACAACTCGAGGGTGAATAAATGATGACAACTTTCATTTTTGGGTGAACTATCCCTTTAAGTTAACATGTTAATTTAAATACGGTTTCACTCAAATGTGTCTGCTGCTTATTGTGTCAGTAAATGAGTGTCCTTACTATGGTCGATGTAAAAGGTTCTTCCGTCTGCGTGCACTCGTTCCTCCCACCCAGGCTGCAGAGATTCAGAGAGAGAAAAAAACAGAGGCATTAAGATCAGACGAAACCACCAGACCTGATACACCAACACAACAACTGTAACGGATAATGTGACGGGAGGAAGAACAGAAAGATATGACGATTCCTCGGTTCAAGTGTGGGAGAGCTTTCACGACAGGGTTCCACTGGCATGCAGAAGAGACCTCGTTTATTCACTCTCACCCTGACAAACACGCACTCGCATTCACATACTGCCCCTCTTTTGAGAGCGGAGACCCCCCCGAGACCTGCAAACCCACGTCGATACCAACATCACAAGAAACTGCCAGGCCTGACGAAAATCACAGCCAACAATTCATAACCCACGACATTAAGGGAAGCTGTTTGACGACCCACACATGGGATCCGGAGAGGGGACAAGACCTTCGTTCACGACTGAGAGACTGTGAGCCAGCACTGAAGACAAGCGCTCTCGTGCTGAACGGGCATCAACCAAAAACTGGCATCGAATGAAGCACAGGATGGACACTGTGCAGGGGTGGAGGATGCAGAGGAGAGGATGGATGGATGATGGAGAAATGATAACCAACACAACCAGATACGAGATACGTGCAGGGAAAAATATAAAGAGAGAAAGACGGAGACACAGGACAAACAGAGCTTAATAGAAGGGTTCTGGAAGTAAAAATCCCATTCAAAATATCCAGTTAAGAAAATGTACACAAACACTCAAAACACACATACCAAGAGTTTTGGGATTTTAAAGGGATGGCATATGCTAATGTAAATGCTACAGTAATATTTGGTGGATCACAACCCAAAACCCTATATTTTGTTGGAAATTCGGCTGACACTTCAATATATTTGGCCTGGTTTTTAAACCATGTGCAGATAAATCCTACTGTTTATGCATTTACAAACCTGTAATTTCTCCTAATCAGACAGTATAATTTGAATAATTTTGCATATTTGATAAAAATTAAATTAAATTAAATTAAAATATGCACTGTGTACGGTCACTGGTATCAGCTGAGAATCACTGATTTAAAAAAAAATTTTGAGATCCCTATCAAGAAAATTAATGGAAAAAATACTTCTGGAACCAAGGCTGCTTAAATGTGGGCAGTCAGTATCGAGCTCTATAACTGAAAGCACTGAACAAAAAACAAAAAAGAAATCAGAACAAGAAAAAAACAACAACAACAACAACGAAGACTGACAATAAAAGAGTGAATGCGGGAGTAAAACAGAAAGGGAAAAAGAAGGACAGTCATCCATGCCAGCAAGGATAAGAAAGGTGGAGAGGTCAGAGGGTGGACAGGCTGGTGGGCAGGCAGGTAAACACGCAGGCAGAGAGAGGACCGACCTCCTCTGGAAGATTCTGCCACAAACAGCATCAAGCGTAGAGCGAACCATGTTCCCCCACGCCACCGAAAGAGAAATCACACACACACACACACACACACACACCACCAGCTTGTGAGACAGAACTGCAATCAATGCAGTGGGAATCATTTATATAGGGTTTAAAAAAGAAGAAAAACAGTGTTGTTATTGTTAACTAAAACTATTAACATCAATTTAAATGAAGATCAAATCAAATAAAAAATAAATATTTTATTATATACTTAAACTTAAACATGACAAAGCACATAACAATTACTAATTTATGTATAAATTATGTATAAATTTAAATTAAAATGGAAAAAATAAATCAAATTCAAAATATGAATACTATATTAGCATATAGATTCTGCCACAAACAGCATCAAGCGTAGAGCGAACCATGTTCCCCCACGCCACCGAAAGAGAAATCACACACACACACACACACACACACACCACCAGCTTGTGAGACAGAACTGCAATCAATGCAGTGGGAATCATTTATATAGGGTTTAAAAAAGAAGAAAAACAGTGTTGTTATTGTTAACTAAAACTATTAACATCAATTTAAATGAAGATCAAATCAAATAAAAAATAAATATTTTATTATATACTTAAACTTAAACATGACAAAGCACATAACATAATTACTAATTTATGTATAAATTATATATAAATTTAAATTAAAATGGAAAAAATAAATCCAATTCAAAATATTAATACTATATTAGCATATAAATAATACTAAAAAAAGACCTCAGGAATGTACTAGTTGATGGACAAAGGACGGAAAAGTATATTCTTAGATATTTGATATAAAAATCAATGATTTGCAGTCATATGACTTGTTACTTATAACTAATATATTTGCATATATTAATGTACTTTTAATTTACTTGCATGTGCATGGCATTTTCAACATTACATGAAAACAGGCATGAAAATAGATGTTTATTAGATAAGTCCCTGTTTCCTGGCACGTATTTTCCTGCTGTTGTGTCATTAGTTACGGTTTTCCCATTCAATTGTCAGACTTAATCCTATTTTTTGCTTTGCAGATTGAATTAGTTTCGCGATTCTCGTAAGATATCACTGTTGCTTTCATGATTCTGCATCGCTGTGTCACAACACAAGGACACATGTCACACCAGGCTGTTGAAAGAGCTCGGATTGTGGGTAATATTGCTCAACGGCACTCTTTTTGCACTCACAGGAAAAATCAAATTCAAAATATGAATACTATATTAGCATATAAATAATACTAAAAAAAGACCTCAGGAATGTACTAGTTGATGGACAAAGGACGGAAAAGTATATTCTTAGATATTTGATATAAAAATCAATGATTTGCAGTCATATGACTTGTTACTTATAACTAATATATTTGCATATATTAATGTACTTTTAATTTACTTGCATGTGCATGGCATTTTCAACATTACATGAAAACAGGCATGAAAATAGATGTTTATTAGATAAGTCCCTGTTTCCTGGCACGTATTTCCACTGAAAACCTGAGAAGAGAAGGTGTGATTAAAAAACACCGGCATATAAGTATTTCTGCTAGGTGGGGGGGAAAAAAATCATTAAGAGTTTCTTCACAATCACATCATGTGAGATGCATATTGCATCAACTCTTGCTTAAAGACGAGTCAAAAACCAAACTTTTCTCAAACACATATGAAACGATAAAAAAACTTGTGAACTCACTGGAGATCATTTGTGCTACCAGGGATGCATTATTCCTTGGGTTCAAAAATTAATTAAATTTTTTATTTACTGCTCATAAATATAAATAGTGCTTTAAAACACATTTTTGCCGATATATAAACAGGATTATTTATTATTTATAGTATTTATGGGAATATTTAGAATATCTTTGAGGTTCTTGTGATGAGGCAGACTCTGAAATGAGGTGACAACACAAAACGTCATTTCACTTCTCATATTTCCATTGATATTGGCTTAATGTGAGTAAAGTTTCACGTTGCCACATGGAGTTCTGAAGAAAAAAAAAGTTCGCTACACAAGTCACAACAGCTGTTTTCTTTAGCAAACCCTTTTATATCTGAATAGAATCTGCTGTTATTTAAATTGTATTAAGTTGCATTTCCTTATAAAGTTACCGGGCAACTCGCGAGCATTGCATTTACTTGCCAAAGGCAATTTTGGCGCTTATCAAGTGTTCATTTTGGACTAGATTTCAGTACTGTTCTTGGCTATATATATATATATACACACACATACACATATACATACACATATATATATGTAGTATTTTTAAGATGTATAATACATTTTGTATTATATAATATTATGCATAATTTTAAATCAGGAACATTTCTTGGTTAGTACTTAGTACTTTCAGCAGACATATTAACATATACATATTTTTTTGTTAGTACTTTCAACATACATATTTTATTTCAGCTAGTTGCCAAAGTAATTCTCATTTATTATTCATTTAAATATAAAATATTATTTTTTTATGTTTATTTATATTTTATTTTATTTCAAGTAATAAGAGTAATAAACAAATGCTTAATGATGAGATATAAATAGATAGCAGCAGTGATCACAGCTGCAAATAAACCACAGTTATGTCAGCAAATGGAACTGTAGATCTGTTCCAAAACCTAAAGAGCTGCCGTGCTGCAGCATCACAAAACATACATGACTACAAAACTTGACTATAGCCCTATTCGCACGGGATTAGTATTACCTGGTGACCTCCGGTCATTTGTAATAATTGCGGAGGTTGTCGGTGATCTTAATCCCGTGCGAATCGGCCATGTCTGTAATTTGTAAAGTAAAAATTCCCCCGCAAAAGACCTACCATATTTCGCAGAACACCGAGGTCCTGTGATAATATTAGTCCCGTGCGAATCGGCATTTCTGTGATTCGGCCAGCATTTGGCAGGTCGTATATAATTTTTCGAGGTTTTTGTTTGC
>NW_015537939.1:2626612-2661170 GCF_001515605.1 Sinocyclocheilus anshuiensis | reverse complement strand
GTAGGTGGATTGTAATTTCAAAATCACACAAGGTCCCCAGATAATACTAATCCCGTGCGAATAGGGCTTATGACTGCACATATGACTACCATGATTACAACAGGGTTTGTCATTACCGTGCTACTAAGCGTGATTTTAATTAGGTAGAGCTATAAACATATTTTATAGTGAACATTTCATTTTTTTCACTCATGGCCATCTTGCATTTTTTTCCTCGGAGGTCATTACAAAGCATTCTGGGATTGCCCTTACCATGAACTTAACTAGTTTTGGGAGAGATTTTGTGAGTGTTTGTCTTACCCATGTGGTGGTTCTGCTGTTGTGGTCGATGAAGAACGGCCGTCCATTGGGTGCTATTCTCATTTCCCATCCAGGTGGCAGGAAGCTCTGGTTTGCCTTATGCTGGGATTTGGGTGAGCTGTAGGGAGAAGGCTGCGGGGACTGAGGGTTGGAAAACGTGTCCTTTACGGCTCGCCGTATCTGGGCGTTATTGGCTCCCTGCAAAAGGAAACAGAGCCAACGTTAATTATTTCCCCGTTTGCCAGACTCTATTATTTTCTTTTACTGCTTTTGTGTATAATTCATTAGAATTTTGTGTAAGAAAGACTTTTACGAATGGGATATGTCAAAAAACTGAAAAGATTTGGAAAGCGCAGTACGTGCTAATGAGGCGGCACGCTGTTATTTAATCCTGCTAAAATTTTAATTAGCACACAACTCAGGAGGATTTCACTTCCATTTCACCTCTGGATGTCTTTCTCTCCCTCTCGTTTTTTTTCTTCTTTTTTTTTCCAAAAACAAATGTTTCCCTTTCAACACTGTAATTAAAATTCGCATGGCCCTGTGCAACCCTGATCATTTATAAATACAACCTAGTACTTCTTTATGCAAACTTTTAAACCTTTGTGAAATGTTTAATTGTTTCTCATTGACATCAGATGCAGAAAATGTAGCACCTGTCATGTGATTAGTCATAATTGCTTATCTGATGAAAAAATTCTGGGTATTCTTTCCTTCTGAAAGCTAAACCAACAAAGGCAATAAGATGAGAATAAGGAAAACGACCGTGTTCCCAGAGTGTTAATAACACAGAACATGAATTACAAAGAACCAGCTCTTAACTTTATGAAAAAGCCTTTCAAAATTCAGATAATGTAACTTAAAATTAGATATTTTTACATTACTTTCTAAGCAGGCGCTTTACAGAAATCCCTCAAACTTTATTTTATCCTTCTTCACACTTCTCAGCAACTAATGTAGCTCCTAACTTAACACTCAAACTTTTGTGAATCATTTTAGCCATATTATCTTGTTTTACAACTTTATACTTATATGTAAGATAATTTGTAAAAACAGCAATTCCACAAGTCTACAGCAGCAGCATAAATACTATTATAATATCTAAAATATTATATTATCATAAATGGTAGAGGAATATTATATTATATTAAAAACAAACAGCTTCATAAATAATATTTTAACATCTTAAATATATTATCATTGATAATAAATAGAGAAACATTATTATGTTATTATAAACAACATTAGATAAAATATTCCATTTTATTCTATAAAAAATCCAATCCAAAACCACAAGTCACAAAACAGCAATTCCACAAGTCTACAGCAGCATCATAAATAATATTCTAATATATAAAATATCATATGATCCTTAACAACAAATATAGGATTGTTATTATAAATAATACATACATCATATCTAAAATAATATATTATATAAAAACAAATCCATAACCACTAATCTACAGCATCATAAACAATAGTATAATAACAAAAATATTATAATATCATTTAAATAAATAGAGGAATATTATTTTTTTATTATTATTATTATTATTATTATTATTATTATTATGAACAGCATTATATTATATTATATTACATTACATTCACTATAGTCAATATATATCAAGTTGTACGATATAATGTCAAATGCATAACATGAAAGTGAAACCCTTTTCTTATTGGTGAAAAGCAATTGTCAAGATTTTTTTTCCCCTGTTCTAAGATAAAAAAAAAAAAGATACATATTTCATTTGATTTCACTACTTGCTTTCTGCACAGTAAAAATTGCCCTTCTGTGACAATATCCGCAAAGTGTTTTATATTTCAAGTGGCGAGTGATGCTTCGGTTAAGAGATGTGCTGAAACTGTAGTTTTGTTTAAAATATCGAGCTCAAGCTATATGACAGAAAGAATCAAGAGGGACAGAAGAGGGATTTTAATCGATACCACACCCCATGCCTTTTTTGTCAGCTATCATGTTTTTTTTACATGGAAATTTGTGCCTGTAATTAGCAATAATTGCTCTGAGAGCAAACACAAGACATTTATTCCCCAACATCTGCAGATTAGCCACAAGAGCTATTGTTTATTCCATTAGCAAAGTCATTCTTCACAGCGGAAGCCATTAGCTCTGGCTGAGGCCCATCATCGCAGATAAAATTGTTTGCCATTTTCAAAGGAATATTCTGGATTAAATTATGATTTGAGCTCTATAAACACCATATGTAGCCTGTTTTCGATTACCACTGGAAATAATTGCGATACGTTTATAAAAACAAACAGTAAAACAGCACTTACACAAGTCCAAAGCATCACAAACAAATAACATAATATCTATAAAAATTAAATTAAATTAAAATTAAATTAAATTAAATTTAAACATGTCATAACATTAATTGAAAGCATGTTATTGGAAAGTTTAGAAGATATATTTCAGAACAATGTACTATAAAAGCAAAATAAGAAGTAGGTTTAAGGTTAGACATGGATTTAGAGCAAGAGAACAGAAGGAAACTATGAAGTCATGGCTGTTTGAGAGGTTAAACTTCTTTTTGGCAATGGTGACACCTTGGCGCGTTTCACGATAAGCAAACGGACAGCTGCCCCAACCCAAGTCTTAGGTAGTGTCAGCTGATACAAATTTACAAAGTGGGTGTAGAAGTCCTGTTCCCTCCATGCAAAAGTAAATGTCGATGAGTACATTAAAACTTGATACACACAGCAGCTGCTCAATTCATCATGAATAAGGACTAAACTTCTGAAAGTCCGTGGGACGATTACAAATACAGTACAATACATGTCAGTAACCTGTTCTTTAAAGATTTGTATAGTCAGTCACATCTTAGGAGGCATAACCAAATTAAATTAAAAAAAAAATACAAAATTGCCATTCTGACAGTATATAATGGGCTGTGGAAAATATCTTTACATTCTCCTTAATTAAATATTTACACAAATCTATCCTTTCATCATTGAAATAAAACTAAACAAAAAAGTGAAATAAATAAAAAGTTCTCCAAAACATATGCCAAATTATTGGGACACCTATAAGTTCTCATGGTTGAACTATTTAAATATTGCATGGTTGAAATGATTTCATTTTGGGAGAACAAAGTGACCAAGATGTGATATGAAAGACAAAAATTTGCATATATATGCAGGAACTTGCCTGACCAAGAAAGCAAATATACATTTTAACAGTTATTATGCAAAATACCTGACCTATAGATAATATTTGAATATCAATATCTGGGTAGTAGACACTATCTTTCCCCGAAGTATCTCATGTTAACTATCCATTTACTTCATATATCAGACACTCTTCTTTCCAGAAATCAACCACTGCCACAACTGTGAAATACTTATTATATAAAAAAAAAAAATTGGGCTGGGCAAGTTAACGCATTATTGCGGCGTTAAGGCATTAATTAATTAACGCCGACAATTATTTTATCACACGTTAACGCAGTTTTTTATTATTATGAAAGACCGTTGCTCACTGGCTCTGAATACACATACAGACAAACCATGGGTCACAGGAGGGGTGGGATGTTGATCAGTACTGGCTTGGGATGGGTGTCATCACGCGTCTCAACCAATGAGAGCATTTGGGGAGGGCATAAGACTGCAGCAGCGCAGTGCTCGCATGAAGCGCTCACGACTTCATAAGTGGGAAATAGGAAGTTTCAAACCGCCTAGTGTGATACACCCTTATTCTCCCGCATCCCGCACACACGAGTCTCTACCCACACACACACCCGCACTCGCCCATCAAGTGTTGTCCCGCGATAGTGCAGGTCTCTACTTGGAAGGTGCATGTTATAATGTTACGATCGAGGCTCTGGACTCTGAGCATAACTTGTTTTTCTATAACAAACTATAAAATATTTTCTATAAAAACGTTAATGCCCTGGCAGTGGCAAATGGCTTTGGTTTTAGATTTAATTCGATTACATTAATGTCATAAATTGAGATTTACAAGAAATATTTAACTGCTACTATGTAAAAGGAATACCACTGTAAAAAAAAGCACCTTATTTGTTTAAAGTGTTTGCAAACCAAATGTTATTGCACTTTTGTTCATATAGCAGTATTTTTAAATGAAAAAAGTGCACAATACACTACTTTTGAATTCATTATTGAATTTTGTGCATAATGCGATTAATCGTAATTAATTGCAGAAAACCACGCGATTAATCGCGATTAAAAAAAAAAATGTAATCGTTGCCCAGCACTAATTAAAAAAAATTAATAAATAAATAAAGAACCCTTTGGCTATTGCAAAAATTTGTATTTTCAAGAATGTATGGCTGTTTGGACATTTTCCTAAACTTTTTTCTATCAGAAACGCTTAATAAAACAAAAGCTATAACAACAGCACTAAACAGAAATAACAGGATTTTCTTTTTTTTTTTCTTTTACTGTTCATCAAAGTGAATTAAATTAACTTGAATTGATAGGTCTGGAGCAGATGGGTCAGGAAATTGTCTCTCAACTGATTTGGCTTTTGGACATCAGACTTTCATAATAAAACTGATCCATGCAAAATGCAAGGGCTACGACTCAGCTGTTCAAACCTAAAGAAGCCAGTGGCAGTGTGCATAGAATGAGATTCTGATTTCCTATTTTGACCAACTGTGTGTGGATATTGTCATTATATTACACTGCACTGTTGCAATAAAACAGGTGTGAAACCTGGTTTAAAATTAACACTGACTACCACCAAATGTGATGAAATAACTGTCTTTGTCAATTGCATGAATGATAATCTGAATCTTACATATGTGTCACGATTCAAATCAAAGACACACAACCTGAAGGCAACATATGTCGACACTTGAGCTTTGTGCAAACAACATTTTCCTCAGAAGTTTATCTAGAAGGAATCTTTTTTTTTTCTCCAGAACTTCATGAGTCAACACATATAATAAATATTCCTCACATTAAGCCAACAAAGCGAAAATATGAGGAACAAAACCACAATATGTATGAGGCAAAAAAACAAAACAATGACTGGCACTGTTGTCACTAATTTGCAGAGGAAGACAAACAAAGCAAAATATGGCAAGGACAAGTGTCAAGTACAAAAGTACACAAAAAAAGTAAAAATTTAAAAAACAAAACAAAACAAAGTTAATATAATGAAAGAAAAAATGAAAATAAAAAATGAAAGAAGTTAACACTTCTTTTAACACTCTAAAACGCAAAGATAATTTAAATTGTTCAAAAGTGACAGTAAAGACCTTCATAATGTTTATGGATTATAAAATCAATTTTTATATTTTTATATATTCTACTCATTTTAATACCTAACAATCGTTCTAATCATTCATGTTAATAGATGATTTCCGAAGGATCATGTGACACTGTGACAATAAACTATATAAAAATACAAAGAAATTAAACAAAATACTGGTTAATCACAGCCAAGATTTTTTGAGACGAATCAAACAGTTAAAAGGAACTCGGTCATCATTTACTCGCCCTTAAGTTGTTCCAAAACTGTATGAGATTCTTTCTTCTGTTGAACACAAAAGACATTTTGAAGAATGTTGGTAATCAAAGAGTGGCTGGTAGCCATTGACTTCCATAGTATGAAAAAAAATACTATGGAAGTCAATAGTTACCGTCAGCTGTTTGGTTACCAACATTCTTCAAAATATCTTCTTTTGTGCTCAACAGAAGAAAGAAACTCATACAGGTTTGGACCAAGTGGAGGGGGAGTAAATGATGCCAGATTTTCCATTTTTGGGTGAACTATCCCTTTAATACATGGACTGGAATCAGGTGGAGGGGCAAAGTAAATGGAAAGAAGGAAGTTTGGGGACAAAATAGAGGGAAAGGAGGATGTTCTCACCTCTAGCGGGGAAGAGAGAGTGACGGTGGGGGAACTGAGGCTACGGGGTCTGCGCACTTGAGGTTCGCTTAGATGGCCGCTGGAGGAGGAAGGGGTGGAAGCGGGGGGCGTGGCTGCTGTAGCGCCCCCTACTGCCGCAGCTGAGGTACTGGCTCCATCTTCAGTGTGCTGCTGGTCAAAGAAAGGGATCAATTAGCTAGTCACCACAAGGTCTTGTACAAGGGCACGCCGTCCAACACTGAGTCTGCATTCAAGGTTTAAAAGGGATCCAGAATGGAGAGCAAGGTCTAAAATTCTGTATTAGGAAATGAATGCTATTAAACTGATCAATAATTGTAAGGTTTAATTTGATTGTGGGGACAAACATAGAAGTCTGATTGGTTTTTAAATGACTACAGAATATTTTAAGGAAGTTAACAGATCGGAGATCAGTTAAATAAGCCTTTTATCTGGTCTGTTATTTAAAAAAAAACGAAGGATGAAGAATAGAGAGTTTACTACCACAAGGAACAGAAAGATAAGATATAGATCAAGAGCAACCAGAGTAGCAATAAATAAATCAAGAAAACACGAAATAACATCCAGACATTGTGACGGGACAAGTACACAAGATCATGGAAGCACAGATAAAGGCAGAACAACAAAAAGAAGACGGGATTGATAGAGAAGAGAAGAACCATGAATAAATCAAGAAAACACGAAATAACATCCAGACATTGTGACGGGACAAGTACACAAGATCATGGAAGCACAGATAAAGGAAGAACAACAAAAAGAAGACGGGATTGATAGAGAAGAGAAGAACCATTGAAGACATTTCGATTTGACAGTGGATGATGCTGGAAAAACATCGGAGGATGAACAGACCTCCGTTAACTTTAGCTAGGCTTTGCTACCTGCAGAATGGGCCGCGTCCAGGTGGTGCTACGGTTGTTGTGGTTGACGTAGTACATTCGTCCCTTGTTGTCTTTGCGTTCCTCCCAGCCTGGCGGAAGGCCTGGTGTGGTCAGGGCGTAGGAGGCCGATGGAGACTGAACAGAGTGAAAAGAACAGATGAGTTTGCATATTCAAAAAAAAGAAGCAGCAGGAGAAACTTGCTGATATTAAAATCTGTATCACTGTCAGTTCTGCTACAATGAATGAATCTGTATAGATTTTATATCAGGGTCATATCTGTAGGAGAAGCCTTGTTAACTGATATGACATTCAATATGATGAGTGTGGGAATACTGTACACTTAAAACCAGAATACTAACACAAATGTAGATACAAATACACCTAAGCACAACTAAACACAGCATCCAAAACAAACTCCACACAAGGTGACATGCTTTAATAGTATTATGGATACATTAGAAATGAATCCGATAAATATGTCTGGGTGAAGATGGACAAGTGGTGGTGTAAATCGATCCCTCACAATCTCTAAATTTATAGACATACACACTAAAAAACTGGAATAAAATTAAAAAAAGAAATTATGAAATGAGATGTGTCAAATAAAGAGTGCTCTTAATAAAATAAATGGCTAAATTAAACTGTATATGCGCAAAAAGTATACACTTATAAATATAAATTAATATCATAAAAGAAATTACATTAATTTTAAATAATAATAATTATTATTATTCTTAACCATCTTACTAAAAATGGAAATAAATAAATGAAAAAAGAAAAAACTCACAATCTCTTATATCGCATTAAAGAAAGCTCCTAACAAAAATGTATAAATTTATTAAAACAAATTATGAATTTATAAATATAAATTAAATAAATAAAAATGTATATAAATTAAGTAATAAAAATGTAATTATATTAATAATAATGAATATACTTAACACCTCTAAATAAATCAATCAATCAATAAATAAAGAAGAAGAACCAAGAAGACACAAATGTACAACATGTGGACTTTACCATGGTGTCCTCAACGCCTGTGACCGTTTGTGCTCTTGTTCGTCGGGTCTGGGAGCTCTGCTGGACAATAACAGCTGCTTTTAGATGGGGCGGGCAATTGCCCTGTTTTGGGCCAGTGGGAGAGGGGAAATGAGGGCAAATGGAAGGACAGAGTCAGCCAGAAAGTGTAACGAAGAGAAGATGGGGAAGTGATTTCAGGGTGGTTTTGGTTATTTTAGGTGATTTTTGACGGCTGAAGGGGGTAATTTTGTGAGAGGTAAACTGCAGTGTGACGTAAGGATACAGCAACCCAAAAAACTGGTGTAACGAGCTGTGATTAGATGAACTCCAGGGAGTGGATTTAATTTGAAATCACTGTTGGATGATTAGAATTGAGAACACATTGAGATTTGATTAAAGAGTGATAGGAGAGTGAAAGAAATGCCCAGGTGCATATTTGTAGAAATTACTTAATTTGCAATTACGAGATGATTACAGTGCCAACATTTTGTTTTTGTCTTATAATGACAGTAAATCATTACAGGATTTTCATTTTGTGTGAACCATTCCTTTAATATAAGTCATACTGTAAAATCGTAGCGAAGCTCATTAAAATGAAACTAAAATAACTAATCAATAAATACATTTGTAATATACTCGTATGCTTACCGAGCCTGCATTTATTTGATCAAAAATCCAGTAAAAACAGAAATATTACTACAAACTGTTATAACAGTTTCTTATTTTAATATCTTTTAAAATGTAATTTATACCTGTGATGGCAAAGCTAAATTGAGCAGCCATTACTCCAGTCTTCAATGTCAGAAATCATTCTAATACGCTCTAATCATTTCAAATATTACGGTTTTTACTGTATTTTTGGTCTCTTCCATAAACGCAGCAATAATAATGACTGATTGTAACTGAGACTGTCCTGAGATTAAATTGTGTCCACAATGACAGATCTAAAAGGTTTCCAAGAATCATCCAAATAAGTAGCTTCCTTCAGCATTTCAAACGGACTCACCGACTATAAAACCGAGGAAACGACACCTGGGCTAGTATCCGACTGGCACTCCGAGTTTACATTTCAAATACCGAAAGAGTCAACTCTCACACAGACAATGAAATGCTTTCCATCTGCTTCTACATGGATGTAATAAAAAACACTCTTGTCTCAAACAGGGCAATCCGATTAGCCATCCACTCAAGTAATGATTGCACATTTCCACTCGTGTGAAATGTCAGCCTCCTCGCACACAGGGACAGAAGTGTGGGGGAAATGCCACCTCTCACCGACGCTAATATCAGACAGATTTGCTGTGACTATAGCGAAATCCCTCATCTGCAGCTCTCAGAAGCACTTCACAGCCAGAGAGAACTGGGCCACCAACCAATCGGCCTCTTGTCAGAAAGTAGACACGAAGCATAAAGGACATGGAACGGGCCGCTATTTAAAGTGGATTCAGGCGGATGAGGAAAAGCTTTTTTTTTCCCCAGTGTAAAGGAAACGTTACTTCAAAGCTTCAAAGTTCACGAATGTTGCTGAAGTGTGGAGTTAAAAGCTTAATGTTACTACTTTATATTCAAACTATTCAAGTGGACAGACTTTGGGCATTTAAGACTGCTCTTTTAAATGATCCCAGGCATTAGGAGATGCTTTGCAAAAGTTAGGAGCAGAAGAATAAAAGCTTCCAGAGTGATTCAGGTAAATCAGGGACTGAGAGAGATATAACACTATATACCGTATTGACCCGAATATAAGACGATGTTTTTTTCTTGGACATCTGGGAAAAGGGGGGTCGTCTTATAATCAGGGTCGTCTTATATTCGGGCCAATACGGTATAACAAAAAAAAAAAGATTTGCTCATCCATGTCATTTTATATCAGTATGACTTACTTTGTTCAGAGGAACAGAAAGGAAAATATTGAGAAGGGCAAAAAAGGTAAAAGTAGCCCCTGTGAAATATATTCAAAGTCTAGATGCCATATAATTTAATAACTTTTTTTTAAAGAAATTAATACTTTTATTCAGCAAGCATGCTTTAAATTGATCAAAACTGACAGTAAAACCTTAATCAAAGAATTGTATATATACAGTATATATATATATGTACATGTACATACACACACACACACACATATATATCAGTTTCCACAAGAATATAAAGCTGTAAATCAGCATATTACAATCATATTACATCAGTCAAACTTAAAACTGGAATAATGGCTGCTGAAAATTCAGCTTTGCATCACAGGATAAATAACATATTAAAATATATTCACATAGAAAACAGTTATTTTAGATTGCAATAATATTTTTCAATAACATTACTGTTTTTACTGTATTTTTGATCAAATAAATAGAACCTTGGCGAGCAAAAAAAAAAAAAACCGCACTGACCCGCAAACATTTGAACAACACTATAAATTCTAACCTATAATATGATTTTAGATGACATTAAATATAGAGCCTAAGTTGTATGGATCAGATTTTAAGTACATATCTGTCTGTCTTTTCTGGGCCTGACAGGCCCTGGTCACAATGTTTTGTTGTATGAAGAAGAGCAGCGCAAACATTCATTTAAATCATTTTTTGTGCTCTACAAAGAAGATAAAAACTCCAGTAGGTTTGGAACAACATTAGAATGAGTAAATGATGAATTATGGGTGAACTACTCTAGAGTCATTTACATTTACATTACATTACATTTAGTCATTTAGCAGACGCTTTTATCCATGACGACTTACAAATGCGGACAATTGAAGCAATCAAACCAACAAAAGAGCAATAATATGTAAGTGCTGTGGCAAGTCCCGGTTAGTCATGTGTTGTTATACTTCTGAAAACCTTGTTAGCACAACTAGTATTCATATAGATAAAGCTCTACAAACAATTGAATCATACAAGGCTTACAGCAAAAAAAATAAATAAAAAAATCACATTTGCTTTATGCCTTTATAAGGTTTAACAACTGATCTTAATACACAGCACAAGGTTATTAGAGCTCTCCTGTGTGAGCTGCCAAATCTTATCTTGGAAATTCCCAGCATGCATTGCTCTAAATGCCACAATACAATAATGAAATGGACACCAAAGCATTCAAGGGACTAACCCAACCTCATGACCCATCCACAAACCTCATTTCAAAACAGACTTATCGCACACAGAAGCAGACAGGGTCATCAGACTGTCACATCTGCAGGAACTTGCAGAAAATAAATACATAAAAGTTTCAAGGCTGGGAATCATGCCATTTAAATGAAGCACAATCGCTTCAGAGATGTGGTGCACTTCCAGTGAAACATCCAGTGTCTATGTCTGTTTCCTGCCTCATGCAAACGGGAGCCGTTCACACGGTGACCTCATCCACATGGGTAATGTAATTTTACCATATGTGGCTTATCTGCTGCAAAACAGGATCATTTAAAGAGACTGCGCACTATTTACCACTCAAAATGTTTTGCTTGTGCATCTTAAAGCGTGAAACAAACTACATTATTGCTGCTTGTAACAGTGAGAAATTATTTTGGCAAGCTGTCTCTTAAAAATTGGAAATGCCCCCGTGCAGCGACGCAATCGATTACGAGGCAGCTCTTTTATAGAACGCAGCACTTTTTTACAAATATTACTGAGCTGCACTGTTAAATGATCCATTAAGAGAACTCCCACAGTCACATTATCACCATGGAAACATGTCAACTTATCTCATACGATGACATCATAATCACCACTACAGCTTGAATAAATATCCTAGGAGTGTAATAATAGCTCACAAGTCACTCTGAATTATCATTTGACATACGCACACAAAAACTACACAAACACTTAGACAGGTGTTACATTTCTGACCAAAAAATAGGTGACATTTTATAATAACATTGGGTTAGTCATTTTCATAATATAATGTTTAACAGATCAGTCAAATATGAATAAATGAATGTTACATTTTTTTTAAATATATATAATATATTAATCAAAGTTTCATTATATTTCGAACTACCTGTTCATGTGCAATAATGATCTGTCAAGCATTATGTAATGTGTTTTTCCTTTTGATTCTTAAGGTCTTTGCACACTGAGTCCGAAATTCTCGTCCGAAATTTCCGCACGTTAAAAAATAAATACGACCTCACGTTGTGTCAATCATGTTTACACACTGCCTCCGAAAGTTTCGTCAGTCATAAAAAAATTCGGGTCAAGTTAGATTTTTCTGCGTTTTCCCATCCGTAGCAAGCATTTCGATAGGAAAGGATGACGAATACGAAAAAAAACAAAAATGAAAAAAAAACACGAAAATTATTGCAAAGAACTTTATTCAACAGATACAGTAGAAAGAGGATGGATGTTATAAGTAAGAGATGGAAAATTTGCCAGGCCGGATTTGAACCCGTGTCAACTATATAAACATCAAGGCTCAACGTGCCAGGAGTGTCATGGCTTTATAGAAGAATTTATAGAATTGTTTTGGAATTGTTGTTGAAATTAATTGGAACTGATTAATCATTTACAATAAAGTCAGGAATGTGTATTAATGAAGTAAACAGGGTCAATTTTAACTTCATGTTGATTTTAAAGCATTATATAAAGTGTTACTAAAGATTCCTATTGTCACATTCATGGCACTCACAAAAGCAGCCAAGATGTTCATTACAGACAACAGGAACATTTTGAAATCAGGTGAACTTCTGAATGTGTTAGGGAGTTTATAGCTCTTGATTTGACGCCGAAAGAGTGAAAAATTGTATAGTACTGAGAGTGAGTGAAAAAAACACCACATGCAGAGTGAAGGAGAGGTGAGGAGGAGAAAAGCAGATGTACCGTTGGTGTGGGAGGTTGAGCTTGATCACTGACTCCATCGGTCATACTAGAGGAGCGTAGCCGAGAGGAAAGATGACTCTGCTGGAGTGAGAGAAAGAGATAAAAAGGCATTAGACACTGTTATAAATAAATATCTAATATCATTCAGAGTGGCCATTTTCTAAGTGGTCCTCTGAACGGCATAGGCTCTGAATTCAGCCAAGTCATAAAAAAAAGTCAAGACATACAAAAAAAAATCTGATTTTGTTTTTGGCTTAATTGAATCTGAAAAGAAATATAAAAAACGTAATATTTAATTTAAATAATTTTATATTTAATAATAAACATTTTGTTTACAAATTCTGCTTTGAAGTATTTTTTTGTAAGTTTCATATTTCATGATTTAATTCATATTTAATGCTATTTTTTTTTTTTTTTAACAACCAATGATTTCAAGTAGTTTTTTTTCCCTGATAATTTCAGATGTGATGTGACATGACCAAATTCAGTTCAGTAGTGTCTACACAAAGTTCAGTAGTGTCTAAAGCCATCTGAATTCATCTACACTCACATGTGCTATTCAATATGTATTGAATGATAGATGAGTGAGCGATCAAGCGATTTCAAACACATATGCATGAATGTGTAAAAACAGTAATGCCTCTGGCGCTTATGTATCTGATACACTTTGTGAATTCAACACTGAGGCAGTTGTCATGATAGGCATTAGCAGAAGCAACATTTTCAGTTTATACTTCTCAAGGCCCCTTGTTTTTTTTGTTTTGTTTATTAGTCTAATTTGACTATACTTTCAGCCACAAAAAAAAAATAGTGTAGCAACTTCAGGTCTATTTAACACAATTAGAAATAGAAACAAGACACCAGATTCTGTCTGAGTCTATTCCAGTTTTTCAACTAGACATGCAAACTACATTGTCTGAACAAATAAGCAATGTATTATCCAGTTTCATTACTTGCAAATACCACAAAAGCCACTCAGTCCAAAAGATTGAATTTTAAAAACAATCCAGTCTTAAGTGCATTGTGAACAAAGCCATAGTAAGAGATTTTTCCCAACTGAGTGGCTCCTTTCTGCAGAAGTTCACAGAGGACCCCTGCGCTGCCTCCACAATGACTCAGTGAGTGATTCAGCATGCGTGTACAGAGGTGCACGTGTGAAGAGTCAGCTATTAGTTTTGACGCTCTTAACATAATTTGACTCACCATTTCAAGAAAATCACACACAATACCCACACAAGTAGCTGTGCTGATATAGAGCCATAATAACATAATTTGTTATGTTTTTTTTTCTGATAATTTCAGATGTGATGTGACATGACTCAGATGTTCAGATGTGATGTCACACAGCTACAAGTGTGATACTGCATTTATACAACAGTTTGATGGTGCAAATGTGTAAAAAAAATGTTTAAATAAGAAACAACCATGGAGTGTCTTAAAAACCCTTTTGTGTGCTGAACTACTTCCTGAATGTCCACTGAGGAAGACGATATCTTTGTTATTGTATCATTTCAACTGTTAAGGGGATTTCCCATGACAACGCTGGTCAGTGCATTTGTTGGTTGCGTCTTACAAGGTGTTGTTGAAAGAAAAAACAATGTCGTTTATAAAATGTCGTTCAGTCTCTTTCAATATAAAAGTCTTTGCTACTGATGCACTCACAGTCTCTTGATGGTGTAACAATGTAAACAAAATGACAATCACTAACACACAGACTGTTTTTCAATAACATACTATTTAATACTACTATTATTTATATAAATATTATACATACAAAAATATTTAATAAACAACAATAGCCATCATAAAAGTTGCTAAGCAATTCAGTCAAAAGTACAAAGGCAGTGCTCTGATATACAGCTTTAGTTACATAAAAATATAAAGTTAAGAAACTTTCAAACTATTTGCTCTGGAACACATAATACTTTAATGAGACCAAAGACTGCCTGTTAGATATACCTAAAATGAATTGTTGCCCATGTTTAACCACTATAGAGACATCAGAGCCAGACCTGACTGAGGTAAGGCTGCTCTCGGCAGGCTTATAAGCACTGAAAGAGCTCACATCTCTGAAAATGTTGAAGCAAATGCTCAAATAGGGGTTATCTTTTTATATATAAATATATATAGAGAGTAGTTGGTTATTAATTTTCCTCTGTCTCTTATTCTCTTTAGGCGCTTTCGCACCACGTAGTTCTAGGAACTAGCCAGCAGGGTCGTTCCTAGAGAACCAATTTCCCCCTCAGTCCGTTTTCCTGGTTGCACTCGCACTGGCAGCAGGAACTCTGAAGCGGCCGACAGCGACGTCTTTATTTGTGGCATTTACAAATGTGAACAACTGGTGGATGAAGGACACCATGATCGGAGCTGTTTTTGTTGTGTGCTGTGGGGTTTGTGATAATGGAGATGGAATGTAAATGCACAAATTGCACGATTAAGAGCATGAAAATCTGACTAAATCTCCAATGACAACTTGCAGTGTTATCATCAAGGCTGAGAAAAAAACATAACGCTGCAGGCAACAGGTAAACGCCGTTAGAGTTGTTTTCCATGTTTGTGGAGTAAATATTCTTACAAGGCTTTTTAAAAATGCCGGGTAGACTGTGTTTCGTATGCGTCTGGCCAATTAGCATACACTGCGTCACTGGTAATTCCTATAGAACTGTTTTAGACCCTACTCTGAAGTAGGAGCTAATTAGTTCCCCCAAATGGAGTTCCTAGAAATGCATACGTTCCTAGTTCCTGCGGTGCAAACATGCCAAAAACAGAGAACTCCCGGTAATAGTTCTAGGAACTATGAAAGGGTTCCTCCGGTGCGAAAACACCTTCTGTGGCCCTTCGAATATAGATGTATAGATGACAGCAGATTTAAAACTTTGTTCTGTCTTACCACAGCAGAGCTGGGTCCTGGGATTTCTCCGTTCGTGTCTGGAGCGAGAGACAACCTAAGGCTGATTTCATCTGAGAATTCTGGAGTGCTAGGGAGGGGCATTGCCAGAGAGGCCGGTCCAGACAGAGAATGGTTCAGACTGTCCGTCATTAAAGTTGGGTCCTCCTCTGATATGGGTTCCCATGACTGGAAAAGGGGAGATATGCATGAGAACCTAACATAATACTGCTTTTATTAAAAAAAAAAAAAAAATGGCACTAAATATGTAAAAACATCTGATTTTTAACCACAGTGAGAAGCTTTATTTAGAACCAGACGCTTTTCACAAAAATAATGATGCTATCTAGCTCACGTCATAGGTGCAGAGGTCAGGGTTAAATACTAACGTCGTCTATGTCCCTGATGTCCAGCTGCTCGTTTTCCAGGTCTTCGCTAATGTGCCGTCGAGAGCGGAAAACTCTGTGGGCTTCCTGGTTAATCTGCCGCAAGTGATTATCATTTTCCGTTTCTGAAACCACATCCCTAAAGCACAGACAGGGAGAAAAAAAGTGTGTTCCACACATATAAGAGTCTGGTAAGGTTGTCAGAAAATCATGATAAATTCATCACATCAATATCTTTGATTTTAGTTTTTCAGTGTTTTTGCTCATGTGCTTTTTGATAAATGGCAAAAGGGGTCACATACACACTACTGGGCCTTTTCCACTGTGTGGTGCGGTTGTTGTGGTTGACGTAGTATGTCCGTCCCAGGTTATCCACCTTCTCTTCCCAGCCCGGAGGCAGCGGAGGCAGGAGCTGCTGAGGTCTCTGTGAACCTGGATCCATGGAGTCTGTCACTTCCCAGCCCTGAGAAGAACAAAGTGAGAGACAGAAGAGTAAGTGAGAGTGAGACAATCATCAAAATGTTAGTATTTTAGGACCAAAAATGTTCATTACAAAAAATCTAGGGACAAGGTTGTTTTCAAGAACATTTCAAAAGTCGAAAGTCTCAAAGTGTCTAATTTTTTTGAATGTTAAATACTTTCTCCTATTCCATCTTAATGTGTTATGATTAGTATTGCAGCTGCTATGACACAGCACTCTCCACTAGCAGAGAGAAAAAAAAATCAAACTGAACAGAGGGAATAAAAGTCACAGAACAGGAAGCTAAGAAAGTTAAAGGAAGGAAATGCCAGACAGTCAAACGGTTCAAGCCAAATGTCATACTTTAAACGAAAAAATGCCATGTAGTCTGTGGGGACGAGGATGAATAGACACTAAAATCACTAAAAAGCAGGAGAGAAAGCAAGAAAGGAGACATTTAAGTGCGTCTCCATTCTGGACAGAAAATATATTTTAAGCCATCTGTCAGTTATCTGCCATGGTCTATAATACTGGAGTAATCTCTGCATCGAATGCAAATCTACATGTTTCAACAACTACAATTCCACTTACATGATTTCTTCTGAAATAAAAGGCAAGTTTCAGTTACAGTTTTTATCTTTTAAGAAATGTGCTGTAATTTAGATGCCACTGCCCTTATTATTTATTTATTAATAATTAATTTATTACTCATTTACTTACATTTCAGAATGTCATATTAATTCATTTTAGTCCATTTATAAGCGAGTTGATGATTTAGTTGATAAACTGGACTGTCAGAATCAATTTACTACATTCAAAAAAACATTGTTAGTGTATTATTAATATAGTTTATCTTGTCATATTTTTTAAAATTATCTATCGATAAAAATTCTTACTACCTTTATTGCTGAAAGAAAAACCTGACAATGAACATTTTCTTTTTTTGAGATTATACAAAATAGTTTTTGCTAATTACCTCAGCTTCTTCTCTCGTCTCACTGCTTTCTTCCTCATGTCCTCCGTTTTTTGGCAGATAGGCCATCTTCAGCCTCAAGTAGCCTTTCACCCGAGACTTATGGCTACAGGACATAAAAGCATGTCATCACACAAGTCATCATAGAGTATACTAAACTAGTATTTTTTTAACATATTTTGTATTCTTTACATAAGCTGTAACTGAATTTGTTAAGCCCTTAATTAGAAGGAATTTAATTGTTTGAAAAATTGTTTGAAGTTATTTTTAATATTTTAAGAGCCCCAATATTTTGTCTATAAACTAAATAGTTAAAAAAAAAGGTTTAAGAATCACTGTATAGCAAAATATAGTTTACAGTGAAGTAGTCATCAAGGATAACATTAAAAATACAGCAAAGTGCAGTCCACATGTATTAACTGTTCCTGTGTAAAATCTCTGGCTGTAACTGCTGTAAGGGGATTCACAGGTGTTCGTGTGGTAGCTGCACCTTTCGTTCCGAAAGAACATACAAATCTCAAATGTGTTGTATTATATCAAACATCCAGTCCTCTGAATAAGGTCAAAGTGCAAAATCAACACTGTTGTAACTTTAAATATAACTGCTAATGTTCCTGTATTGCATTTGTGAAATCTGCATGACCACTGACCTTCTTGGACGCAGGAGAAAGTCTTTAAACGTGTACGGTCGCTCCATCGCAGGGTCCTCTGTCTATACATCAACAAAACACCACAGAAAATAAACAAACATGTATCAAATCTGGGCCAATTTTAGTAGAGTCTTACAAAGCATAACAGTCCCAGCTTGTTTGGGGGGTTGGAGAACGGGAGATATAGACCCTTGGATGACGTCCAGCTGTCTTATATAACACTGTTCTCCTGTTACATTTGAACTGCCCACAGGTTGGATATTCACGGCTGGTCATTAGTGGCTACAATTTGATGGAAATTGAGGGAATTGGCACCTCTGCCAGTGCCCGAAACCAAAACTGAGGAAAGTCTGGAGGCCCTGAAGGAAAACGGGAGAGTTTTCCTGTTTGGCAAGTCTAGATCAAACAGGAGGTGAAACGCATTCAGATTTCAAAACCAGTTAAACCAAAAGTCCACAAGGTAGCTTAATGAATATACCAACTCCAAAGGAAATATAAAACCATATATACACGTCTGATCCAAGTATAGGAAACCGCTTTTAAATATTCAGCAATAAGAACAGGCAGAGAAGAAGCGCGTGGTCTGGACTGCAATCACGCAGAACTGAACAGTAGATATGCAGGCGGCCGCAAGGAAAACAGACCAGACTCTGTGTGTGCGAGCCTAAATATGCAATCCAGCAAAGAAATCTCACTTCGCCACTGGAAATAGTTTAAAGGTGACATATCATGAAAATCTGACTTTTCCAGGTTGCTGTGACAGCAGCTTTCTGTCCATGTGCTTCGGATGTGTGCGCTCAGAAAACCTTATATCTGAAGTTTAAACTCGTATGGTTTAAAACGCATGATTTCAGCGTGATAAACATGATAATCAGAACCAAAACAGATGTTTTTAGCAGATACGAGCTGTAAAGGAGCAGCTCTATTCTGGAAAAGGGGGCGGGGAGCAGCAGCTCATTTGCATTTAAAGACACAGGCCCGAAAAACAGCTTGTTTCTGCTTCCACTCAAAATAGGCATTTTCAAAATTATATAATAAATGATCTGTGGAGTATTTTGAGCTGAAACTTCACAGACACATTCTGGGGACACCAGAGACTTATATTACATATTGTAAAAAGGGGCATAATATGTCACCTTTAAATAAAACCAAGAGCTGTTCCATTCCTAAATGTCCAGGAAAACGATCTCTTTCTCAAAACAAGTAAACTGGAACAAAATACCATATTGAAAACCAATGATTTTGTCAAGCACAAAACTTGTCAACACCTATATTTTTTGAGACGTTGTGTGGTTTGGATGATTTTGAAGCAATAAAGTACTAGATATTTATTACTGTACTAAACCGTAAATATTAAAATATTTATATTATTTTTCAAACAATTTTTTTTTTTGAAAATTAAATTACTAAATGTAATTAATGTATAACTTACAAATACATTACACATTTTTAAAGCACAAAATGTATTTACATTTGAAAACATTTATATTGTTTTTCAAACTAAATATTTTTTAATGTTAAAAAAATATTATATAATATTCATTTTTAATAACAAATATGTATTTAGAATTTACATAACATTTATATTATTATTAATATACATTTTTCTTTATATTTCTATATTATTTGCATGAATGATACTTAATTATAATTATTATAATAATTCTTAATATTTATTTACATTAATCATTTACATGTTTTTCACACACATAAAACATATTTATATTCTCTTACTACTCTTATTTTGTCACGGTTTCACTTTTTTGTGCATAATTATATAAGTGTAGCTGATCAGCATGCATGCAGCTTGATAACATACTTATTCTCCCAGGTAAAATGTGGAGGCTTACACACATATATAAACTTTTTAAAGAGATCAAATGGTAAACACTGAAAAATCAGAAACACCAATTTAAATTACACAATTTTAAGACTGTAAATCCAAAAAGTACCACAATGGGAGAAAAGCTGTATGTAGGGCAAGTATTCCACATCATAAAATTAATTTACACATGAATGGAATGCTGAATTGACCAGACATTATTGCATTATTGAATAATGTTGTGGTAGGGGCTAAACTGGGCCACCCTGGAAGCATGTCCCATTTTTGGCAGAGAGATTTTTTTTAGTTGGGATAGCCCTCTCAGAAGCAGCCTGCGTGTTTACATTCCAAGCAAGTCCCTTTCCACTCCGTACAGGGATATGGGCTCCAACATTTGAGTTGCTTAATTACAGTCATGTGACCCTCAATAACTTCAATCTTTTCAGTTCAGAGCTAAAACTTGCTACTAAAACTACAACAGCAAACCAGGTATTTACTTGAGCAACATAAGAGCACATAAGCTTACCGGTAAATGGGTAAGAGGCACATCCACCTGCCCAAGGAAGTCATCTCTGGTCTGTATAAAAAAAGAGAAACAACAGAGAGAGAGTGAGAAGAAATTAAAATATCAGAAAAAAATAGTAATTCAGAGATTTGGCTGTGAAACAGTGACCTAGCAGGACTTGGCAAGGAAAACCACAAAGATGAGGATAAATACACACCTGTATAACCCAAGAAGAATGAATGAACGAGAATGTATGAGAAAGAGAAAAGAGAAAAAGAAGGAAATACAGTAATAAGGGCAGTGGTTAATTTCAAAAACGTCACTTCAAATAGGAAAAACCTGACAACCAACCCAGTGAAGAGCAGGAGATGGGCAATGAGCGAGGGTCAAAATAGGGCTGTGCAATTAATCGCATGCGATTGTCATGCGCATCTCGTCAGTAAAGCCGGTTCCGTGATTGGTAGTAAATCTACATCACCTGCTTTCAGATGGAGCGGCATTTAATACACAGAGCCGTAGTTCACTGACAAGCTAGGCAACATCACGTTCATAATCGAATGCGATTCATCTGCGATTATGAACGCAATGTTGCCTAGCTTGTCAGTGAACTACGGCTCTGTGTAGTAAATGCCGCTCCATCTGAAAGCAGGTGATGGCGATTTACTACCAATCACGGAACCGGCTTTACTGACGAGATGCGCATGACAATCGCATGCGATTAATTGCACAACCCTAGGTCAAAAGTCAAAGTCAGCAGGAGTGTATTAATGTATGAACCGCCAATCACAAGCCTTCAATCCACCCACCCATTCCAATAAGCCAAACTGTGAGATTGTCAGCTGTGACTGTCAGGTGTTTGGGTCACAGTAGACCAGTAGATTACCTGACCATGGTTGAAATGCCCATTCTTTGACCGATCATGACCAATGTGAGCCTGTGTGTGGAATAAACTTATTAAGACAACAAGGACGAGTACATACCCCCAGTTTGGGGTGCACAATATTTAGGGCACTGAATGTAAATGAACCGCCGTGATCATGCATCATAATAAAAATGACATTAATGCAATACTAATCCTAAGGCTTTAGCAACACTGCAGAAAAACAGTCCAAAAACACTCTTGATAAGCAAAGTAGAGCACAGAAAGTGAAAACAAAACGAAAAACTAATTAAAACAAAATAAAATAAAATAATTCTTCCTAAACCCAGTTAGTGAGCACCGGAACAGCAGAATGGGTGGACAATAAAGCTCATTTATTGTGTAAAGGTTAAGTATGAGTCACTATTTGTGGTGGTGAGTGAACGACAGGGCCACAAATACATTCTCAAGCCCCTATTCATCACGGAAAACCCACCATGTCTGAGACATTCCTCTGATTAAATGTTAAGCATTTCAGAGCCAAATGGGGTTACAGCCACCAACAGCAGTTGTGAATCACAAACAGAAGCAAAATTAAGCCATTAATTAACCCAAAGGTATGAAGGAATGACCTAGAAAGCTCAAGAAGCTAGCTGAATCTTAAAGGTCACACTGTAGAAGAATTACATCCATTGTGTCTTGGCAAAGATTCCCGTCACTACGGAAACAATTTTCCTATCCTTCTGCAATAAAAGTGATGCTCTGAAGAAGTAAAAATGATTTAACTGATGTCTTGTAACTTCACAGCGACTTTGAGACCATTGAGATATCATGTCTTTATGACCCTGAAAGCCCCGTTCCCACACAATGCCCTGACTGAGTGTTAAAAATAAATATTTGCTTAGTCATCGTCCATTACAAAGCTGAGTTAGCAGACGACTCCAGCCATTAAAGAGGCCGAAAAGTGCAGAAACGGAGAAAACAAGACAGCAGGGAAGTGAGAACCAAGAGGCCATGTTTAAAGAGACGTGTACACAAAAAAAGAAAAAAAAAAAGGTTAAATAAACCAAACAACAGATCAAAAGGAGGGAAGCAAGAAAAAAGGATCCCACTACTTTGTTAAGCTGTAGGTCACACAGCTAGGCACCGCAAAGTTTAGGGTCAAGGGTTATGACAAAAGGACCTGAGAAACAACTTCCGACAACTGATCCGCAACACGCAGCGATGCTAAAATAAGACTGGAGCCCCCACAAATTTAGCAGCAGGGTTCCTGTCTGAGCGGCAACAGCAAGGTGCCAGAGCAATAGGGAATGCTGACAGAGCTTGACTCTTCCATTAAATCTCATTTTTACTCTCTCAAACTCTTCTTTTTTCACTTATGAGCACACACAGACTTTTTAAAGCTCTAAATCCTGAGCTCTGTAAGAAAGCTGCCACAGCAGACTTAAGTGAGATTTCCCCCCACATCTCTTCATCACGCTTGCTAAAACTTGTGAGACAGCAAACAGTCACATGTATTAACCTGAGAGCACTGGCAAGTCTACAGAAAACCCATGCACCCCGCAGGGAATGAATGCAATAAGTGACGAATGAAATTTCATAGTTATTACATTTGGTAAATTCAGCAAAACATCTTATTAAAAACAAGTACTGATACAGAACTGTATTGTAAGAGCGTATATTCTTTGTAAACAAGGACTTTACAGGTTATGATGTATTACAAGCCTTATCTTCAGAGATAATTCAGAATATTTAATAAAATACATCAACAAATACATGCTTGAGGCATTCAAAAGAGCAGTCTTGACAGCTAGAAGTAAACAGATCTGTGTGAGAGAGGTTCAGATGAAGAACTCTGCTGCTGGAACATTCAGCTCCTTGACTGACTCATTTCCAGTAAAGCCTTTTGAGCAGGTACTGGAAATATATATGCTGCCGTTAGCTGCCTCGGAAATTGGTATGTGTGTGACATTCCTGATTGCGGAATGTGGACGTCTCCGAGATTCCGGACCTTCCGTTTGCAAGTGCGACATCAGTGAAACTGAAGTCCTGCTTTCCACATTCCATCGGAAAGATGCTGTTATGACTTCTGCGCACTAGTAAGTTCTAGTACTAGTAATGGTTGGTGACAAACTGATGAATGTCACACACTTACAGTGTGTCAGCACTACACTGATGAATTGGTTTCTAAGATAACCATGAATGAATCACTGAAGGGACTTTCAAAGCCAGTAAACGCAATGGTAACCTGAAGGGAATGACAAATTACATGTGGCAAAATAAAAAGTACCAGGAGGACTGTTGGAAAAAGCAAATGCTTAAGATGTGAGAAACTCTGAAAACAAAGCCTTGAGCTTAATATAACTATGATGCATGAAAATTTTCTACGTTTGAGCAATAACACTTCAGCAAAGTGCTGTAAAAACAGCAGTATGTGTAACTATATATTAGACCTTAATCACCACAGAACAGCTGTTACAAGAGATAAACAGTGACCCAGGCCAAATGAGAAAGGCCGCTTTCAAAACCAACAACAACACTTGACACGGGACTAAAGATAGAACAGGCACCTCTTCAAGAGAGGGGGAAAAACACAAGTGGACAAGCCCCCATGAATGAAGTTACATCTGAAATTGATCCTGGCTTCTATATATTTTCCACTTCTTGAATATCTTGAGTATAAGAGTTTGTATGGTTGTTGGGAAACTAAAGACAGTGTGGTTACGTCTTGCTCTTGGCCCCCATTTTCGTGGAATTTTCACTTCCCAGAATGTGGGTAAGTCATTCCTGAACCCACCTCCTTTTTCCTCCACCAAAATCCTGCTACCTCTTCTTTCATCTGTTTTTCCCATTCTCCAGCCACTTACAAACTATTAAAACACACTTTGAGAAGTCGACACCCTACAGTGTACTTTGGGTAACTAAACAATGGCTTGTTAATGTACAAAAAATTAAGCGCTTCATTTTCAAGCTCAACTTTAGACCCTCTGCTGTAATTACCTGTGGATTGATGCAGGTAGGCACCTTTCCAAAGCTAATATCCTGTGCAAGGATGGGGCCGTGCTCGCCTCCCTGGCTGAAATAGATCTTAAACTTGGGCTGTCGGGAGTTCTGTTCCTTCCTAATTTTGAATGTGCAACCTTGAGCACCGTTCTCAACAATCTCACTCTCGGTCTCCATTTCTGAGATTGGGGCATGAAGATTTGGCATAGATCCGAGACGGGAAGGAGCTCCTCTGGGATGCAACGGCTGTGAAGAGCTCCTCTCAAGTCGGATCCGAGGGTACCGCACCAAGCGGCTGCCTTTAGTACCTGTGATGCCCAAATCACTCACGTCAGCCTGAGGAGTAGGGCTAAGGTGCCTTCCTTGGTCCTGTTGAAGCTGGAAGACAAGTCTTTGAGTTCCAGGACCTCTGTCTGAGCTTTGCTGGACAGACCAACGGTGGCCATTCTGGCCATTCTCACTGTATGGCATGATCCTGAACTGCTGGACATCCGAGCCATCTGCGGATCTTCTTCGAATACAGAAACCTCCAATGGTAATCCCTTGATTATTGGGTACACCCAAACTAGCATAACCATTTTGTCCATCACATGGCCGAATGCAAAATACTTGCCTCTTAGGCTGGATAGGCTCAGTACCTGGTTCCACATTTTGGTAGGATGGGGCATCTCCTCTGTGGTAAGCTGGAGGTGGAGGTAAGGGCCAGCTTTCACCAGTCTCAGTGTATGCAGGAGCTGGCTCCTGAGGGTACCCTGGAGGTGGATCAAAGGGCAATGCATCTTCTTGAGGTGCAGTTGAGCGTTGAAGAGATATCTGGACAGAGGTACTCTTGGTCATCCGTGGTTCAGTTTGACCCTGGAGCTGTGGGATGAACATGGAAGAGCTACGCTGTAGAGAGGCATCCGAACAAGCACCCGATTCCGGGATCTCTGAAAGTCCTCCGTTTTGAGTCTGCGTATGGAACATCATAGCCCCTGCGCCGCTGTAGCCAATCTCATCTCCGTCCTCCACTGTCCCATTTAGCCACTCCAACTCTGGTGCAGTGTTACTGCGACCCGATCCAAAATACAGCCGAAGCCGGTGAGACATTTTCCTGTCTGCCTTGATCTGTCTCTGTCCAGCTCTTGCTGGATCTGTCTCACCCACTGTTTAGTGTGTCTGATCCCCTTTTGCTCTCCCCCTCTCAGAGAGAGAGAGAGAGAGAGAGAGAGAGAGAGAGAGAGAGTAAAAGCTGGAAAGAATGGGAGAGATGGGGAAATGAAGAAAAAAAAACTATCCCATGTGTCAAACTGTTTGAGCTGAAGTCCGATAGCGACAGACAGCAGAAATAGCCCAAGTGGCAAGCTGCATTCCAGGCATGATTGGATAAGGACGCCTGGTGCTCTTGCAAGCAAAGGTGAGGGTAGGGTGGCCAAAGTCACATGATCCAGATGGCGCCCACCCCCACTTCCCGGTTAGACCCAAACAGCACTCTCTCAGCTGCTACTGATCTGTCAGAAGGAACTAGACCGCCAGGGGTGGGATGAGAGAGAGAAGGATCACAGCTGACTCAGGAAACACTCTCCACAAGCTCATAATTCTTTGTGCTCATCCCACACACAGGGCACACTGGGCCAAGCCAAGCTGGGACATGGTGTTACCCACATCTCAAGCTGGTAAAACAAGAATTTAGAAGTACTTACTCCCAAAAATACCAAACAACACAAAAACAAGTCATCACTCAGACCTGTATGGGTAAGCAGAAGTATTAGAGGTTTACCACTATCGTTAGGGACATTTTCTAAGAAATACCCAGGAAATGTACATTTACTGGAAAAAACACTAGAGCTTTTCATGTTTGGGCCTCTGTATAGACATGCAGTACTTCCCCATCAAGCTTCTTAAGGGTTGGCATGGATGAAATGTTCGTCTCCATTAAAAAAAATACTCAAGGGAAGTTTTAAACCACAAGACAGTCACTCTCTTTCAACAAAGTAACAATGAATCAGGATACAGCCTAGGGGCCATTTCATAAGACGTAGAGAGAAATAAAGTCTACAATCATGACCACTCCTAAAACAAAAGCAACAAAGCAATTTACTTTACTCTGCACAGCTTAAAAACCATCTTAAATTGCGGGTAATTTCAAAAACAAAATAATTATGCGTTTTCCTCAAAATGACTGGAAATATGATCAATCACAGACTACTGACAGCCACATTCATAACATATAAGCCACAAGCCTGTGCTAAATGCTTCAAGAAATCTGTTTGGGGTGAATAACATTAAGTTTTCATGCTGGCATTTGCTTTTTCTCCACAAAATCTGAATCTTTAGATCAGTATCCTGAACCCCCTGCTAACAGACATGTGGATGTCATAATCGATTTGACGCAGACTGATGACAGGCTGAACAAGTTGCTAAGGCCGATGTGAAAATCCAGAGAGATGACTACACTGTCCGTATTCGAACTCAAAGAGACAGTGCACACAGACAGAGCTTTGTCCAAGGAGAAACGAAGGACAAAGGCCACTTAATTGCCAGGGCTGTGAAAGACTGCATGTATATCAATAATGGAATATAGGCCAACATTGGAAACCACATAACTCATACTAGACCATTTTTAACAATAATAAAAAAATAAACAGAACAATTTGTAACACTGAGTTGCGCTAGATCCAAGTTTGCTTGTTTTATCATCCACTAGCCAGAAATCATAAGTCCGGTTGCTTAGTAATGATGTAAACTTCCCAAATTCAGAGTATGGATTGCTATAAAAGGTAAATAAGATTTTATGAGGTAAAACTACTAAAAATGCACAGCAACACCATTTAGAGCAACACCAGCCTGACATAAACTGTGAAGTCAGTGCAGCATCTTATTGAATGGAGTGAGCGAGACAGACTCCAACTGAAAGAAAAGCCTTGATTGTGAGAGTGTGGGCGCACTCTAAAGGGGGTATTGTTTTGGAGGGCACACATGCCCTGCAGTGGGCGTAAGCATTAGTTTCACAGTGCCAAACATTCTGGGAATTATGATAGAGGGCTTCCACAGCGCTACCTATACATACCACGACTTCACATAGTATTTACTTAGCTAATATAAAGACTATTTCTCAAAAACCGACATTACATAAGCCTAAATAGCAACATCAAAACTGGACTGTTTTCAAGAAGCACATTCGCTCACCCACACAACTGTGGGGTGGTTATGTGTCTCCAAAACAGCGTTTTTTGGAAGGATCTACAAAAAATGCTATAAATTGTGGTGCACGACCCATCAATCCATATCTTAACTACAAAGAGAAGTCATTATCTTGTCTGTCTTGCTTGGACCACAGTAAAATATGCACCAGTCGGTAGTGGAACTTGTTCATTGCATCTAGCTTTTAAGCAGCCTAACATACAAAATGCTTTGCACAAAAGAAAGTGGAATGATAGAGGCGCTCTCACTAAAAGCAGCAGGAGAAAGAAAGGGTAAGAAAAGGAGAAAATAGCAAAGAACATCAAGGTTACTGATGAGAAGACACAGGGAAGAAAATAAAGAGATAAGAGAGGGATAGAAATATACAGAGAGAGCATGTACGCGAGAGAGCGTGAAAATCATTCATTAAATCTGTGTCCTGTCAGTGGGACACCATCCATGCGCTCCCTCAGACTTATAAGGAAGACGCTCAGTTCTTCTCGGCTCTGCACTGAAACTCGGCCAAATCCCATCACACAGGGGAGACATCAACCTTTTCCCTGTGGACTGCAACTCATGCAAAAACAACATATCCATCGCAGATTTACAGCAGAGAACAATACCACTGCCTGGTCACAAACTAAAGGGTATAGTTAGTGACATTAAAGGGATAGTTCACCCAAAAATGAAAATCACCCCATGATTTACTCACCCTCAAGCCATCATAGGTGCATATGACTTTCTTTTTTCAGAGTTATATATTTTTTAAAATGTCTCCACTCTTTATAATGGCAGTGAATGTCGAGATTTTGAAGCCCAAAAAAGTGCATCCATGCATCATAAAAAGTACTCCACAGGCTCCGGGGGGGGGGTTAATAAAGGCCTTCTGAAGTGTAGCGATATGTTTGTGTAAAAAAAAGATCCATATTTAAAACTTTATGAATCGTAATCTCTAGATTCCGCCAACTGTCATTCGTGTGTTAACGAGCGTGGCATTTTTTAATATAACTCAGATTGTATTTGTCTGAAAGAAGTAGTAATATATATCTAGGATGGCTTGAGGGTGAGTAAATCATGGTCATTTTCATTTTTGAGTGAACTATCGCTTTAAGTGACAGTCATCAGCTCTACTTCACATTTCAAACTACTAAATGTACTCAGTAGTTCTCAACTGGTTTTGCTTCAGGCTTCGCATTCTACATTGGGCATCATCACAGTACCAAATCTGCATAAGGAAAATATATGAATGCATAAAAAAACTGGAGGAATTTCTCCTTCCTTTTGAATGTTGATAAGTGTTATTATTTGCATTTACCAATTTTCCCCTGCTGTGACCCATTTGTGGGTTGCATCCCACCAGTTGAGAATCACTGTTTAAAAAGATGCGGTTGCACTGTAAACAGCCGATAATGCCTTAAATAACATGCATGACTGTAGTTTTCAAAACATTAGCATTTAGTATAGACTATATTTTAAGAAAATATTCTAAATTCAGACAACCGACTTGAGGGACAACTCTCTGCACAATAAACAGGATGCAAACTGGGTCGCAAAACTTTAAGTAATTGTTTAAATGCAGTCAGTCTGATTGATATAAATGAACTCTAAACTGGTTCTCACATCATCTCCTTATTAGAAACAAAAGTGGTTTTGTACTAGAGCAGAATGTACCGTAGGTAACTGCATACCAAGCAAAGCAACTGAGCATTGTTGCTATGGGGACACTAATGAATGGTTTAGCACTGACATTAGTTGCATAACAGTGAAATTTATTTTATTGTTTCACAATTAAATCATTTAATAATGTACCTATCAGTGCATGTCAAACAACTAAATCTAAAAGATTTTCTGGGCCGGAAAATATTAAAAACTTCTCCGCAGTCATTTTTCAGAATGCTCTAATGATTCTTTTGGATGAACAGTTGAGAGGTGCAAGCTATTTTCAGACAAAAAATTTTTGTAATGAGGAGAAGAAGTGAAAACTGGAACACCAGTTAACACACAAGCTGTCTTCCAAAACCTAGCAAGCTGCCTACCTAGACTGCAAAACAATGCATTTTAAGGCATCACAGTCATTTTCGGCTGTTTCATTATACTACCTTTATTAGATACTGATAGCTAAGAAACACTGTATCATTGGATTTAATGATTAAATAGCTACATTGCATTCAATACCAAATGATAATGCAAAAATTGCTCAATTAAGTATTTTATCAATTTGTAAGTGTCATGTTTCTTTGAAGTAGTGTTGTTAGCTTAGCAACATTCTTGCTAGTTGCTACCCATGTGAAGCATCCCAAATAAGCCATTTTCAATGTTCTATGACAGTTATGGTATGTGTAAACTATCATGGAAATAGGTGAGTGTTTTCAATTCTCGAAACTTGCGTGGGTGATTGTGGGAGCAAGTGGTGAGAGTGTCAAAAAGTTGAGAAATGCTCAATTTCACAAATTTTATTTAAAAAAGCCATGCAGCAGCCAATCACAGTAAAGTGAAGGCAATGACAACTGTCATAAGCATTTAGAAATCTGTCAACAGTGCTGGAGTTTCTGGTGAATTTGGTCCTGAGATCACATTGATAGACATTGCACCTAATTCAAATTTATTGTTATTATTGTGGGCGAAGCTTTTGCTTGGTAAACAAACTGCCAATGTCTGTTGATTTCGAAATTGACCAAGGCAGTTCACTAGGTTTTGGAGCAATTGATGTGATTTTGGAGCAATTTCTAATTGATGTGTGCTGAAGTGGTTCTTACCAGGCGGTTTTCATCAAACACCTCAAAAAGAAGCCTGTGGTTCTGTGGGCAGACCTGCAGATATGACAGAAGTACAAACTCAATGCTTTTGTGTAGTACTGTTGAAAAAATATCAATTATTAAAAAAAAAAATAGAATGGCTAATAAACAAAAATACACATGCACACACACACATTTCACAGTCACATGCACGCTACCTAACTATCCGAAGCAGGCACATGAAATGTGCGATATACTGTAAAACTAATTCACTGGCAGGGTTGTTTTCCGAGATTCAGGTGCCAAACCTGGTTCTGGTGTGAATCTAGGTACTGTAATGAATAGGGGGGTCATTATCGTGGGCTTAGAATAGCATCTATAAATCACGTTCATGTGAATGGACTTCTAAATGAAGCAGCTCACAATCTTTCACTAGATCGTTTTCCGCACAAGCAACATTACCGGCCATTGATGTCACAAAATTGCATGCTGCTTCTAATAATAGATTATTACAATTGTGGCAGTGACGAAAGGTGAGGCATAGTAACAGATGTGTATTCCAAAAAATATTTCAGTGCTAAGTTCTTAATAGCACTGGACAAAGTTAAGATTTAATTAAAAACAAAATCAAAATAAAAAAATATAGTAGTGCCTTCCATGTATGTGTAATGTAATACATGAGCCATCCGAGGCTCAACTATGGACAACCAAAACAATAAGTAAATAAATAAAAATAGAATAATCAACTTACTCTGAAATAGAATTCCTCATTCCATTTGGGATTGAGAGTCTAAAAAATAACCAAAAACATGTTATTTATGCGTTTCAACATTTATCTCACACAACTCAGAATGAACTGATACAAAATTGTAGTTTTGCATTGTAAGGTTACAAAATCTATCAATATCTGTAACCTTTTAAAAAAACTGATGATCAATTAATTAAACAGGTAACTTGATTAACATAACATGTTTTCCACATTTACTAACTTACAGGTAGGAAATAAAGCATAGCTAGCTTTTTTTTGCATGCATTAGAATATATATACACAAATTATGTATAATGTTTATGGAAATGTCAATGTCAAAGTAATACAGACTAAAAAAAACATTAAAAGCATTTTTTTCTCCTTAAAAATCATATTTAAACTCAAAATAATTTCAAACTCAATTAAAATTCAGGTATCAAGGTGGAATTTAAGCAGACATGCTTTATTAAATTATTGTTTAACTAAAGATAAATAGAAGGGGAGAGAGAAGGGGAGAGAGAGAGAGAGAGAGAGAGAGAGAGAGAGAGAGAGAGAGAAGGGTGGGTGCTGACATTCAGACAGAGAGAGTGCACCGGCCCTTGACTGCTATTGATCCTTTTAAGTGGAAGAAGAACTTAATCATTAAGTCTACATAGAAGATTGATTGACAGCTTAATTTAAATGTCCTCAGAGGAGTACCTTAATTGATTTAATGTAATATAGAAACAAACATATGCAATAGTAACAAGTAAATGCTTTGTGTTATTTTATCAGTATATTTGAGTGCAGCACATGTCAGCAGAAACTGACATGAACAAAATCTGATAATCATGTTATCCAGCAATTGATGACCACAAAACAGTGTGGAATCTTAAATATTTCTAATTAATTTTACATTGTGAATCTCAGATTCTCAATGTGGTCTCAAATGTACAGTAACACATTAAAATGTAATTCGCGCAAGAACTCCTTGATTGGCGGGTCATAAACATACATATACGTACATTCTGATCTGATTCGCACACACAGACATGCAGGATGTTGTAAATACATCTGATTTATTGGTCTGTGAACCATGTGCCAAAGCTTGTGAAAATACTTCGGGTTATTAAAGCGTAGAAGCACACCCAGGTGTAAATTATACAAGAAGAATACAAAGTAACGTCTGACGGAAACACTGGCTGATCTCAATAATTTTCAGCCTTCTAACCATACAGTATGTAAAAGCTTATGAGACTTTATTTCACTACATTTACATTAATATGCATCAATATAACAGTACAAAGTAAACACCTACATTTACTTTTTAGAAAAACATTTCTGATATATAGAAAACCTGCACAAGGAGACTTTCAAGGACATTTGAGTTTTGAGTGATGATCGAACTAATCAGAGTTTTGATTCAATTCAATGTAAAAAAATTGAATTGATTTCTAGAATTTTATACCATTAGCAAAATCAACCTGCCAACTCTGGTTCATTATCTTATGTCTTTGCTCATGCCCTTATTGTATAAAGTCAGCAAATCATACTGGTGAACTGAAATCCTCTCTCCTTGCAGTGACTGAATCACTTATGATGGCCAGGGCATTCTCTTTCCTCCAATTTGATTCTTCCTGACATGCCCGCTGCGTCTGATAGTCAACTGCTTGCCTGCTTTCTATCCTACTTGGTAAAACGACTAAATCAAGTCAATTGGAGGTTAATATTCTACCTATCACATACTCAACAGCCTTCCCACAACTACTAGTCCCACAGGGCTCTGCACTGGGACCACTGACATTATCTGTTGCTCTGTTATCAAACCACATACTTTCTCTTAGCAGTGTTATGCCGACAACACTCAATTCTAGATCCTATAATCTCCCTCCATTTCCACTTTCTTCATAGTCTGCATCTCTTACGTTCCAGCTTAGATAACTAATCATCAACTTAAGCTTAACCAAGACCAGGCTGACATCCTCTTATGCGAGGCCAAACAGCCACTAGTCAATCCATCTCCATGTCTGTTGAGGGTCATGCAGTTGTCACCTCCTGACTAACAGAAAATCTTGTCACAGCCTGCAACTCAACTTCACCCTTATTTATCTGTGTCTATACAAAGTTTTACAATAGGTAACTGCCTATTGTAAACATAGTTGTGTAGTTAAAAACGGTTTAAACTGGCATCTCACAAGCTATGCTTATGTAAACCAAAAGCACATAACTAAACAAGGGAAAAAAATCAGGCTTTCGATAATAGGCATGTGGCCCAATTACATATAAATGTCTATTTTATGTATATTTAGAATTATTTTCTTTCTGCAACATTTGTTTTAATCGTGAATTTGTATCATAAGTCATCAGCTCGGGTCCTCATTTTTCCAAAAGATTCCCCCAAAATTTTAATTAATGAAAATTACATTCTGGTAAAATTGCATAAACTCAAATGTTAGCAATTTTTGGCATTTATAAAAATGACCACATCACTCAAAACTTGCCTGTTTTGTTTTTATTTCTTACATTTCCATTAACAATAATGAGTGCAATAACCTTCCTGACACACAAAAATGTAATAAGTAGAAAGTGCATTAGCCATAAATTAAAAGTAAATGTTTCATATAAGCCTTCAGTAAAAATATATATGTAGATATAGTTCATAATGATTATATTTAAACTTTTAAATAAAATCCTGGTCAAAACATAGGCCTACGTCTCTGTTTATAGTGGCAAGATGCTCTGCTGTTATGTGCCACAGGCCATTGAGTTCCCAGACCAGTTTATCAAAGCAGTACATCTAAAGCATCCGTCAACAGTCAGACCTGGGGAACGAGGAGGCTTATGTTCCACACAGCGGTGCATTGTCAGCTATTAATAACCAGAAGAGTGTGCCGTCGCAGCACAGGAGATTCCAGACTAAGGACGTTACTGATTAGTGACTTAATGGAAGTGAATGGACCCAAATGCTGACTGACTTCCTAAATCAATTTATCGCCTGCCCAAGGTAGACCAAACTCTTAGTTTTCATTCAGTGGTCTAAAAGAACCCCGTAAAGAAAATGTCCGGACGATATTTCGCCCAAAAATTTAAAGAACAAAGATATTGCTAAAGAAAAGGAAGACTAATTTTGATATTAAATGACGATTAATTTTTTTCTTAATTTGTAATTATTAATTCTGACAAATAATAAATGACAATTAAAAACATTTCTCCTACCAATTCTCACATTTTATAATTATTAAATTAGTTATTCATATTTACTCATTAAAATTCTCAATCCTATATTTGTAACACTTTACAGTATGGTCCTATTAGTTAACATTGGTTAATATGTTAACTAACAATGAACAATACATTTGTTACAGTACTACTTATTTTTTGTTAGTTCATTGTTAGTTCATGTTTATTAACACATAAATTCTTTTACATTTTTAAAAATGTATTAGTAAGTGTTAAAATTAAGATTAATAAAGACTTTAAATGTATTTATAAATGTATATATATATA
>NW_015537939.1:2618012-2626515 GCF_001515605.1 Sinocyclocheilus anshuiensis | reverse complement strand
ATATTTTCTTTTTTTCTTCCCAGGATATTTTTATGATATTGACACCATCAAAATCACTCTAATTTTTAAATGCTAATACATTTTCTAAAGAACAATATTAAACATGCATCAAAACTATTTTTCTGCCCCTAAAAATTTCTTTTTTAATAATTATCTGTATGGCCTATAATTTTTTTTTATCAAAACAAAGCATGCACTTGGCTTCAAGATGGTCTATGAATGTCACATCAAGCCTCATTTAAATAGCTAATTTCTGGTGACGTTATCGTAAGGGACTTCTTTTCGGCTCGTTGTTTATTTCCTTGCGTGTGCATTCCAAGGACAAACAGATAAACAGGGAAGTATAATTTAGTATTCCATTACTGTCACTGTACATACACTCATTTCCTCCACAAGCACTCTGTTACCGTGATATATCGCATTACCGAATACCGGCACAAGTCTATGTGAGAGTCAATGTCATGAAACATGTCTGGGTCATGATTTACAGAATCAAGAGAAAGATATGATATAATTATGTTTTTTTTTTTTTTAAATAAAGCTTATTTTAAAATCATAATGACTGGCATTGTTTCCATGCAAATAAAACACATTTTCTTCCCCAGTTCACACTACAATTTTGTAAATAAAATGTTCTCTCATTTTAAGTAGCCTGTATGCATTCAAAAGGTCCTGAATTTCTAAAATTGTTACAACTGTTGAGTCATATTATTCAAGGCCTGACATAAATATGAAAGCCCATGCAGTACTGCCACAGGTCTATCTATGGAAGTACTCCTCCTAGTGGCAGTGGCTTTGACATCTTTAACAATCACCTGTTTATCTCATCACTTCATTACTTTGTGTGCTTTCAGTTCATTCGGTTTTCCTAAAATCTCTAAGAAACAAACTAAAACTTCAATGTCACAAACAAGTCACTGAATGTGGATAACACTCACCTTTTTGATGGTTTTCGTTTGTACTAAGGCAAGTTCGCGGTTTTCATCAGTGACATACAGGGAGAGTTTGACGTATGGATCACTAATAGGAAATAAAGAGACAAAATACAAAGAGTATTTTGAATAAAGAGATAAAATGAACATTAAAAGTGTATACAACCAAAAACTACAAAAGATAAAATGCATTTATTAAACAGTGAATTCATATTTTTTACAATACTGATAGATCACTTATTTTTCATCTTGTATTATAAAATTTACCTTCGGCTGGTCAGGCAATTAAATAGTCACATCTTGGCAATGGAAAAATAATTCTGACTAAGAGATAAGCTACAATGATAACCACTGATTCACAAACAAACACACACACACACACACACACACCTTGTTTACGTCAGAGTGCGCACGCGTCTTTCACGCAGCATACAGCGGTGTTGTGCATTTTGACCAGCTGATGGGAAAAGTATTCTTAAAATGCATTCAAAATTCATAATAATTTGTAATATATAATTATTCACGGTATTTAGAAGTGCCCACGATAACAATATCGTGCATATTCATTACCGTGATATATCGCATTACCGAATACCGGCACAAGTCTATGTGAGAGTCAATGTCATGAAACATGTCTGGGTCATGATTTACAGAATCAAGAGAAAGATATGATATAATTATGTTTTTTTTTTTTTTAAATAAAGCTTATTTTAAAATCATAATGACTGGCATTGTTTCCATGCAAATAAAACACATTTTCTTCCCCAGTTCACACTACAATTTTGTAAATAAAATGTTCTCTCATTTTAAGTAGCCTGTATGCATTCAAAAGGTCCTGAATTTCTAAAATTGTTACAACTGTTGAGTCATATTATTCAAGGCCTGACATAAATATGAAAGCCCATGCAGTACTGCCACAGGTCTATCTATGGAAGTACTCCTCCTAGTGGCAGTGGCTTTGACATCTTTAACAATCACCTGTTTATCTCATCACTTCATTACTTTGTGTGCTTTCAGTTCATTCGGTTTTCCTAAAATCTCTAAGAAACAAACTAAAACTTCAATGTCACAAACAAGTCACTGAATGTGGATAACACTCACCTTTTTGATGGTTTTCGTTTGTACTAAGGCAAGTTCGCGGTTTTCATCAGTGACATACAGGGAGAGTTTGACGTATGGATCACTAATAGGAAATAAAGAGACAAAATACAAAGAGTATTTTGAATAAAGAGATAAAATGAACATTAAAAGTGTATACAACCAAAAACTACAAAAGATAAAATGCATTTATTAAACAGTGAATTCATATTTTTTACAATACTGATAGATCACTTATTTTTCATCTTGTATTATAAAATTTACCTTCGGCTGGTCAGGCAATTAAATAGTCACATCTTGGCAATGGAAAAATAATTCTGACTAAGAGATAAGCTACAATGATAACCACTGATTCACAAACAAACACACACACACACACACACACACACACACACACACACACACACATAATAACACCTAGGGTGGTATATTTTAATCCTGATTTCATATTGTGTGGGCTAATTTTTTTTTAACTGCAATAAAATAATGTAATTTTGTACAAACATTAAAAGGAAGATAATCAGATTACATATGCAAAAACGAACTTGACTAACACTAAGAGCAAAGGTCTGGGTGAGGAAAGTTGAAAAAGTGGTCAGGAAATGGGAGGGAGACAAAGAAAGGAAGCCATTTAAAAATGAAGGATTAGCGCAGCAGGACTCACTAGTTTACCAAACAGGAACAATTAAACACACAGTATGAGTGACTAAATCGAACATTAGGTCAGATGCACAGTCCCTGTCCCATATGGAAAAGTTGTGTAAGAATCTTACAAGATATGAATCTTACAGGGTATGACTGACGGTCGTAGTAAAAAAAAAATTGCAATAAACCTCAAACTGTATAAAGTTCTATACTGTAAATGTGCTTCATTTAATAATTTATGAAACTTAAGATAAACACAGGACTGAATAAATGACATTATGAGAAAAAAAATGGGTGTGCTTTCATTGTGTGTTTGTAGAACAGCACACACATTCATACTTGAAAATGAATTTTGTCCAGATTACTTAATCACCACAGACAAAACATATTCTTTTCAGAACTTATCCAATTATGGGTGCATCTCAATCAGCTCCCTATCTTGTGAATCAGTATACTGTGTACACAAATCCAGTCACTGGTAAGTGCCCTGGCTCACTGCATATTGGGACAGTGACCACTCAATTTCCAGTGACATGATTACGTACAACGTCAACGGACAACATAGTAAAACGTCACCACTGGAATTAAATGGTTAGTTCACCCAAAAATTAAAATTCTGTCATTAATTACTCACGCTCATGTTGTTATCAACGTAATCAGCGTTGTTTACGTTCAGCATGCGCACACTGTCTACTGAATGTAAACAACGCTGATTACGTTGACGGTAACTCGGGGAGAAGAATTGTTGAATAAATTATGTTATTATTGTTTTCTTTGCACACAAAAAGTATTCTCGCAGCTTTGTAATGAACGAAGGTCTTACGGGTTTGGAACGACATGAGGATGAGTAATTAATGACAGAATTTTCATTTTTGGGTGAACTAACCCTTTAATAAACAACATGAGGGACCGATCACTTTTTGATATTTTTTATTCTCTTTAAACACATCTGTTCTGTAACATGTTCTTACAAAATTTTAGCCGATTATTAATTATAAATGTTAACTAGATGTGTTCATTACCTGTCTAGCGATGTGTGTTTATGCTGAAATATCCTAAAAAAAAAACAGTTTGTCTTTTCAAATCTTCTATCGTGTGTCATTTTTTTTATCGAGTTGGTTCCTGTAGTTTATGTTTTGCGCTTCAGAAATGTGATGTTATTTCCAGTAAGCGAACATAGTGAGCACAGCTCCCTAGAATTTGCAGTGCATTGTGGGCTTTTTCAGGGAGCAAACGTTCCAGTGCACTGGAAGGATTTCGCACTTGAGACAGCCCTTAAAATGGCAGATTCCCTGATCAGTGCCCTGACTACGGAACAAGGGAGCTGATTGAGACGCACCCTATGTTTCCATATGGAATTTCACACCTGAAACCTTAAAGAGATTACATTGACAAGACGTGAAGACTTTCACAACAACAAACACAAAGTGTTTGACATGGTCGTTTTTTTAAGAACTCAACGGAATTTTACTGAATTTACAGAAAACTTCAAAAGGAAAAGTAAAAACGGCAGGCCGTGTTGCTAGGAACTGCTGATTTGACTGAATCCCAGGTGGTTTACTCTCCGTAAGGGTCTAGTGGGTGTTTTCATGCTGGTTTATAATACTAACTGACACCTTTCCCCTACATCGACTACAGCATGGTCTCACATATACAGATAACAAGTTTTTGTTCAAGTTAGGGGGAAAACACGTGAAAGTATGGTCGAATCCCAATTTCCAGTCTCAAACTGTCGTTACCTATTAAATTATGTAGTTTGGAAACAATCTCATGATATCATAGCAACCCAATATTGACACTTTAGCTGATTTGTTACTTAAAACCAAGTAATTTAGCATCACCAGCAGTATGCACTTTTTGTTTAATTTGTGAAAATATGCAAATGAAGTTTTAGCCTGAAAGTCAAGCTCAGCATTTTTCATTCACTGGCTTCTGGAACAGTTCTTTTGCTCCCTTTCCTTTTCTTTAGTCTGTTGTGCATCTGAAAACGGCCTTCTCTGGTTTTTAATTGCAGTGTCTGGATTTCCCGTCGCCTCTAATTGAATGTTTACACAAGGATTCGGCTTTCTTGATTAGGATAAAACAATATACCACTTTTGAGACTGGATGCTCTCGCCTTTGTAAACATATTACGCATTTTGAACAGATGGATATTCTCCGTCTATAAATGGAAATGTAATTTCCAGGAGACGATCAAAAAAAGTGATGAGTGACGCATTTATGTGTGCAGATGTAAAGGTAAAGTGTATGAATCTAAAAACATAGAAAACAACTGACAAAAATGGCTAAATCGTTCTGAGAATAGCCTGAAGACAGAGGCAAGAGTCAGAAAAATCTGTCTGCTTTGGAATTTCTTGGATCTTTGATTCTCTTGGCCAGCCCTAGAGAAACCCCAGACGCCCAAATCACTGTCCCATTTTCTCGTGTTAAAGGCCACGGAGCCGCTCAGGTGTCATAGGGACACTAACAGTGCGCACCGTTACCATAGAGATGGGCGACTTTGTCACAGGGGACTTGGCCCGGTACTTGATTGTGTGCAAAAAGCTGAAATGAGAGGGGAACAGAGGAAATTACAAATCAAAAGGGGGACTCTGAGACAGAGAACACTCTCAGCTCACTGATCTCAGCTGATTCGAGGAAACTAAAGGTGAACAGGATTATCGACTGCATGTGCAAAAACTGCAGCTTCATTGACATTTTTCAAGGACTTTTAAGGCTGATAGCAATCTGCTGTCAAATGACAACACAAGGTTTAAGAACACTTGGATAACAACAAAAATGAACAAAAACTAAAATAAAAAATAAATATAAAATATTTATTTTACTAAAATATTACTGAAAAAAAGATATGGATAAAAGAATGCAAAGCCAAAAACAGACTGTTTATTTGCTACCAAAAAATCTATTTTGTTCAGATTAGTGCAAGAAAAATAAAATAAAATATAAATAAAAATAAAATAAAAATAAAATAAAATAAAAAATAAAATAAAATCCATACCAATTAAGTAAAAGCTGTGAAACACTTAATTTTAGCTCTTTACTGGCAATAAAATAAAATAAAATACCAATAAAATACCAATTAAGTAAAAGCTCTTTACTGTTAGCTCTTTACTGCCAAAATTTTTTTTAAAAACAGGAACAGGACCTTTCTTGATTAGGATAAAACAATATACCACTTTTGAGACTGGATGCTCTCGCCTTTGTAAACATATTACGCATTTTGAACAGATGGATATTCTCCGTCTATAAATGGAAATGTAATTTCCAGGAGACGATCAAAAAAAGTGATGAGTGACGCATTTATGTGTGCAGATGTAAAGGTAAAGTGTATGAATCTAAAAACATAGAAAACAACTGACAAAAATGGCTAAATCGTTCTGAGAATAGCCTGAAGACAGAGGCAAGAGTCAGAAAAATCTGTCTGCTTTGGAATTTCTTGGATCTTTGATTCTCTTGGCCAGCCCTAGAGAAACCCCAGACGCCCAAATCACTGTCCCATTTTCTCGTGTTAAAGGCCACGGAGCCGCTCAGGTGTCATAGGGACACTAACAGTGCGCACCGTTACCATAGAGATGGGCGACTTTGTCACAGGGGACTTGGCCTTGTGTGCAAAAAGCTGAAATGAGAGGGGAACAGAGGAAATTACAAATCAAAAGGGGGACTCTGAGACAGAGAACACTCTCAGCTCACTGATCTCAGCTGATTCGAGGAAACTAAAGGTGAACAGGATTATCGACTGCATGTGCAAAAACTGCAGCTTCATTGACATTTTTCAAGGACTTTTAAGGCTGATAGCAATCTGCTGTCAAATGACAACACAAGGTTTAAGAACACTTGGATAACAACAAAAATGAACAAAAACTAAAATAAAAAATAAATATAAAATATTTATTTTACTAAAATATTACTGAAAAAAAGATATGGATAAAAGAATGCAAAGCCAAAAACAGACTGTTTATTTGCTACCAAAAAATCTATTTTGTTCAGATTAGTGCAAGAAAAATAAAATAAAATATAAATAAAAATAAAATAAAAATAAAATAAAATAAAAAATAAAATAAAATCCATACCAATTAAGTAAAAGCTGTGAAACACTTAATTTTAGCTCTTTACTGGCAATAAAATAAAATAAAATACCAATAAAATACCAATTAAGTAAAAGCTCTTTACTGTTAGCTCTTTACTGCCAAAATTTTTTTTAAAAACAGGAACAGGACTCACTTTTCTGCAGAACCTCCTGCCAAGACTAAATTAAAGCAATATTCTTCATATCACGTTTAAATCTGAAATAGACCGGATATCATGCTCCTTTCCTTTCTATTATTTTTTCTTTAATAAGAGGTCAGCTTTTGCTATCATTTACAGAGGGGAGGCTCTCTGAGAGACTGATTTCAGCATAGCCAAAAACGTTCAGAAATTACTTGCGGATGTTAACAAATGTAAGGCTTTTAAACAAGGGGAATAAATATATTCCTCTAAACTACAGTGATGTTGTGCTATGGGCATTTATTAAAAACATCTTCAATAAAATACAGATATAAATTTAAATACAAATAAAAGATAATAATTAATTGTTTTATAAGGTATATTTTGCTTTTCATTACATGCGTGGGTCATCTAGGTCAAAGGAGGTAGAAAATGAGGGAGACGTTCTGTGTGGAGCCTACAGATTGTGTCGATTCAAATCCTCCTCACTTTCTCCGTTCAGACATCTGTGATGGTGCCTTGTGGCATCCATTTGCTCAGCTGCATGTCTTTTGCTTTAATTAGCACAGATGTAGCATGGTACTCATGAAGCAAACACACCAGACTCAGATACAGACTCGTGCCGTCAAGCAATCTGCCCATAGAGGAGATACCCATGGCATTAGAATGTGGCGAATAGGATGTTGGGATACACAAACACTCATGCTGACAGGTGAACTCTCTCTCTCTCTCTCACACACACACACACACACACACACACACACACTCCAGGACTCTGTGACTGGAGCAGACAGGTCTGATAGAGCCTACAGTAGATCAGCACAGTTAGAACAGAAGGAGCTGTGACGTCTACACCACAGGAGCAAGAGAGACAGAAAGAAAGAGAAAACTGAGAAAGCGAAATGAGTAAGACAAATACAAGCCATTCTACACATTACTTTCTTTCCCTGTTTGAATCAAAAACTGGTTTTGCAGCAAATGTGCTGTTTAATGTTTTTTTTTTCATGAGAGCGTAGGTTAATATGAGGAGACAGACCACTCATAGAAAATGAACCTGAGAAATCAATCCTCTATATGACAGAAAGGAAGTTCCTCTTTTCAGTAAGAATAACCTTTTTGATAGAGCCTTTTTGATAGAGGCATGGCCTGTTTTATTTAATCTAGACGTGTCTTCACATTTGACTGTTACAAAACTATCCCAACTCTATGGCAGCAGCAGCAGCAAATGTGCACTCGCAAGAGTTTCCACAGCACAACGGTTACTATACACACATTATAAGAAAATAGCTGGAAAATAGCTGTCCGGTTGAATGAATGGACTCATTTTAAAGAGATTGTTCTAATATCAAGTTACCACCAATTTGTTGTAGAACCAATTTTGACAACTAGCCAAGATTAACATTTGTAAGAGCCCTCGCTTTTGTATCCACTGGGACAGTAAACACCGATCACAACTTTGACATGAGAGGGGGGTTTGGTAAAGATTTTTTAGGAGGAAGGAAATTAAGGACACATTAATTTGATCAAAAGTGACAGTTAAGACATTATAAAATATTTATATTTTAAATAAATGCTGTTCCTTTTAAAGGGGTCATATGATGTTGCTAAAAAGAACATTATTT
>NW_015537939.1:2586589-2617731 GCF_001515605.1 Sinocyclocheilus anshuiensis | reverse complement strand
GCGGATTCGACGAAGGAGCGTCCGGCGGGCTTGCAGCAACCACATGTGACGACCCCAGGCTGGACTTCGCTTCGTCCACGGTGAAAGCTGATCCGACGATCCACAGCGCAAAGTTGTAAATTCGCAAAATTTCCTCAGCGACCAGCACGGATCAGCTCTAGGCATGACGAAGCGGATATCGTCCTCTTTTGGAAGGCCAAACAAAGTAGTTTCGCTTTCACAACGAAACACACAGAACACAAACACACACGCTTCTTCACGACATGGCGGCGGCGGCAACAACAATACTACAGCGAGAATAAAAGTTACGCCTTCTTTCTTTGCGTGAACATTTGGCCGGCGTTATGCAAATCTTCCCACATCGTGACGTAGACATGTGGGGACGTGTTAGAACGAGCCGTTTTAGGTAGGTGTGGTTGACTCTTAACTTTTAAAAAGAATATCTCTTTGGATTTGAGACTTTAGGCTTTGCAACTTTACAGATCTTCTTTATGCACCAAGAGCTTGTAACTCTTCAAAGAGAAAGAAAAAATTGAAATTGCATCATTCTATTCATCAAAGAATCTGGAAAATAATTAGAAATGTATAAATGTAAACATTAAACAGCACAACTAAATTAAATTACTAAAATAAATTGCTATAAAATATTTTAAAATATAAAACAGTAGATTAAATTGCAATATTTCACAAATATAATTTTTTTGCTGTATTTTTAATCAAATAAATGCAGCCTTAGCGAGCATAAGAGACTTCAAAAATATTTAAAAAATATATATATAAAAATAAAAATAAAAACTTGCTGGCTCAACTTTTGAACAGTAAGCTACAAACAATATTGCTAAATTTTGCAAAACTCCATTTTCTTTTTTTCCAACTTATATTCATGGGCTTTTTATGCCCTTAATATAAAAATGACAGTGGAGAGCTGACAGGAAAGCATTGGGTGGAGAGAGAGGAGAGGGATCGGCAAATAACCTCGAGGTGGGAATCGAACTTGGGTCACCGTGAGCACAGTTGCGCTATATGCTGATGCACTAACCACAAGGCTACCATTTTTGCCTTCTAATTTTCATAACTACATACATAGAATCCTTCCCAAATACACCATACAACTCACAAATAAAAAGCTAATAATTGACTGTGACATTTTTTTGTCTTGGACTGAATGAGGTGACTAGCTGTGAGAGAAAAAAGGAAGGAAATACACTGGTCAGTTAAGCATCAAAAACAAATATAAGTCCATTATGCAAGAGTGGGGAACAGCAGATAAGGCTGTATTTATCCGAGTGGTATAGTCATTACACATTACAGAGGGCCAAGACACCTCCACTTTGAAGTTGAAGTTCAACTCTTAGAGATTTGTGACTAGGTGTCAATTGTTAAGCCTTCTGAGAATTTAAGTGGTTTAGTATCAAAGGTTAATTTGATACCAAACCTGCCTTGAGCCTCCTACAAGACAAGTCTGAAGCGGAAATAAAAACAAAACCCAATTTATTTAGACATCTTAGCAGCATTTAAAGCTAATTTTTTATGAGGTTCTGCAAGTGTAATACAATTGTATGGTATAAACATAACTTGCAAATGTCCAAAGTAGGGATGTCAAAATTCCCATAATTCCCATAAAAAATATTAATAGCCTTAGCAAAATGACACTGCATTTTGGACACCTGTAAACGTAAGTGGTTATCATTTTCTACCTTAACTCATGTTATTTATTAGCTAACTAATGGTGTCTGATAAATGACAGTCATGGACAAATTACATTGCCAGGCATTTCCAGGGCCATAACTGTAAACTGTTTTAGCTGATGATTGCCTAATACATGCATGTATGAAAGTCCTTTTGTTGTAGTTCACAGTTTTTTGTTGTACAAACATTTTGCATTATATTACAAAACATTCCTTATTCATATTCTGCCACTTTTTTTCAAATCTGTTTTTAGATACCTGAAGTACGGTGTGAAAAAAACGTGTTTTGAAGTGTGCATCTTACAAGACTGGAATTGTATTTCTAATTCAGAATTTAATGTTTAATTCAAAGTGTTACTTGCGTTTTCTTTACTAGCAATTTCTCAGTGAAAGATGTTTCAGAAAAAAAAAATATATATATCTTTGGGATTTTGTTAATTTTTTTGTAATGATTTAAACATTTTTAATATTTTTGTAATTTGTTTTACAAGTTAATATTAAGCACATATTTTAAATAATTTTAAATGAACTAATGATAAATTCATTAGTTTCGTTGTTTATGCTATGATATCAAAATTAGTATTAGAAATCAAGACATTTCATTGGTTTCCATTAATATTAACTGCTATAATTTCAGTAAAGGGTTAAACCCTAGTGCAAAGTTAGCATGAAATGCTGTGAATGGCCTATAAAATTACGTCAGCTTTATGCAATCTATTCTAACGCCCATCTGACATCAAACTTACACACATTTAATTGATATGACCAGAAATGACACTGTGAGTAATTTATGCACTCTCTGACCTCTGACTTTAGAACTTCAAAGTTAAATAAATAGAACTTGCAATATTGCACAAATGAGATCAGCCAAGCATTTTCCCTTTGTGCTCCTTTTCTGGCAGACAGATCATTTGTTTGGATAAGTCTATTGTCTAAATTGAGAGAAAGACTCACAGACTGCAGCTCAGCTATTCAGGCACATAACTAAAGGAGGAAATACACACATCCAAGCGGTTCCAACATTTGCATTTGCTAATGAACGAGCGAACAGACTGAGCAGGTGGGATAGTTCACCGCCTCTCCGGACGCATCCTTTAGTTCTTCCTTACCTGGCACCAATGATGTCCTTCTTCGCCAGATCAATGCCAGCAATGACCTTGACACGAAGAATACGAGATTCATTCTGCAAAACATGACACACACAGAAAAGACCATCATGAATAAATCAATACCTCGTACGAGTCTAGAAGACAGAAAAAAACTGCCCCGTAGCCTAAATTTAAGCTGAGTCCAAGTTGTGAGAGCGTCCTAACTTCACCTCCAGGAGAAGATGAAAAAGGAGCATCTTAAAGAAATTAGAAGGAAGAGGCAGCCAAGAAAGCTTTTGTGTTTATTGATGGACACTAAGACGGAACTGTTTTAATGGTATAGCATCGGTGAGAAACAAATCCCTTTGGGAGCTATAAACCAAGGCCTTTAGATCAAGCACACCAGTTTATTGTCTTATGACTGAATAAGGTGGTCTAAAGTTCTCAGCTTGGCCTTCAAAAGCTCTCCAGCAATAGATAAGACCACCATTTCACGACTCCCACTCCCGCCCCCAACATCACCTCGGCCTGCTTTCAATAGCTATTCATCCCGCTCACGATCACACAATGAGCATCTTATTCGCCCTCACGGCTTTTAAAGCTCACCAGTCCAGAAATGACGCACTGTAGAGGGTAAGAAAGGCCCTCTTCTCCCGCTTTACCCACTTCTGCTCTCTGAAACTCCCCTTCTATTTATGTCTGACAGTCTGCATTACCACAAGACATGCATCATTCGTGCAGCCGAGGCAAACAACAACAACAACCAGTGTGACGGTTTGTATTTATTGTGCCTGTCGTATATGACCTAATTATTACAGAATGAATACAATTTGGATGAGATGGGAGAAGCCGTTATATCCTGACAGGTACTTGGGTGTTACTGTCATCCCACCGCGTAGCTCAGACTGACAGATCTGTGCTTTTCATATAAAATGCAAACAGAGGCTAGATGTCTTTGCAGAAAGCTACTATTTGGTATGAAGAAAATTCAATTTAATTTGTAAACCTTTTCTGAAGATTTTCTTTGGGAAGTATGATAAAGCTCATGTTATTTTAGTTTCTAAAAGCCATTTCAGTATCAGACGATTCATGGCAAAAATAATAATAATAATAATAATTTAAAACAATTTTTTTAGAAATTAATACTTTTATTCAGCAAAGGTGCATTATAAATTGATCAAGACATTTAAAATGTTACAAATGATATCTGTTTTAAATAACTGCTGTTCTTTGGCTCATGTTATTTCATTTTTAAAAGCCATTTCAACAAAACGATTCATGGCAACAATTTAAAAATAAAATAATTAATTTGAAAAATAATACTAGATGCACTACTGTTCAACAATTTGAGTTCCGTCAGTAAGATTTTTTTTAAGGAATAAATACTTTTATTCAGCAAAGATGCATTAAATTGATTTTGTCATTAAAGACATTTATAATATTACAAATTATATCCATTTCAAATAACTGCTGTTCTTTGGAACTTTCTATCCATCAAAGAATCCTGGAAAAAAAAAAAAAAACGCATCAATGGCAGCACAACTGTTTTCAACATTGATAATAATAAGAAATGTTACTGGAGCAGCAAATCAGCATATCAGAATGATTTCTGAAGGGTCATGTGACGATTGGCGTAACGATGCTGAAAATTCAGCTTTGCCATGACAGGAAAACGTAATCCAATTTTAAACTATAGGCTATACTAGACTTGTGCCGGTTTTCGGTAATTCGATATATCACGGTAATGAATGTGCACGGTATTGTTATCGTGGGCTCTTCTAAATACCGTGAATAATTATATATTACAAGTTATTCAGAATTTTGAATGCATTTTAAGAATACTTTTCCCATCAACTGGTCAAAATGCACAACACCGCTGTATGCTGCGTGAAAGACGCGTGCGCACTGATGTAAACAAGCGTGGACGTATTTCAATACCGTGATAATACCGTATACCGTGATAAAAGCATGAGCAATTAATCGCAACATGAAAATTTGATACCGGCATATCCCTAGGCTATACAAATAGAAAAGTTATTTAAACTGTAATAATATATCAGAATATTACGATTTTTAATGTATTTTTGATAAATGCAGTCTTGGTAAGAGTCTTCTTCCAAAAATACATATATAGAAAAAAAGTTACCAACCCCAAACTTTTAAAAGGTAGTGCACAACATATGGGAAAGCATTTCAGAATATTTTTACCTTTAGAATATCGTGCACTAATGAATCGTTCACAATAAGGCCTGAAACTAAACCAAACAGTTCCAGGTCTTCTGGTTTGCCTAGGTCATCAAAGTCAGTTTTTACACTAACCACCTTGAGAATCTCACATCATTTTGAAATTTTCATAAAAGGACATTAAGGGAAATCAGTGACCAGTTGCACATGAAGAAGCTCTTCCCTCATTGCACACTAAAGACACGCCCTCATCCAGGTCCACGATGTTCAGTATCCATCCTCACCCTAATCACATTATCACACCACCAGAACTTGTTGTAGTATCACAACACACCTTTAGAAAATAAACGGCCCAAGAAAGAACAGCACTAGCTTTCAACTCCAATTATTCCTATGAATTAACCATTATAGTTCATAGCCCAAGCACTAGTTCAAGATGACACAACAACTCTTCACAAGAGAAACATCAAAGAAGTTTCCCACATATGTGACCCTGGAGCACAAAACCAGTCTTAAGTCGCTGGGGTATATTTGTAGCAATAGCCAAAAAAACATTGTATGTGTCAAAATTATCGATTTTTATTTTATGCCAAAAATCATTAGGATATTAAGTAAAGATCATGTTCCATGTAGATATGTTGTAAATTTCCTACCGTAAATATATCTAAACTTAATTTTTGATTAGTAATATGCTTTGCTAAGAACTTCATTTGGACAACTTTAAAGACTTTAAATATTTAGATTTTTTTTGCACCCTCAGATTCCAGATTTTAAAATAGTTGTATCTTGGCCAAATATTGTCCTAACAAACCATACATCAATGGAAAGCTTATTTATCCAGCTTTCAGATGATGTACAAATCTCAATTTCAAAAAATTGACCCTTATGACTGGTTTTGTGGTCCAGGGTCACATATATGTATTTAAACAGAAATCACAGTGGCATTGACCACTAATTGAAACCAATAATTCATATCCTTTCTTGCAGGCCGTTTTAGAAAGAATTGTAAAGACACATTTTCCTTTTGCATGCATTCAAACACACACTCTTTTGACCCTTGTAATGAATTATAACTGAGCGAAAACCTCTTCCTCACATAATTCAATTAACACAAAAAAAAATCCTTACCCTTGAGACTCAACTCAAACTGAAGCTCTCAGATAATACTTGACATGGCGGTACACATTCCCGCTCGTAATTACGATTATTTCCCTGAATGTCCCACCATTCTCTAATTGAGGTTAAAAGATAAAACACTACAGAAGGGCAAGCAAGACCCACCTAGAACGCCTTCCGTTCTAACTCCATTCAATTGCCTACTTTACACACTCCAGACACTTGAGGAGATTAATTGGTCAGGCAGAGATGATGACTGGGTTTGGTCCATTAGCGGAAATGATAACTCACTGGTATTGCTGATGAAGGCCAGGGCTGCAAGAGGGACTAGAAGAGGACACAAGAAACTATTACAAATCAAAGAAATATCTAAGGAAAATGGCTGCAACACTTTATTCCAGTTACTGTGTCAAAAAAACCTAAACAAAACAAAAAAGCAATTCTTTTGTAACATTATAAACGTCTTTAAAGTCACTTTTGATCACTTTAATGCATCCTTAATAAAGATACTAATAAATAAAGATTGCTTTTTAGTCATTGAGATTACATTTTTATCCAAAGCAACTTCTGTCCCCCTGGAGTAACATGACCTTAAATGTCTTGCTCAAGAACAAGGCGGTTGATGGATCAGGATTTGAGCCTACAATCGTTTGGTTACCAGCTCAGATGTTTCACCACCAGGTTACGTCAGCCACAACAAACTCCAACGAGGAGTTGACTGTAAACATCAGCAAAGAACCCATGCAATCAAAATAAAGTGGTATGTTTACTACGTCAACAAACTGTACCGGCTCAATTCGTCAAGTCTATAAATAAGGAATGGCTTTGCTGCAACCCTATTTAACATATTTGAGTGATATAGTAATAAAGTCTCAGGGCTGCAGCTGATTTTATTTTGCGTCGACGTAACATGGCAGAAAAGTATTTCTCAGGCTGTGGCTGTCAAGCTGGATAATTAGGATTAAGATTCCACGAGCCTCTTAGAGAGCCGAAACGTTGACTGGCTTCCTGTGCACACCCAGCGATTAGTCATATATCATCAGGTCTTAATTGGGAAACATTGGTCTGCTGGGGTCGTTCTAATGGGAGGACTGCAATACAATATCGTCTTAAATGCCATTTAAAACAACAGTAAAAAACATTAGCAGTTCCCAAGAGCTAGACATAAAATGTTGACGGTTCACAGTCAAAATCGCTGCTTTTTTTAATCCATCGTTCTAAGCATACGCAAATTTGTTAGAACACAGCAGAGTTAGTCTTTCTGATAGATTATGTATTTTTTGTAGTAAGTGTAAAATAAAGAACAGTAGACTTTGCACATCAATACCGGTGAGATCCGGTTTTCCGAACCAAAACTAATAAAACTCACTCTAGTAGTAAGGAATTTATTCATCTAGTTTACGAGTTTTAAAGAACTCTCTTTATGCTTTTAGGCTGCATATATTAGATCAACAAATACAGTAAAAGAGTAATGTTGTGAAAAGTGTAACATTTTAAATAACCGTTTTCTATTTTAATATAATTTTTAAATGTAATTCATTCCTGTGATGGCAAAGATGAATTTTCAGCATCATTACTCAGTCCTCAGTGTCACATGATCCTTCAGAAATCATTCTAATATGCTGATTTAATGCACAAACAAAAGCATTTGTTATAATTATCAAAGCTGAAAACAGTTGTGCTGCTTAATATTTTTGTGGAAACCATGATACATTTTTTGATCAATTGAAGTTTCAAAAGTACGGCGTTAATCTGAAATAGAATTTTCGACTTTACATTCATTTAACAATTTAATAGGTCCCTGCCAAATAAAATTATTAATTAAAAAAATAACTAAGCTGGTCAATAGTCTGCATGGTAAAATTAAATAGATCCATTAACATTCAGATGGATGTCTTTGGCTGTTGCTTTGCATCTCAAGCTGTTTTTTTAAACTTCCTATCACAAACATTGCAAGTCAAAGATAGTGTATGAATACAAAAATAGTCTTTTAAAAATGTTGACACCCATGCATTCAAAGAAACATCTGATCAGGTCAGATGGACCAAAACCTAGCCTATTTACAGGGCTTCCTAGAGCGATTAACTGATTAGCCATTCAGGAAACCCAGCGATTGGTTTATTTTGAAAAAGCTACATGTTTGATAATGGCTGTTACACTTCTTCTGGTCTATCACAGAAACCATATGATGATGAGTTCTCCTATTGTGAGATAGTCTATGAATGTGATTCATAAGTGCTCAAATACAACTCAAAGATCTATGCTCTCACTGTACAGAGTTATTATTAAAGGGCTTCTCATGTTACACGATGACCGTTTTTAACCTGGCTAAACACCCAGATTTCCAAAGCATTTGTATAGATGCTTCCATCAGCAGTTACATAATCAAGACTGCTGAGCTGAGTGGAAGCATTTCCATATCAATAGCGTTCATAATGTTATGGCACCTGGTTTCATCAGAACTAAGTCTGCCTTAATGAAAGGTTTACTGTAACTGCTTATAAGCATGTCATCATGCTCATATTGCAAAACAGTTTTCAGGAGCCCTAAGGCATGTCAAATTACAACCTAACAAACAGGAAATGAGAAACCTGCATGTAACAGCGTTGAAACTTGAATTTCACAGCTAGTGAAATTAGAATTCTGCCCAGCAGGCTATTAACAATATATTATCATTTAGTATTCATTTTAATTGATGATTCTGACTTCAATATGTGCTATTACTTTTCTAGGCAACAAGACATATGCTTTTTGTCTGGCAGATGATAAAACAAGAAATCTCTGCTCACCAATGCTGCCTTTATTTAATAAGACATACAGTAAAACAGCAATATTGTGAAATATTATAGCAATTAAAATAAGTTTTTTCTCTTTTAATATATTTTAAAACATAATTAATTCCTGTGATGGCAAAGCTGAATTTTCAGCATCATAACTCCAGTCTTCAGCATCCTTCAGAAATCATTCTAATATGCTGATTTGCTACTCAAGTTTGCACATTTGATGCAAGTTCAGGATTCCCTTTAAAGGGGTCCTATTATGCTTTCACAAAGCCTTGATTTTGTTTTGGGGGTGTACTAGAACAGGCTCTCATACTAGGTTGTTCGAAAAACACATTATTTTTCACATATTTTACATTATTACAACACCTCTCTCCTCAGTCTGGCATGAACGGCTCGAATAGTTCCTGTATCAAATGAAGGCCCGCTTTCTGAAATACGAAATGTGCTGTGATTGGTTAGCTGGGCCAGTGTGTTGTGATTGGCAGCACTCGGCGCCTGGTCGGGAAATGCCATGCCCCTTACCATAGCCGCCTGCGAGCTTCAGTGTAAATATTGCGTCAAAATTAAATCAATTTGAGCGCGATTTAAACCCGGATGATTGTAACCACTCTAAGTTCGTCTGCCTTGGGGAAACTAGCGGGCCTCCGACATAGTGATAACACTCGTTGCCTTTTCTAGTGCAGCTCAACCAGGTCTCGTCCCATTCGTCGGTATTTGTGATATCACAAATCCCAGAAAATATGCGTTGTAGTCCAAACGAGTCATTCGTTGTAGTTTTTGAAAAGTGATTTCTGTTAAATAAAATATCTCCTTTTGAATTGGACTTTGAGCTTTGTAACTTTGCAGATCTTTTTTATGCTCAAACAGCAACATTACAGACTAACTAAAGTTGAAAAAGTGAAAAAGCATAATAGGACCCCTTTAAACAACATACTTTATCCCAGATTGCTCTATGGGATACGTAGGCATGGGCAGAAGGTGAAAACAGCCCAGATTTGACCCAGAGCGCCCCTGACCTTCTGTAAGCATGTGGCTGCTATGTGCGGAATGCTTAATTATGGCCTATTGTTGCGTTCTACTTGGTAACTCAGTTTCTGTCTGAATTGCACACAGAATTCAGCACACTTTCTAATTCCAACGCCAAGACATTCCATGCCCTGAATTCCAAATTCTAAAAATTCAGCAAACACCATTAAATAAATGGCACATTCTGAAATATTAAAGAACAAGCACTTCTCTATTCTCGTGATTCTTTCCCCACTTAGAGTTAATGGACACAAATTGAAAAGCTTTCGCATCAAATACTTCAAATGTAAATCCAAATGCTGACCTTGTAAAAGAGAATGTGCAATCCACACTGATTCAATAAGAGAGAGCATTGTTAAATTTAAATAACTAAAACACTGAAAACACCTCATTTCTGGTAACTGGCTGCCATCAAAATAGAAATTACATTTGAAGTGCACTATATGAGCGTTTGCATAATGCCACTTATAAATAAAGTAGTACATCTATCAAAAGAGGAAACTCTTTTCTGTTTTATATTTGACACAGTGCTGGTAGATTTTGTGGCATCTGGCTGTGGTTTGATGGTTCCTAGGTTTTCTAATTCCATCTTGGGACCTCAGCACAGAAGCATGTCACACGGATTGAGAAAATATGATTCGGCTGCAACTACAGCTCATGTATTTTTAATGAAGATGATGTGACAGCATGTCGCTGTATCACATTCCACGCTCATGATGCCGAGCGTGAGTGCGTAATCGAGTAAACGTTTGCGTGTCCTCCCTCAATGTAAACCAGATGCATTTTAGCACATTCACAGGCCAAATCATCAGATTATTGAACAATAATCTGATGATTTGGCCTGTGAAAGTGCTATGTGAATGTGCATCTAACCTAAGCCTTCACCTTAGGTTGGGTGTATATTATTGTCAAAAAAAAAAAAACTTTCTAGGAACCATTAAATCATAACATTATGATTTAAAGTTTGTTTTTTTTTTTGACAATAATATATATCCAACCTAAGGTGAAGGCCTGCACGTGAATAATAATTATATTATTTGATGATCAACAAGCAGACCCAACTTACTGTCTATGGTAAATTAACATTGTTCATGTACATTTTTTTTTAAAGTGAACACTCCCAGAAGATTAACAAGCAATGTATGCATTACACATTTAATATTCACACATTATACTGTACCTTAATTTTATACAAGACATGCTTTTGTGTTCAAAAACATCTATGGAGCCAAGATAGACCTCACATTTAAAATTCCAAGACCAAATTTAACAATGTGGTTGATGTGAATGGAAACTAGTGAAAAGCAGCCAGGGTGAAAAACAATTTGCATTACATCTATATGGTACGTTCAAGATTCAGTAAGGATACATTAAATTGGTCAAAAGTGACAGTAAAGCTTTTAAAATGTTACAAAACATTCATATTTCAAATAAATTAAAAAAAAAATGTTTTGCTTCCACAAAAATATTAAGTAGCACAACTGTTTTCAACATTGATCATATATTTCTGAAATATATACATGCATGTGTGTGTATTTATATATACATAATAAATATACAGCACACATACATATATTATGTAAACAAAAACTTTTATTTTGGATGCGATTAATCTTTTGACAGCACTAATATGTAATATATATATATATATATATACACACACACATTTCATCATGGCAAAAATCGTATTTTTGCTCATCACAGCTCTGATTAGCTACATTATTGTGATGATTTTCTGTTTTGTTCTGAATACATGCAATTCGTATGTAAATGAATATGTGAATCAGACATATAAACAATTCCATCATGGCAAAAATCGTATTTTTGCTCATCACAGCTCTGATTAGCTACATTATTGTGATGATTTTCTGTTTTGTTCTGAATACATGCAATTCATATGTAAATGAATATGTGAATCAGACATATAAACAATTCAGAAACAGAACTTCAGAATCTGAAATTGGATTGAATTCATTAAAACTGATGAAAATTGTGCATGTAAACACCAATTTTGCAGCAATTCTACACTGACAAAGACACTAAATATAATTAATTTTTAATAAGAGTTGGTGATTTCCTGTGACAAGCAACAGAGACCATTAGAGACGCAACAAAGTTAAGCAGACCACAACACTATTCTTAAAAAAGTGACAATGTGCCGACCGCCAAGGAACGTTACTACTAGAAAACAACAGCACAGCAACTTGCCAGCAGACATGGTTATTTCTCAAGTTGATGAAGTCAAAATGGTAAAACATCAGCCAATTTATTAATTTGTGACTAGAAAATATTACTTGAAGTAATGACATAACAGAAGTAGTGAAAGATCTTTTATTCTGTATTGGATGTATACAAAAAAGGAGGGTGGGGAATTGGTTCTAGCCATCAGCTTTTGATTAGATGGAGGCAGATCTGAATGCAAGCTTGTAGTCAATTGTAGAAATTGACTTTTGTAAGAAATGAGTTTAAGTGGACTAGATGATTGAAGACCTGCATACTTCACGAGAAAAAAAAGTCTATTGTTTCACAGGAAGATCCATTTATGACATTTTACTATTAGCTGCCATATGCATGGATGAATCACTCACAATTAGATCTATAACATCCATTTAGAAAATGGATAGGGTGAATTTTCACTTTAATCAAATCAAGTTTACACACATCAGGAGAACTTCCTCAGAAAGTGAATCAAGGGATGTTCAGTCTTTCTCCTGCTGTTTAACATCCAAACACAAACATACTTTGATCATCCGCCGTTTAACCTGTTGATGAACATCTAGCTAGTGACATTCCTCTCTTTGTTTACATTAAACATATCAAGACCCTAGTAAAACACTGCAAAAATTATTAATTAACTTCTTTACTCTTAGGTTACAGCTTCAGGGTTTGGACTGCAAGTTCTTCAGTACTTTTCCACCTAAGAACCTGGTATGCTATACGTGCTAGGTCACATATCTTTCTAGAAATTGCTGACTGGCAAATTTAATGTGATACAGACTTAAATAGGTACCTGTCAACTTGTATAGACAGTAATACACGGCTCAGATCTCTCCTTTGGACTCAAATATCAAAACCTAGCCTACATTAAAAAAAAAATAACTTCACTGATATTTACACCTATGAACACGTGGCCTTGAACTACTTCACCATTAGCATTAAAAACTAAAAGACAGATCTAGTATGCCACGAAGAGAAGCAGTAATGACTAAAAAAAGGCATTAACAGGGATCCAAATGAATCATAGGTGAACACCTGCTTCCTAAGGCGGTCCTCAGGCTCTCAAGAAAGTTGACCTGAATTTTCTGGGGTTACACCGGGGCCCTGTTATGACGAACAACATGGTGTTGTGGTTGCTACAAAATCTGTTGTAACATTATTAGAAACAACGTAACACTGGTTTCAGCTAGTAACTACAGATAAATCTTGATTATGATCCATTCATCTTTGGCCCACATGGTTTCTTCAAGGCAGTGTTTTGAAAACTATATGTGGTGCTACCAATAACACTGTATTACTATTACAGAATTTAAAAAAAAAAAACACCCATCATTTAGTCATTTATACTGTCAGTGTCAATAATAACAACATCCAAAAGCATATCAATTATGATACAGCATAAAACAAACCCAGAAATCTTGACATGCCAACCTGATATTTGACAGGTGAGCTGTCAATCATACAAATCAAAACAGTATGCATTAAATGCCTTAAATCAAGAATAGCATTTTGTGTTCGTAGGGAAATGTTAGGATTTGATGATTCCTTTACATTCCTAACACTAGATATCTAATTGAATTATATGGAAATGTGGGAAGCACAAAATTATGGTCAGTATTGGCTTTTAAATACTTGACTAACCTTCATATTCATAGTTCTAATACTAAAATAATTCTCTTAGGTCTAATAAAATTGATCCTGATCATTTGTCACAATGGAACTGAAATGTGAACTGAAAACTGAAATCAGGCTATGAAAAACAATAAACCTACAATATTAACATAGTGGGAGGCATTCACTGTCTTAAAGATGGTGTAGTTTAGCAAAAACAGTACTTACTTCATCCTCTGAGAGTCCGTAAATGGGTTCAAAATTCGTAGCCATAAAGCCAAAGGGCAATTTAATACAAACATACACAAAAACACACACACACACTCGTGTGAAAGCTGGAACAATAGCAAAGTGTGTCCTCCTCCACCTCCTGTGAATGCAAGTTGATCCAAAGCAACGAATCCAAAAACGATTATCCTTTTAAACCATATCGTGACAGAAGATGTACGTCCACCGTTTAAATCTCATTTAACGGCTGAAATTCGGTGGATACACGCTTAATTTTCCCAACAATATGATTTGCCTTCGTCAAGTGTAAACGCGAATCATTCACTTCCTCTCAGGATCCGAAACACTCCCCGATGAAATGAGTGACAACTTATCGCGCCAATCACAGCGTTTTCCAAAACTGCGGGAGGACAGACTATCCAATCCGTGTTGATTGAGGGCGGGGCAACGTTATTGCACTTTTGTGGAGTAATCAGGGTTGGGTAGTTTCCTAGATCCCAATATCGGATCCATAAGAACTTGACGTTTTATTATATTGCATACATGTCTATGGGTCTGTATGCATATATTGTGTTAATTAACACTTAGTTTATTTAAAACCCCAGTATAAGCTGTTTGAGTCTTGCAGCTAGTGACAGAACTCCTATAGCAGTGCTCTAGCACCCTCTACAGTTAAAAGAGCGATACTGCCAACATGTGCCAATTTATGATTAACACCCAACACTGGGCAAAGTCCAACTGTTATGCATCATGATTCATCGTGCATGTGAAATAGCCTAGAGGAACGGAACTAAAATATGTTTTCTGCTGGTTTCTACTGGTGTTTTATTGCTCTTGGCTTTTCTCCATTGAAGTGATGTTCAACAGCCTGAAAATGAACTTGAAGATCAAACGGTGTAATTTAGAGGTGGAAATGGTAAAAGAGTCTGAAAATGAAAAGTTGAAAAGAGTCATTAAATATTCTCCTAGATTTAATATGACTCTTTGGGGTTAAATGATCTAACAAGTGTGCCAAATTTATTCAAAACAATAAATACGTTTACATTTAAATAAAAATAAAAATAATTAACATAAATAACATGATAAATTGAATTAAAAACATAGTAGGCCTAAAATAATAACTGTTAAAAACTAAAATACACAAAAGTTGGACACCCAGTTCACAGGAAGAGGCTGTTCAAAAGTGCAAATGTTGAGTTACCTTGATTAGCCTAATTTGCATTTTAATGGTGTTACACTGTATAATGATTTTATTTGAAGAAAAAAATGTTAATGGTGTGTGTGTGTGTGTGTGTGTGTGTGTGTGTGTGTGTGAAATATAGTATATAAAGTATAATAACAATAAAATAAATGGTGACTAGTTACAGCACCTAACATATATTTTTCGATTATCCACCTTATTTTTTTATTACGAACATTATATCAACCAATAAAAAAGCAGTTACAATACAACAATACAAAATAATAATAAAAAGAAAATTAAATAAAAAAAATTATAATGACAAAAAAAAATTACTAGACAGTATAAAATTAAACAATGCACATTACATTCAAAGGAAAAGATAAAACAGCTTACAAATTTCAACTGTTTTTAAAGCCTTCTTGTTCAATGTGTTCAAATAGTCCCAAAGTAATCCTGTATTTCAGCAAGCAAAACATAAAACAGTGGCTTCTGACATGTGAATGTACATTTATGTATATACAATTTTGTTAACAAGATAAGGAAGTACAATTTGTTTTTCTGTAAATGCACTTTTTTTTTCTTTTTTTTTTTAATTAACAAATTTCCCAAAGTAAAGAAAAATCTTTATCAATATTCTCAATAACAAGGAGAGGTCTTTTCACAACAATTTAGGGTAGTGCCAAAATAAATACACTATAGTCTCTGGGTATCTTGTATCTTATCTGGGTATAATATCTTTTTATATATATATTTCTTTAAGAAAGTAGCCTATTATCTACTAACCTATTATCTATCCTATTATCCACCTTATTTTGCTATTTTCTTTGACTGTGCAACACTTCCGATTTATTAGCCGCTATAAGCAAATAACTCGAAGAATAACTGTGCAGTACTGCACAACAAATCAGTGCGATTATGATAGTGAATTAAAACCACGTAATAACATGCATACCAGTTTGCAATATCAAGCAGCATATTGGACTGTTTTTGTACAGGTAAAATAACTGTAAGGGAATGACACCGGAAGTCTCGCACATTCCAAAGTAGCCAAAATGGCCACGCCTGCATTTACGTTAAAAAATACGGTGGATACGTTCACGTACATTTCAATGTATTAATCTTAATATAGAAAAAAAATCATACATGGTGTTTTAGAAGTTTCTCTGTGTACCAGTAGATGTCCTCATATTACCGCATAAAAACTCACTTTGACCTGAACGAGTGGTAAAAGCACTGTGGTATGATAAATCAGCTAGGGCTTTACTTAGTTGCCAGCTCATAAATAAGTTCAAATGACTGGTTAATATCAAATAAAACATTTGCCCAATTTATATTTCATTTATAGATACATTAAGACTTGCAGCTTGGTTTATTATATTACTTTGAGAATGTGGTACTGAATTCAATAAAGCTTTTAAAATGCTTTTATTGACTCAAGAGCGTGACACAACATTGAATATCGACTAAAGAGCAATCTTCTGTTAACCTTAAATTACTACGCTTGGATAAATGTAATGGGTTACCTTATGCCAATAGACATTATGTCAATGTTCAAGTAAAAAAAAATCCATACCACAATGGCAACTCTAGTTCCAGATGGTAGAATTACGTAACACCAAAACACGCTGAGTAGGACAGAGGAGGATTTTTGTGCATCTCCCTCACCCACCCAACCGTGAGCGCAAATTCAGTCTCTGGTTGGGAAACAGTTACTTGTTGGAGGGTTTCCGGATGTGATTAATAGAAATCTCACAGGTGCCAGCAGCCAGGTGCACAGCACAAGCATGGAAAGTTCTAAAAAGAAAGGCACAGATGAACAAAACCGATTCATGAGCTGCATTTAATCTTCCTTGTTTTTCAAACACAGCTGTTCTTTAAGGCCTTCATCACACACAAGCAAACATGACCCTGTTAATGACTTCAATCACTCCTAAAGCAGAAGGGGTCAGAGTTCATCGACAGGACCATGATGTTAATGGATGTTGACAGATACAGTTCAGTAGTTTGCGGTTTAATATTTGGTTAGCCCAAAATTCGAAGTAATTGTTAAATCCTGGATTTGTTGCAGCATTAAAGAGATGATAAATGCAGTTTACAGTAGGGTAAGAGGAAGGACTTTTATGCTGAGTCTTTTATTCATTTTATTGATGCCACAGATAGTGATTGATCCGCTATTCTCATAAGCATTTGTGAAATATGCAGATTATTCAAATGTTTTACGGGTATTCAAAGAACCAGAATTGACATCAGGATACTACGAAAACTGTAACAGGAAGCAAGACATGCAGTCGACCCTTTCTGGCCATGATGACGGCTCAATCTCACAGATTAGATGAGTGGATGTAAAAAAAATAAAGGGAGAGAGAACTGAGCCTGTGTGAACATTAATTCAGAAGTCAGGTGCATGCAAAGAATGCAGAACATACTGTATTTAAACATACTTAACCATTAAATAGATTGGGGTCAGTAAGATTTTTTGTAAGTTTGTTTATTTAAAAAAAAAGTATTTTATGCCAACCAAGGCTGCATTTATTTGATCAAAAGTAAAGTAATATGATTAAATATTATTACGATTTCAAAAACTATTTTCTATTTTGATATGTTTTAATGTTTTATTTATTCCTGTGATGCAAAGCTGAATTTTCATTAGCATTACTCCAGTCTTGGTGCTCAAGAAGCATTTGAATACAGTTGTGCCACTTAATATTTTTGTGGAAACTGTGATACATGTTTTCAGGATTCTTTAATGAATAGAAAAAAAAGCATTTGCTTGAAATACTTTTTTTTTTTTACATTATTAATGAGTCCATACTGAATAAAAGTATTAATTTCTTTAAAAAAAAAATTAAAACCTATTGACACTAACTTTTGAATAGTAGCATAAATCTCTAAAAATGTTGTAGTTATATTGTATAGTAACTGGATAGGATATGCAGTGAATGCATGTGCTGCACAGTTGAATGAAAAAAAAAGTATTCATTTCAAAATAAATGAATGAAAGTTATTTTATTTATTTAATTAAATAATATGTAATATTAATAAATTATTAAAGCTTATTTAAACAAACACTGAAAATAACACAACAACCAAGTGGCCAGAAACAGATGATGTTATTTTGTCTCAATTTTACATCTGAAGTGGCTTGTTTCTGGGTTTATCTCAGCTTGAAACCCTATAGCCATCATCGCCCACTTCCTTTTTCTCTCCTGTAATTCTCTCTCTTGGTATTTAGCACTCACTTTATATCCATACAAACTTATAGTACAATAACCTAAAGCACACTCCCCCAGAGGTGACCTTTGTTAAGTGCTTCACTCTAGGACACAATTCAATAACTACACAGTGCACAGGACATCCAACATTAGGATTAAATCTGTGATGTTTTGATGCCACTCCAAATTCTTCAATATTTGACTACCACTGAGCAGTGTGTGTGTGTGTGTGTGTATGTGTGTGTGTGTGTGTGTGTGTGTGCAAGCATGTATACATGTGTCTGTGTGTATTATAGCATGTAATCAGAAGCCAACTGTCTCCTTATTCAGGTCAGTCAAATCCAAACTCATCAGCAAACGGTGGTCCTTGCCTAAAATAATTCATGTGTTCATAGTGTTCACCAGTCTTATAAATAAACTACTGACCTTTACACCATCAAAAAGCCACTTTTACTTATGACTTCACTTTATGAGTTTATTTTATGACTTATTAATATGTATTCCAGCCCATTCCATCAACTCATAAACTGGCACGGCTAGTCTCTCAGCTGACCAAAGAAACATTATTTGGCAGAGGTCACTGTGTTTTTTTGTGCCTGTGTTAGGTTCAGATGCTCACAGGCAAACTCGTTTGATCTTTGAGCCATGATTTCCTTCTGTCTGCTGTAGGGTTAATATTTCGAGCACATGGGCTTGAGTCATGTCATGCCACTTGACCATGGGCCATGGAAAAGTTGAAAAAGTCAAGTTTTAGTTTTATAACAGGTGCTTTGGCTCAGTGCTTTGATCCTGTTCCATTTTAAAATAACCATTTTATTTCATCAATGACTTGAATTTGACCTTAAAATAATAGTTCACTTAAAAATGGATGTCATTTATCACCTTCATGTTGTTCCAACCATTTACTTCTGTCATATGATAGTTTTCTGGTGTTCTTTTTGAAGTTTGAAAGCTCCATTGCCCATTCATTATATGATATTATAAATGGAAAATATAAAATAAATATTAAAGCTTTCTGATTCCCTTAAAAACTGAGCAAAAAAAAAATAATTCTTTAATCACAAAAGCTGAGTTTATACGTTATTGTAACAGGGCTGACGAGACGTGTGCAATGAGTGCAATCAGTGCAGTGTGCAAATCGTGCAAAGAATGATGGGATATGTAGTCCGGGGTGCTATGCAACAGTTTGTGTTGTGCGAGAGTCAATGTAATGGAAAGGGTGACCTCTGGTGGTGAATAAACGGAAGTCCATGGACCGAATTCGTGACAGTTATGATCCCATAGAGTTCACTCAGGTTGAATTTAATCGAAAGTTTACCTCTGGATGAGTTTGTATAATATTTTTAATGACTTTATGAATGTCCAGAAGGGCCTTTTATCACTGTTAATTTTACTGCTTGATAATTACATTTTAATTACTGTTTTCTCATCCACTCACTACAAATGCACTGAACAGTGGAACTTTGTGACTCAGCATTAGAATTTATTGGAGATCATCAGAATTATGCTATTATCTTGGACTAACAGAAGCAATTTCGTAATTAATTATAATTACAAAATTGCCACTATAAATAAATGACACATTGGCAATAATGTCTTCAGTATATTCATTTTGGAAAATTGAATTTTAGGAATTACAATGCATATAATACAATATTATTCATATAATTTGATAAATACATTTAAATAAGTACTCTAGATGCTGTTAAGAGTTTTTATCAATGCATTAAAATCAGAGTGGATAAGATTGTATTGTGTGCATGTAAGCAGTCACATGATCACATGATTTAGGTTCAGTGAGGTCAAGGAGTCTTTTAAGTCTTGAGAATTTGTAAAAAGCACAGTAGCAGTAGGATTTGCACTGAACATGGATACATACTCTATATTATTTACGTGGTTGAGTCTTTTTATTTAATTTTTTTAATTTTTTTATTATTTTGCCATTTGATGGTTTCTTTCTTTATTGTCACCTGTCACCTCTGAGAAATAAAATTTGATATACAAAGTGGAGGAGGTTTGGTTGAATTTGGTAACTTTTTCGTATCAAACACATCTAGTCACACCTGCTTTAATCTTTTGTGTTATACGTGTTTATTGTATTGTTATGTTATGCAGTTAATGCATTACATAAGTCATTCAGTTAAATGTTAAAATCCAGTTAAACATTGGTAATGGTGTGAAAACAAAGATTTTCACTTGCCAACTCGCCCAAATATGGAAGGAGAAAGAAATAAAAACCTTTATAATGACATAAATAATGTATTGCACTTTGTGTGATGCATAATGGAAAATCAGTGTGCTTATAGTATACAGAATATGGCAAGAATTTTTTTGTAAACACTTCATAAGCATTAACATAAAGCATAAAAAAGTATGAATGTCATTACATTACAAAAAAAAAAATACAAGTGACAGACAGACAGCACAAAAAAATCACAAAATTAAGACAAAAATATTTGGATACCTCGTAGAACATATAGTTAATTTAATGAAATATATGATTACTCTGCTAGGACAAATATGTGAAGAGAGGAACTGACTTCATCTAAAAATCACAGAAACGCCTGCATGGTTTCAAATAATTGCAAAAATGACTAGAAAAGTGAAGTTAGTTCTAAGAAAAGGTACAGCACATATACAGTACATTTGTTTGCAGATGCAATTTGGTTTGTTGTCAACTGATGCAATATATACTATTTTTTTGTGTGTGTGTGTGCATTTTAAGCATGTACTGTTCAGAAACATTTGGTTCTGATGTTTTTGAAATGCACTTTTACCAGCGTTTTTTTAATGGAACTTACTTGTGGAACTCTTACTGTGGGAAATTTTTAGAAAGTCCAGATGTCATGGTGAAGCATTGTGAAACCTTACTGAAATACTTTTTTTCCCCCTCAGGTGCACATGAAATATTATCATATTTAAGACCTATTTGTACTGTATGCCACCTCTAACCTCATTTGATTTAATTGCTCTCTTTATGGCGTAATGGTATGCAATAACCTCCGTCTGGATTTAAATGTCATTGAAATCTAGGCTGTACAGGGCACTGGTGACAGAAATGAAACCTGTAAAATACTGTGAGAATGTTGTAATGACCGCGAGTTCTCAAGCATAACGTGGGCTTCATGAGAGGAGCTAAAATGTGTGATTTATAATAATTAATGTGATTTGTCCAGCTATTACTTAAAAAGGCCAGCTTGAATCCTCCTGTGCTTTTTCAATTTAAGACATTCTATTTTAAGTAAGTCTTTTCCCCTCACTTTTCACTCTCAGCATCCATTTGTTGTCTGGTTTTACCTTGTTTACTTCCTTGAGACTTGTTTTATTTCTAAATACTTTAAACACTTCTCTAGAAATTATAGGCTGTAGACATTAGTATTGCTTTTAGCTGTCCAATTTTCCAATCACATGCATCGAATCCTAGAGCAACAGGGATCTGGAGACTGTTAATGAAAATGTCAGGAAACATTACTCTACCAGAAATGGCTTTAAATTTGGTAATAGCTGTGCTTGTGTGATTAATTTCCACTCTGTTACTTTAGAAGCTGGCATAATCAGAAGAGTCCAGTGTAGATCCTTGCTGCAAAAATGAGAAACTAGGCAATTAAAAATATCTTAGTCATCTCTGCTTTTACAGATTGGCCCAGATCAGGAGATTTATAGCAAACACATCCTTTGATACTAAACGTTTTATCGGTCATCATGATACCTTTCCACATCCTGATGCTGTTTTTCCATGGCCACTATAGGAACACTGCAATGTCACTAAATAGAGGAAGTTCCACAGTATCCTAGTAATCTTTTCATTTACTACCATCTCAATGAGACGCACTGAGCGGCAAACAAAGTACTCAAGAGCATGAGGTTTTACAGTGTTTGACCAAGAGCAGAACCTGTACAGTCATGTGTTTGGATAGCAAGTACAAACAGTTTAGAGTCATAAATAACTGACAGCTGTATCATATATTTAAACAGGCAGTCTGTATTCTGTATTTGTCTCTGAAAAGCTTGCACAACAATGCAAATGTGATGTCCCTTTTATAACATTTTGATCATTTTGAGCACACATTTGGTGTTATAAAGCAAATAACAGACTTTGATTTGTGCACAGATTCAGTACTTCATAAATTTAAAACAAGATGAGGGAGATGTATTATAGCTGTTAAAAATGTAATAAAAATAAAAACTTTAAGTAAAATTTAAGTAAATACATTTAAAATGTAATAAATAATAAATGTGACTTTCATAAATTGAAATCTAAGGCTGTAGACCAATGGTGACAGAAATGAAACCTGTAAAATGAGAATGTTGTAATGACCGCAAGTTCTCAAGCATAACATCTAAAATATTGGGCATGTGGGCTTCATGAGAGGAACTAAAATGTGTTTTGGACAAAGTTTTTTTATATGATTTAACCAGTAATTCACGTGATTTGTCCAGTTATTTATACTTAATAAGGCCAGCTTGAATTCTCTTGTGCTTTTTCACTTTTAGAAATTCTATTTTAATAATTTAATACTTTTAATAATATGTATTATAAAATACATGTATTATAAAAACTACAGCAGAATCACAGCAGCAGCACTGACTGAACGCTCAGTACCGCGGATGAGATTAAATTGAGCGCAGAGTGGGAGGAGTTGATGTGGGAGGAGCTGAAAAGTGAAGGCCACGCCCACTGTCAGACAGACCGGTTAGACAGGAGAGACCCATCACCCGAAGGCATTTGACTTACCTGAGAGTTGTAGGAGCGCACATCTGCTCAAGACACCAACTAAGCTTTGCGAGTGTTCGGTTACATAAGCAAGAAAGGCAGAAATCAGCCAGCTCAATGTAGCCATCCTGCTAGCACGATCATTAAAGCGGGATTATAGGAGCTCATCATCTCCCTATGAACAGCAGGTAAGCGCAGAACTGATACTTTTCTGCCCTGTGAGATCTCGAAGACAGTGTATTGAATGCACTTGATTGAATTCGAATAAGAACAAAATTATAGCATGCCTGCATAAGTACAAGGTTTATAAGGTGTAGGACAGTACATGATCAAAATGTTCTATTGAATGATTTAACTGATATCACAAATATTACTGAACTACATATTCATCGTGTCATTAATATCACATTTAAATCTACTTAATTTAAGTATTTTATATTTACTATGGTTGTTATAGTTAGTTATTAAGAACATGCAGTGTGCTTCATATGGCAACATCTAAATTAACTGCATTTATTCAAGTAAAATGGATAGATAGATAGATAGATAGATAGATAGATAGATAGATAGATATTGTAGTTTTTGCACACTTTTTGTACAGTTTTAAAAGTTGAGTCTATATATAGTAAAATATTTATATAAAAGATATATTTTTGTAATGTTTTATAAGTTTCAATAGAATGTTTTTGTCCAAAAAAAAAGTTAAATTGTTAAATCAGTGTGTAAAATGTTGGTCACACTTTACATTAGTATATACAGTATATTTATTGTTGTATTAAAAATATGGAATCTTTGAATCAATATGAGTGAATATGAATGAACTGCAGCTGCACACAATTACATATTAAGTAGGCTGCATGTTATAATTCATATACACTTAACAGGCACTGTGATGTAAAGTGTGACTTAAATCTTTTTGATTTTGACGTGATCACCAAGTAGCCTCACACTGGCCCAGAATCAGAGCAGAGCTTTACAGTCTAATTATATTAGCAGGTGGAAAGTGCTGATATAGGCATTCGTTATGTAATGAGCTTTGCATCGGTCTAATCCTGGGAATAAGAGGACAGAATGGCTGTGAAGTCTTCAGTGTTCTAGTTTGTCAGTGCAAGTCAACAGCTTAATAATGGGTGACTTGTTATGTTTCAGAGTTAAGTGCTGGTTTGTGTTGTCGTATTTGATTCTTTTGTCAGCTGGAATGGAAATGCAGTTCAAAATGAGGCGGGATCTCATTTGAATATTGATTAGAATATCTATAGTCTGGAATTTGGACAGTTCTTCTAAAGCTGGTTAATTGGTTACGACAGAAAATGAATGAAATATCTTTTTGGTTGTATTGTTTGCTTTTAGTTTATACTGAGTTCATAACTGTAATGCTAAACTGAAACTGGTTTCACGTTTGGTGATAGGCTACAATAAAAAATAACCTTAATTGTTTATCTTGATATGATCAACAGAGGTCAGACAAAGTGTATGAGCTGGAATCCGTGTGGAGAGTAGAATGTGGCCAACAGTTCTGACTGAACGGTTGCAGTTATTGATGTTATTAATATATATATATATATATATATATAAACCAGTTTTGTAGCTTTTTATATACAGTATATTGCTCTTAATGTTTTGAAGAGGAGTTTGCGGGGATGTCAGTTTTCTATTCAGCACTGACCTATTTACTGTTCACTTGATGAACTCACTCACTTCTGCATAATTTTATGCTTTTATTGCTTGGCATCATCAGGTCTCTTTGAGGTACAGATCCTATGTCAGAGTGATGTTGTTGTTGAGTCATCGCAGACTGTTTGCACTTTTGGAAAGCTGTGTTTACTCAGTTGGTTCTCATATTACAGTAAAAAAGTTCATGAAAAAGACTGAAATTTAAGTTGTTATTCATTGAAAATTGTTCCTTTTCTTGCAGTTCTCGAGTCCTATACTTAATTTTAGAGAGAATTTTAGAGAGCTTCGGTGGTTAAGAAGATTTTCATTCAATAATTACATTTCATTCTGTTCTTCCTAAAAATACATTGTATAGATACCAGTAGACTTAATATATAGTGCATATGGACTACTTTTATGGTAATTTATGGACTGTTATAGAGTTTTTTGTTCTCTTTAGAGCTCGACAGATGAGATTAATTAAATATAGTTTTAAGTTGTAAAATATCCAGACATCCAGACACATTGTCACGGTAGTTTTTCACTTTGTTTCTGGCAACAACAGCTCCAAAGTTTTTATTATAAATTTATTGCAAGTTTTTTTTTTTTTAAGTGTGAGCCACTGAGTGACAAATTCAGACAGGTGTTCATTTTTTCTCAATTACTGTAGTTTGTGCTATTGATGTTCTTTGCTAAGAAATAATTACTGAACATAACCACAGAGCTTTTGAATTAGATGATTAATTAATGGACATAATGGAACATCAGTCTGGCATTCAGGTAATTCACTGCAATTTGCTGAGCTGATGTCAATAGAAGTAATTCAATGTTAATTAAAAATATAATTTAACATGAGCAGAGTAATGCAGTACTGAAATGTACTGTGGAAATCTGGGTGAAGCAACCATGGATGAATCCGTCTGGGTCTTGCAGAAACGTGAGTTCACAAGCACAAGTGCTGATATGTGTCTAGATTACAAGGGAAGATGTCAGAGAGCTTGTCCGACTGGTTTCACCGTTAATTTAAGTCGTTCTGTTTATTCCAACAACAATGCCCATTTTTATCTATACAAAGAGTGAGGAGTATTTTGGGTTCTGCTCAGTACACATGCTACTTCTTCTCTTTGCTTTTTGTATTTCTTAGACAGCTTGTAAATATAAAGCATGATTTTATATCAAATTCAGATGCATTCCTAACAGACTGATTCATAATGCTGCCCACTTACATTAAAGGGAATGTTCACCCAAAAATGAAAATTCTGTCATTAATTACTCACCCTCATGTCGTTCCAAACCCATGAGACCAGCGTTCATCTTCAGAACACAAATTAAGATATTTTATCTTAATGTATTTTACAGATGTCCTTGCTACGTTTCTGGACCTTGATCATGGTAATTACATTGCTGTTTATGGGAGGGTCAGAGAGCTCTCAGAATTCATCTAAAATATCTTAATTTGTGTTCCGAAGATGAACGGAGGTCATACGGGCTTGGAATGACATGAGGGCGAGTAATTAATGACAGAATTTTTGGGTGAACAGCCCTCTACGAACACCTTGGCAATTGAATCGCCATTGGCTAGTAAATTTTTTTGTTTACTCGCCAGACTGATATATATATATATATATATATACCCAAAAATTACAATTCTGTCATCATTTACTAACTGTTCCAAATCGGTACGACTTTTTATTTCTGAAACACAAAAGAAGGTATTTTCAGAAATGACAGCCTGATTTGCATTATTTGTTATTTTGGACACCATTGACTTTCATTGTATGGACACAACCATTCTTCAAAATGTCATATTCTGTGATCTGCAGAAGAAAGAAATGTTTGGAACGGCATGAGAGTTAGTAAATGATGACAGAATTTATTTGTTTGTTTCTTTGTTTGTTTATCCATTTGTTCATTAATTCATTCATTCTTTTATTCATTATTTATTTACTCATTTATTCATTTATTTATCCATTTGTTTATTTATTAATTTATATTTATTTACAAATTTTTTGCTCATTCATTCATATATTTCTTTCAATTTTTTTAGTGAACTAAGTTTTTTTTTTTTTTTAAGAATTGTGAAACAAACTCAGAATTGTGAAGGAAAAATGAGATGAAATAAAATAAAAGATATAAACTCAATTGCGAGAAAAAAGTCAGAATAATGAGATTGCAATTATGAATTACCTTTTTTTATTTAACTTTTTCCTCCGAATTGCGAGATGTAAACTCAGAATTCTGAGAAAAACGTCTGAATTCTGAGAAAATTCTGAATTCTGAGTTTATATCTCACAGTTCTGAGGAAAAAGTGATGTGAAAAAAGTAAATTGTGAGGAAAAAAAGTCGCAATTACCTTTTTTATTTTTTATTCTGTGGTTGGAAACAAGCTTCCATAACTATCCCTTTAAGAAAAAGGCAATTCAATAAAGACAAGCCTGTTATTTTATTGCTGCAATCTTGTAAACCAATGAGTAAATCAAGTGAGTCATTAGTAATTCATCATGAGTTTACATCTTCAGTGTGATCTGATTATAACTGAATGACGACAGACTACTTAATTATTAATTAACTACTTAAGTGTTAATTAGTCTTACGCAGTTATCACCGGCCACCTAGACGACTAGATATGTCCCCAAAGACACAGGTCCACCCGTCAACGATGTAATGATCCTAATCCCTAACGTTAGTCTGGATTTGGCTTACGGCCGATCACCTTTCAGCTCTATGTCACCCACTAGTGCAACTCTACACATCTGAGGAGGAGGAGGTGAGTTGGATCTGGCTTGTGCTGGATAGATATGTATTGTGCAACTGCTGCAGAGTTTCGCTGCGGGGCCTGGAAAACAGTATTTGAAACAACAACACGCTGAAGACTCACAAATGTCTGAACTGTCAGGAAAAAAAAAAGTGTTAGTCGGCCGTGAAAGTTTCTATTTGACAGCATTTTTGACAGTTGCTTCCTGCTATGGTTTTCCACTAAATTCTGGATAATATCTAAACAGATGGCCCCTTTTCTAGGAAATATTTAATTGTCTTTCTTGGACAGACGTTTGGCATGTGACAACATGCCCTATGTACACTGGAAAAAAAAGGGTGTAGATACAGTTTTCACTGAGAAATTGCTAGTACATTTCACAATTAATTACAAAGAATTGGCAAGTAACATAATTAATTGTATATGAAATTTTGAAGTAAAAAGACTGAAATAGTATGTGCTCCAATGATCTTTATTTACAACTTTTGAAAACTCATTTTTACAATTTAGAACCAAACCTATGGAAGATTGTTTCAGTCATGGAATAAATAGAGAAAGTAATCGCAAGTCTTCCATCTCGCAATTCTAAGAAAATCTGAATTGTGAGATATAAACTCACAATTTCAAGAAAAAAGTCAGAGTTATGAGATAAAAAGTTGCATTTATATATATATATATATATATATATATATATATTATTCCCTTGGCAGAAACAATACAGAACAAAACAAAATTGCAAGATCTAAACAGAGAATTCTAATCGTTTTTAATTTCTTTCACACTTACTTTCTAATTTCTGTCTACAGTACAATATTCTTGTCTCAAATACTTTTCATAACCATACAAATGGAAACATTATAGGTTTAATTGCATATAACTGTGGATTTCCTGAAACAAACACACAATTATGTTCTCTTCTCATAATAAGGGCTCTAATGCACTCCTGCTGGCAAATGATGATTCACAACCTTGCCATTTTTTCTGTCAAGAGGTCCAGAAGTGAAAAATGCATTTTATTTTATTTTGTTGCGATGACTACTAGCACCATGCCATCTTTGGACTGAACAGCTGTGTTGAGTGATAGGTTAAATGGTAAATATAGCCATACTAATTGGAAAATTGCACTTGCTATCTCTTGTTGATATGTGCTGAAACAACCCATATAACCTCACTGCTCTGTGACGATACTCAAACTATGACAGACATGCACCCAACACGACTCGATATTTGTAGTTAGAAAAAATGGATAGTTCCGAGCCATGTTGGAAGCCAATATTCTATATTTGCTTATTCCATATTTATGTGCATAGTTTTTTTTAATGTTTAGTAATCTACAAAACATTTTTATTGTCTCTTATGCTCACCAAGGCTGCATTTAAATGACTACAAATATGGTAAAAACAGCAATATTATGAAATAGTTTTGCTATTTAAAATTACCATTTTTGATTTGAATATATTTTAAAATCTAATTTATACCTGTGATGCAAAGCTGAATTTTCAGCTTTTCTTCAGTGTCACATGATCCTTCAGAAATTATTCCGATATGCTGATTTGATGCTTAAGAAACATTTCTTACTATTATAAATGTTGAAAACAGTTTTGCTGCTTAATATTTTGTGGAAGCTGTAATACATTACCATTCAAGGTAAGATTTAAAAAATATATATAGGCCTTTCCAGCAAGGACTCAATCAAAATCGATCAAAAGTGACAGTAAAGACACTTATAATGTTACGAAAGAAAAATTCTGTTCTTTTCAACTTTTATTCATTAAAAATGTATCACATCATGGTTTCCACAAACATATTAAGCAGCAAAAACAGTTTTTAACACTGGTAATAATAAGAACCATTATTAATAACTGAGCATGTGACACTGAAGACTGGAGTAATGGCTGCTTCAGGAATAAATTATTTTAAAAAATTAAAATAGAAAACAGTTCTTTTAAACTGTAATATTATTTCAAAATATTACTGCTTTTACGGTATTTTTCCTAAAAAAGCAGCATTGATGAGCATAAGAAACTTATCTTAAAAAATCTCTAGTCTGGTCTAAATTATTCTTTTATGCCAAAAATCATCAGGATATTAAGTAAAGATCATGTTCCATGGATATATTTTGTAAATTTCCTACCGTAAATATATCAAAACTTAATTTTTTATTTGTAATATTTATTGCTAAGAACTTTATTTAGACAACTTTAAAGGCGATTTTCTCAATATTTTGATTTTCAAATAGTTTTATCTCAGCCAAATATTGCCCTATCCTAACAAACCACATATCAATGGAAAGCATATTTATTCAGCTTGTATACATGATGTATAAATCTCAATTTCATGACTGGTTTTGTGGTCCAGGGTCACATAATGTTAACACCCATTAGCGTAGTTTAATACAATAAGTTAGTTTCTCGCAATTCACAGTGCAAATGTAAAACCTCCTGTATAAGTAAAATGATGGAGCAAAATTAGGTCAGGTAATCCTCCTAGATCTTTTAATAGCTTTAACCTGACAACATTCATTCCTAATGCCAGCAAGACCTCTCAGAGGTCTGTCTATGGAATTATAGGGGACAGAAATGGCAAAGAAGAGTGGAGGGTGGGCGAGAGAGAGAGCGAATTGCTAGATAATCTTTAGATACGTGTCGACTTGTCGACAAGCCCCTGCTTGCTACCGTTCACCCGGCTTAGCAGCTTACCCCCCCTTTGATGTTATGTAAGATAGCTGTAAACAGTAGGAGGGAAATCTTCTAATGCCAATTATCAGATCAAAAGGAACATTCTTAAAATCAAAGTGCCAGAGAGTGGATAATGCCATCAGGAGCACACACAATAAAAGAATGGCTGCTGTACTGCTAGAAGGAGATTATATTAATGTTGTGTTTACCCTCACCACAGGCACCACCGTGTCTGAATTTTCATTTTACATGACGAAGTTACAAGCCAATTGGGTTCACTGATTGTCAGTGGCTTTTCCACAACAGTTCAGAGTGCAGCATTTGGTTGCCAATGAACATGCATTAAGTGCATTCATTCTAGTCAATAAATCAATGCAAGATTACTTCTGGGTTGTTACCTTTGGAAAGGTCTTGCCTGAGGACATTATCGTCACTTCATTTCTTGGCAGAAATAACTTGAAGAACAACAATGATATACACATTGCAGTCAGATATGCCTGTTTGTGTAGTGCTGTCTCATTACTGGATTAAACTTGGTCCAGGATTCTGCTTTGAAGATTACAGGGTCAGCAATCCGCACACCTTTATAGCTTTACCGATTGATTGCTAATTAAGGTTAATACACAACACCAATTAGATGACAGTTAGTTTTTATATAAAATCTAAATAAATGTATATTCTTTCCCCCAGGTGTATTTTTCTTAGAGAGGGTTTACCAGGGTTGTTATAGTTAACTAAAACTGAAACTAAAAATATATTTTTTAAAAAGCTTCCGTTACTTGAGCTATAATTAGTAACAATATAAAAATATGATTTAAAAAATTACATTATTACAGGTGCATCTCAATAAATTAGAATGTCGTGGAAAAGTTCATTTATTTCAGTAATTCAACTCAAATTGTGAAACTCGTGTATTAAATAAATTCAATGCACACAGACTGAAGTAGTTTAAGTCTTTGGTTCTTTTAATTGTGATGATTTTGGCTCACATTTAACAAAAACCCAC
>NW_015537939.1:2553028-2586500 GCF_001515605.1 Sinocyclocheilus anshuiensis | reverse complement strand
AATTTATTGAGATGCACCTGTATATAATATAATAACCCGTAATATAAAAAATTACATTATTAAATATAAAAAATGTAAGCTTATTTTATTTCAGATTCAGAACATTTCTCATTTTCATTTAGTTTATTTTGATGTACTAAAAAACTAAAACTAAAGCTGAAATAAAAATGGATAAAAAATCATCAGTCATCAGACATATTTAAAAAAAAATAAATAAAAAAAAAAATAATAAAAATGACAAAACCATGCAACAAAATGATTAAAAGTTCAAATTAAAAGGAAAACAGAAAATATCAAAATAAAAACAAAGATTTGTTTAAAAAAAAATCCAAAATTTCTGGGTGGCCTTGGTGGTATTTTAGTCTTGATGATCTTGAGGTTTTGGGCAGCTGACATGCTGCTGTCCTTGGTACTGAATGGTATTTAATGCTGACCAGAGTTGGGTAACATGAGAAGATATGAGACGGATCCCATTCACCTCATCTGACTATAGGGATCAGGCAGGTTAAGAGAAGAGTTTATGTTTCTTTCTTCCTTCATACCATAAAATGTGTAGTTGTTCAAATCATGGCCAAGTCAAGTCAAAGACCAACCCTAGATTCAACAGATACTTTGGATGCTTTGGCTTTCATAGATGGTTCTGGCCTATTGACAGATGACAAAAGAGAGTCCTAGATGTGAATGGAACAAGCTGAAACTAGAGTGCTGCTGTAGGGCTGAATAACATGGCTGGGACAGGTGCAGTTGGGTGACAACAGGCCTCTGAGAGATGTTTAATTGCAAGGAAAACAGGACGTGAATATTAAAAAGTGAGTAGAAAGAGAGAATAGTGTTGAAATGTTTGGAAACCTTTCATTTCATTAATTTATATTGATATTTTGAAAGATGTCTTTGTATTTTTTTATAAAAAAAACAATGAAAGTCAAAGGGACCAGTGTTGTTTTGGAACCTAGTGACTTTCATTTTATGGACAAAATCATTTGAAACATTCCTCAAAATACCTTTTTTTTTTTGCTTTAGAGAAGAATGAAAGTCATACAGGTTTGGAACAACCTGAGGGTGAGTAGATAAGTAAATAATTGTCATTTTTTGGTGAATTAACCATTTAGGAGGTCTAGCTTCTCATGAACTGGCAGATGGATCACTTGATCCCTTTGTCTATGTTTAGTAAGAAAGCCATAAATTAACATTCAATGTTGAATGTATTTTTGCAGATCCTTATTCTGGGACTACAGAGCCCATAAAGTGATATGGTGATATTAAAAAAACAAATTAGTCATGAGGAAAAATTTCATTGCTTTTACGTTCCCCCAAGAAATTTTGCACTCATTCAAAAAAGGTATGTGTTCCCATGAGAAACTTTAATGAAAAACTTATGATTGGAAATAATATGATGTAAGAAATACATATATTTTAGTTAGTGTTTTTGAGGGTGAACACAAAGTTTCACAGGAGAATGCAACAGTTAGGCAAATGAACGCAAAGTTTCTCTAGGAAACACAATTTTTTGTGAAACAACACAAATATTTCATGAGAATTTGTGTGCACAATTTACACATTTTTTCCCTCATTTTAAGTAAATCGTGCGCACGATTTCCAAATTCATTCCCTTGGTTTACTAAATCATGTGCTTGATATAATAATTTGTGCCCTCGTTTTAAGTAAATGATGCACACTAAATAATCATTTGTTCTACTTCCTTTCCGCATTTTCATAAACCTGTTGCTGCTGTTACGTTATGGACAGAGACACTTTAATTTTTATTTTGAGTTGGGAATGAGTTATAGAGACATTGTAAAAAGCCTTGCAGTGTGCATGGGATCATTTTGAGAGGCATCTATAGAGAATCGGTTTATGAGGATGCGGACAAGAAATAGAATGAATTATTATTTCTTGAGAATGCAAATGTTTTTCGAGAAAACGCAACGTTTCTTGTAGAAACGCAAATGTCTTGTGAGAGAACCCAAATTTTGTCAGAGGAACCCAGTAGTTTTTCAAGAAAATGCAACGTTTTCTCTCCCATCTCATTTTTTTCTCATCACCATGTCCTTTTCGGGTTTTTATATGAAACTGATGCAGAAATTGTTCAAATACCGTATACCAATCCATCCCAAGCCAACAGATGGTTTTTCAGCAGTGCATATTTGAGTTGTAGGTTTATTGAACCATTCATGATGGAAAGCAACAATCCCATGGCCTCCTTCAATCTTCATGCTCGTTGAACTCATTGAGGCTCCATAGGGCTGCCAGCTTGCGTCAGGTCAGTGTCATGACATGCACTATTCCTCTTTGCATCGCACTGGAGAATGAAGCCCAACACAGTTTGACCGGGTCTTTCTGTTATGATGATATAATCTCTTACATAATCAGATATGGAGTATATGCCAGCTGGAGAAGATTTTTCCCCCCTTTTTTAATCTGTGATGCCACCCTCTTCACAAGGGGAAATAAAAGTTCTTTGCTCTCTCTCTCTCTCTTCCTCTCGTTTTCTATCTGTCATGTTTACGACTATCTCAATCTGTGGTCCTAATATCATGCTTTCCACGTGCTTAGTGCTTATTTCTGTCATCAGATTAATGCTGGAGATTAAGCCGATTCTTCAGAGGAGTCAGATGCCAAATATATTGGCATATTATTTCCATGCTTAAATTGGTAGCACTTAATATCGTAAAGTGTCAGAAACAGAAAACAGCCCGCATGACAAATTAAAAATGTAATTAATTGATTAGCTTGTGTTCACATGCTTGTTAGCGCAGGTTGAATTCATTCTCAAGGCTAAATGCTAATGAAAACAAATGGCTGTTAGTGCAGAATTCATGGCTGTTTAGTCATATTTTGCCAGTATCAGTCAGGCCTTTCTTCTGACAGTTTGTGTTTCAGTGCATTACACAAATGAGGTCAGGTCAGAAGTGCATTGGTCGTGACCTCATCCATCCAGAAAGATGGCAGTGATTAATTTGAGATTTATTAGTATGGCCATTAATGGGAAAGATGAGCAATTGATTTAGACTTTACAGAGCTCTGTAACATACTCAGGCAAGCTTTGAGGTTTTTGCAAGTTGATTCAAAATCTGTTGCTAACATACTTCAGAAATTTTGAATAGTTTTCCCTGACAAAAGGATTAAGTAGCAACCTAAATTGCACAACTAATGTGAGTGATTTGATGATTGTTTGATCCTACACATCATATCATAGATGAATCAGTGTAAATTTAGTAAAGTACTGAATTTTTGCCATCACTATTGCGAATTTTCCCTCAGAAGCTTGGCCCATAACTCACTCTGCACATTGAAAGTAAAGGAAAATAATTAGTGCTCAAACTGTGGGATTTCTTGAATAAAAGTGTACTATATCTAAGTGATTGGACGTATGTTTTTTACTGACTGTGGGTAATATATTTGTTTAAACACTTGAGATCCCTCAATTCAGATCCCGGCTCTAACATACTCTGGTGTTTCTTTGTAAAGACGTGGCACCATATAACATTACAACATGCCTTATAGTCTTGGCTGCTCAGATTGTTCATGACTCTATTCATTAGACATGTTTAACTTTTGTGCTCTGATCTTTCTTGTTTTTTGCCCAGTGGACTTCTGCTCATGTTTAAGTCACAGTTAAAGTAGGAAAATTCCTAAATAAAAGAAAGAAAGTAAAATGATGACAACAAATGAACAATTTTTGTATCAAATGATATTACAATTATATTAATTACTATATATTGCATCTATAACAGTTTAGTATTAAAGGTGATGTTGTCAATATGTAATGTTTTTGAGTTACAGGATTTTTTACACTATGTCATAATTATTCAACCCCTATTCAACATTGCTGTTTTTAAGTCGCTTGTTTGTATGGTAGGGCACAAAATTGTTTTAAACCACAAATAAGTCTTTGGAAACTCTATAAGCAAACTTAACTAGCTTGAGCTGTTACACATGCATAAATGTAGCTCATGAATGTGCTTAAGTCAAAAGCTATAGAGAATCAATTATATTTTGTTTCCTATTTAAAAGCTTAAAAACTGGAAATTTGTTTAGCTGTGTGTCTGTCATGATGATAGTTCAATTGTTTCCATAGACCTTTAAACCTTTGTTTGGAGGCATGGATCTGTCTGCCTGTTTTATGAGTTGAGCAATTCATTCTGGAACTTTCACATATGCCAATAACAGTATTTCAGCCGAAAGGGGATGTTGAAAAGCACAGTGTAAAACTTTTGCCTCAAGGTTGTAAACATACAGAAATTACCCATAAAAAATTCCCACACTAGGAGTGCTCTTTTACACAATGCTTTTGACATTTAAAATGTAGAAAGCGGCAGTTTGATGACCACTATATTTTTAACTGGTAGGTAGTCGGTTGCAAAATATAGATGGTACCTTTCAAGTTCACAGTAACTAAATGAGTTGGGCTGATCAGAATTGCTCTGTTCTCTAAAATCAAACAAATCATGATTCATATTGTCCTTTGATAAGACGTACCAAAAGGAGCAAATGATTGAGAAAGTGTTGAAAGGTGCAGATGTGATGGATAGGTATTGTTTACTGTATGTCCAGTGAGTGACAAAGGACATATTTGATTATTAGAAACAGCCTCCTGTCATGAGTACAAGTATAAAACGTTATGCTTTCAGTTTGATGTACAGATAAAAACATTTGAGCAAAAACACCTTGTTCCAGGAAGCATATTTCAACACAAACAAAAATGATAAAATCTGACCTAAAAAAAAAAATAATAATCCAACGAATGCTAATTTGATTTGATTTTATTTGAGCTAGAACTGCAATTATTTTTGGATCATATTTGTAAAATTCATAAAATATCAGAAGTGGCTTAGTTGACTGTTCTGGTTTAAGGAGCTGTTATTTTCAAGTGACTACAAAAGTTTTTTTTGTGAGTTCAGTGTTTGTTTCATTGTAGAGGCTATTCATACTATATACAGTATCTTATGTTTATGCTGAACACAGAAGGTTCATGAATATGTGAATCAATTACAGTTACTGTATCTACTCTCTACAGTTGGTTTTTAATTTGCTCGACATTTTTATTTGTAAAGGATATGTTTTGTATTTCACAATAATTTCACCACCTAATAAAGAATTATTGGGTTCTTTATGTCAATGGAAACCATGCAGCTGTAATATCTCACTTTTCCACTCTTGTCTCTCACTAACAGATCTAAGGAGTTCAGACACCATCAGGGACGATGAGGAACTCTGGTGCCGTGCTGATTTTGACATTTATTGCCAAATTAATATCACAAGCAGCAGGTGATCAGTGTTAGGAGTTCTGTTATATTGCTTATGAACCTAGCAGTACAACCTGACAAACTTCATATGCACACATACTGTTCACCACTGTTCAAAAGTTAGGGGTCAGTAACATTTAAAAAAAAAAGTTAACACCTTTATTCAGCATTTAATTGACGAAAATAACAGTAAAGACATTTAGAATGTTACAAAAAGTTTCTATTTCATATAAATGCTTTTTCTATTCATCAAAGAATTTATCACAGTTTTTACAAAAATATCAAGCAGCAATAAGAAATCATTCTTGAGCAGCAATTCAGCATATTAAAATGATTTCTGAAGGCTCATGTTACACTGAAGACTGGAGTAATGATGCTGACAATTCAGCTTTTACATCACAGGAATAAATTACATTTTAACATATGTGACCCTGGACCACAAAACTAGTCATAAGGGTAAAGTTTTCGAAATTGAGATGTATACATCATCTGAAAGCTGAATAAATAAATGATTTTTGGCATAAAAGAAAAATCAATAATTTTGACCCATGCAATATATTTTTGGCTATTGCTACAAATATACCCCAGCGACTTAAGACTGGTTTTGTGCTCCAGTGTCACATATATTAAAATAGAAAAAAGTTATTTAAAATTTTAATAATATTTCACAATAGTACTGTTTTTATTGTATTTTTAATCAAATAAATGCAGCCTTGGTTAGCAGAAGAGACATTTAAAAATATTACTGACCCTCAAACTTTTAAATGGTTGTGTACATAAATGACTTTGTTTAGTTCAGTGTTTTGCAGTTTTGTATATTCAAATGAAAATGCTGTAAACTATATTAAAAGAGCAAGATCTCACTTAGGTTACCTCACTATCAACCTCACTATTTAAAACTAAGTACAATTTTGGATCAGATTCTCACGTTGTGATACATTGATATATACTATGGTACTGAATGATTGCCATATTATTTACAGAGTATTTACATGGTACTTAAAAGACAACACAAAGCAAACACATTTGCATAAATCCTAAATTTTCTCAATAAAATGAATGTGAAGCTTTACATATGAATAGTCTTATGTATGTTTCAGACAGAAAAATACCTATTTTACAATGATTTGGAGTTCAATAATGTCCTCTAAATGGGCACAATATGTCCATAGGTGTCAGTGCGCCAGACAAACCCAGACTCACAAGCTGTCGCTCTCCAGAGAAGGAGACCTTCACATGCTGGTGGGAGCCTGGAGATGATGGAGGTCTGCCCACAACCTACGCGCTCTACTACCGTCTAGAAAAGTCAGTCTCTCTTCTGCTTGTTCCCTTTCTAGAGCTTTTCTTTATTGTCTTGAGAGTAGTCTTTAATGCTCGTCCTTACTCTTTTCTTTGGCTCCTAATGAGGTTTCAAAGGTCTTGCTATGTCTTGGCCTTTCCTCCAGTAATAAGCGGTTTAAACGGTTTTCTCTGCCATGTGTTTATTTCCCTCTGTTTCTGAGCATGTATGTGAAATAATCAGAAACCCATACATAACTTACCTCCAGCCAATACATACACATGCCCGCACACCCTGTCCAATAACTCTTCAGATTTTCATCAGAGCGGCTCCTCGTTAGTGCCATGAAGTGTTTTGCCAACATTACGGATTGAGATTCAGCAAGTACTGTACACAAACATCATATCTAATACCGCGTAATACTGCACCGAGGGGAGTTCATAGAATTCATTTTAATACAGTTGGATGTGCTGAGTTTGGATATTTCAAGGCTGCAATGAATAAATAGTGATATGTTTTTTTTTTTAAGAGCAAATTTTCTTTCCTGCATTGACAAACACTGGCTGAAGCATCATTTTCATCATCATAATGAAACATCAATATTTTGGGGCCATTTTTTTCCAAGAAATTACTATATTTTAATTGCATATAAAAAAGCAACAAAAAGGTTTATTTTGTCAATTTTAAGGAGTACACTATCATATATACTACTGTTCAGAAGACACAATACAGTAAAAACAGTAATAATGTTAAATATTATTGCAAATTAAAATAACTGTTTTCTATTTCAGTATATTTTAAAATGCAATAATTCCTGTGAAGCAAAGCTGAATTTGCAGCAGCTAACATGCACATGATTTAATGCGGCAAAAAAAATTGTGCCGCTAAATATTTTCATAGAAACGTGACAAATTTTCAGGATTCTTGGATTAATAAAAAAAAAATGTTGAATTGAAATTGATTTTTTTTTTGTAAAAGTATGTCACTTTTGATCAATTAATTTCATCCTTGCTGAATAGAAGTATTAATTTCTTTAAAGAAGTTGTGAATGGTACCGTAGATTAGCATCAAAGCTACTAGACATGGACTAAATGCCACAAAACTCAGTTTCTTTTTGGCCCAAACGTAATAAATGTACTGCGTGAGATTATTTAATGTTTTTATGATATCAGCATGAGTATTGTTGTTGGCATGTTTATGACCAAAATATTGTTTTTCTGTTTAAGAGTGCAAGTTTTAGACTTTGGTTATAAATTGTCACAGTGATTAGACACAAACTAGCTGTAGAAATGTATGTATTTTTATTTGTAATTGTCTAATTTGTATAAGTGCACATCTTTCTGTTGATATGAGAATCAGCTTTATTACCAAGAATGCTTACACACACAAGGAATTCGACTTGACGACAGGAGCTACCAGTGCAGAAGAAAGTACAGACATAAGTATATCTCATAAATTATATCTCTCGCATGCAGCTCAGAAACGGTCTACGAGTGCCCAGATTACAGAACGGCGGGCGAGAACTCGTGTTTCTTCAACAAAAACGACACATCGCTTTGGGTCAACTACAACATCACTGTGGTGGCCACCAATGCCCTGGGGAAGAACATTTCAGACCCTGTGGAGGTGGATGTGGCCTATATAGGTATGCAAATGAGTTTCCAACAATTAATTTGTACATATGATTTGTACTCTATCATCCCCTCTCTTTATTTATTATCTCAATTTATTTATCTTTTTCCACCCCTCTCACCTTATGTTCCTGCATAATGTGTCATTTGTTTGTAATCTTGTGAATTAGCACATAATCAAGTCAAGTCAAGTCAAGTCAAGTCTGCTTTATTGTCTTCTCAGCTGCTCTCACTATGCGCTGAAGTGTCTTGCGGCAGGACGCGTTGCAGGCGCCATACCACACAGTGATGCAGCTCGTCAGAATGCTCTCGATGGTGCCTCTGTAGAAGGTGTACATGATGGGGGCCGGGGCTCTGGCTCTTCTTAGTTTGCGGAGGAAGACTACCGTTACCGCTGATGTATGGGATCACTGTTGCAAAATAACATAATTTGGTCCTTTGGGTCTTAAAATATCGTCGGTCACATGTTCTCTGCTGCATTATGCCATAAGGCAAATTTTTTACCAATTTCAAAATTAAGATATTCGTTGTTTACTTTTAGTAGCAATTTTAGTTTTATCCTGCACAGTTTGCAAGGTCACGTTCCTTTGATCTGACGTTTTGTTCATTCAGTGCAATTCCATATTATCATTAACTCGTATGTACAACTATAACTGAGGCTAATCTTTAACTGATGTTTTTATTTATGCTGAAGGGGCGAAACATTCATTCGCAATACAAAGCACACTTTTCTGTTCTTTCTTTCTTCCTTCTTCAGCAAGTTTGCGTGCAGAGGTCACTTAGTTTGACCTTATTAGGTGTCAACTAGTTTTTCACCCTCAAACTGGAAAAATTTGTTAGTTTTGTGCATTAGTGCTGAATTTACAGAGTGTTAAATCAATAGTTCACCAAAGAAGAAAATTATATCATTTACTTACCCTCATGTTCCAAACCTGCATGACTGTTTTAAATGAGATGTTTAAAAAAAAAACATCTCACGGCAACTCTTTTTATATAATCAAAGCATTAAGTTACTATAGGGGCTGTCAAGACCAAACCAGGTTTGCAATATAAGCAAATGAGATTTGATTGCTACAGTGGAGAGCAGTGACTTATATTTCAGTCTTTTCCTCATACAAAGCTATATGGCTTTAAAAGGCTTGCTTTAAATTGCAAGAGTCATATGGAGCACTTTTTTGGTGCTTTTTGTCAATGTTGGAATTTGGCAGGCCCTGGTTACTGTATATTTTCATTATACTCTATGGAAAAGCATAAACATTCAGCAAAATATTACATGTTCCATGGAAGAAAGAACAATATACAGGTTTGAAAACATGAGGGTGAAAATTATATATATGTGACCTATCATTCAAAAGTTCTGAGTCTTTTTGTTAATTAATAATTTTTTTATTCAGCAAGGGCACATTAAATTGATCAAAAATGACAGTAAAGACCTATACGTTGTTACAAAAGATTTCTGTTTCAAATAAATGCAGTTCTTCTGAACTTAATGTTTAGCAAACAATCATGTATGTGTATCACGACTGCACAACTGTTTACATGATGATAATAAGTCTTTCTTGAACAGCAAATCAGAATATTAGATTGATTTCTGAAGGATCATGTGACACTGAAGACTGGAGTATGATGCTGTAATTTCAGTTTTGCATCACAGGAATAAATTCAATATTAAAATGTATTAGAAACCAGTTTTTTTTATTGTAATTAGAAACCAGTTGTAATAATATTTTATAATATTACTGTTTTAGTGTATTTTTATCAAATAAATGCAGCCTAAACATCTCCAAAATTGTTTTACTTTTGAACGGTAGTGTATGTTTCATTTCCACATTTCAGGATTTTTTACACGCTCAAATTTAAATGTACTCAAGAATAGTTGTGGTAATCACAGCAGTAGGTTTAACTGTTGTATATTTTATAATGGACTTCCTGTCCTCTCCTTTTCACCCACAGTTCAACCAAACACTCCAGAGAACGTGACAGCAGTCGTGGTCGATGACGACCAGGGTCCGTTCGTGAGAGTGTCCTGGGAGAAACCTCGAACCGCAGACACTCGCTCAGGGTGGATCACGCTACTGTACCAGCTACGAGTTAAACAAGAAAAAGAGAAAGAATGGGAGGTGGGTTTAAAAAACTAATCTTTAGAAAATGTTTGATTATCAGTTACGTTTGTAGCAATTTAACTAGATTTAAGTCTAGATAATACTGAGATGGACTTTTGTTACCCTGTTTTCACTCGACTGTTTAGACATCTACAATACAGTTGGACATCTTCACAATATACTTCACATGCTTGGTATTATGGATTAGTGTTGCCAACCAACTTGTTAAATGTGAGCCAACAAGTTAGAAAATAGTTCAAAGTAGCTGTTGTTTGTTTGTGACTTTATCCAAGATCTTAAATGAATGGAACGCTAAGGGCAAGTGGACATGCAGCCAGTGGGCCGACATGAAGTCAGCTGTTACACTGAGCAGTTTAATCATTGACTGTCCCAGTCTGGGTTTATGTCTTCATTGGTCTGCAGAAACCTGAGGGAGGCTGGATGTGCAGAACAACAGTGACTAGATCAAACCAGATTTTTCACCCCAAAGGCTTGCGCTTCAGTAACACAGAGGCATGACCAATAATGATTGCCTAGTGACAGAGTAACCTGAGAGCAATAGTATTGGCTCATGAACTGAGACAAGATATGTAACTGATGATTATTGCTGATGATGTATTTGTCTTCAGTTTAAATGCTAACTAGATAAATATTTAAGTAAAATCTACTTTGATCCGAATTCACACAAATTTAAGTATATATTTTGCAATGCAACAAATATAGTATTTGATATTTGTATTTTTAAATATTTTATGATTTATTTTAAATAAATTTGATTAACAAAATATTGGTTTAGTTAATTGTAGTGGTACAGTAGCTTATGCTCTCTGGGTAAGTGTATGATACTGGCATTTATTTTGATCTGAATTCAAACAACTTTATAAGCAAGTAGACATATTAACAAATGTGCACTATGCAACAGAATCTATCTATCTATCTATATCTATATCTATCTGTCTGTCTGTCTGTCTGTCTATCTGTCTATTTGCATATTGATCAATGAGACTTATAAAAAGTGTTTCAGTGGTTGCTTATGCTCTCTTTATCTCTATGTAGGAATATGATGCTGGCATGCAGAAGTACTACAATGTGTTCAGTCTTCACCCTGATAAAGAGTTCATGGTGCAGGTGCGATGTAAACCTGATCATGGGTTCTGGAGTGAATGGACCCAACCCACCTACGTCAAAATGCCCGACTGTAAGTCTTTATTTTTCTTTAGTAGTTAAAGCAAACTTGGTTATTATAAATATTTTCAGGGGAATTTCCAAATGTACATTTTTAATAATATTTGTAATAATATTTTTAAAAGGCTGTAGATTAAAAAAAAAGAAAAAAAAGTACAATATATAATATTTGTTTTTATATTTATATAAATGTATTTATATTTATATTTAATATAGTAAAACCATTTATTATATTAAGTTAACATAATTTAATTATTATTAAATTATATTACCAGCATAACAGTTTATTATTATTTTCTGGTTTAACTTACATTTGTAATGCCAAATTTTCAATTGTCAGACTTCTGAACCTTAAATATAAAAGATGTAAGACATTGAAAATGCCAACCCCCAAACGTATAAAATGTGCACTAGGAGTGATCCAAAAAATGGTCATATCTGAAAATATGTGCTCAGTTTAGACGCATGTAAGACAAGCAAAACATTTCTAGTCTAATAGGTTGAGGCATGCATGAAGCCTATTAAATTATCATCTAGAGAGCCGTTTCAGGACCACAATCTGTGTCTCCATGGTCTTCCGCTGAGCCTGAGAACAAATCTGCTCTACTCATATGTATCTAGCAATTCTAGAGGGAAATACTAACAGGCCTTCAGTTTCTCCAGGGAGTTATGAACTCATCTTCACCCAGCTAGCACAACCTCTGCAGCGCACGGTTTTTGAGCCGCAGCTCTGGCTGGGCCTCAGTTGCCCGGGAGCTTCTGTGGAAAGTCAGGCCGCACCTGACAGCGGCAAAAATGAAATAGAGCAAAATGAGTCAGAGATCAGCCTGTTTCCAGCTCACAGAGTTTAAAAAAAAAACACGATGTCCCAACTTGTTTATTTTGAGAGTTTGTCATTTTTAAATGCAGTGACCCAATTTTACCTACTGTTTATCCTGTTTTTTTTTTTATTATGATTTGTCGTAAGTGGAAAAACAAATTGCAGTAGAGATGTACTCTATTCATCACCATTTCCTGATTTTGTGTTTGCGATATGTAGATATACCCAGAGAGCATTCGCTGTGGATCATGATCACGATATTCTCTGTCTTCATCGTCCTCATCCTCACCTGGACTCTAAATGTGAAACGAAACAGGTGCGTCTTTGAGCCTGAAATTTTTCTGTCTGAACTAAAATGATTTATTTTTTACATTTTTTATTGATTGTATTTTACATTTTATTTTAAATGTAATGTTTTGGTTTTCATATATATTTTAACATGATTTTATTGGTGAGTTTTGCATTTGCATTTTATTCTATATCATCTTACCATCTTATACCATGATTGGCAAATGTAAAAGTCATGCCTGTTAGTGTGATTGAAATCAGATTTGCTCTGACCATTTATATATATATAATTGCCTCTTTGTTTTTGCTGACGAATACTCGTTATGTAGGATTAAACTGCCATTAGAGGATTGATCCAGATCTTGCAGTACTTCACTTTACTCTCAAATGTAGTTTTTAGGCCAGTTTCTCTCAGCACAGATTTAAATAGACAAAGATAGACTAATTACGTTGTCAAATAATGTGAGGCATTTTCAACAGTACAAGGACGAACAGGATCCGAAATTAATCTTTTAATCCTGTCGGGACACGTGGAAGCTTTTGTTCCGTATTCTAGATAAGTCCCTTTTCAGTATCCATAGTGCTTATATTATGATCAAGCAGGCTGACATGTTGAAAGACATTAATCTTAACTGTGCATTGACATAGAATTTAAGACAAATTACTAATTAACTCCCAAACGCCTCAAGAAAATATCATAAAAAATTATCTAAATTCAAATTAAGCACATTTTGTATACTTAAAGTATTTCAAGGGTTTATTTAACCTTTGAAAAAACAGTTCAGTATCAACTTTTTCAATCTTATTCTGATTTTTATATTTGTATTCAGTGTGAAGCTTTGTTTGCTGCCTCCTGTTCCTGGACCAAAAATCAAAGGATTCGACAAACAATTGCTCAAGGTAATAGAAAAATCACTCATGCACCACGAAAAAGGCCTGTGTCCAACTAAACTTTGAAATTTTTCAGGTTAGCTTTAAGGTAGACTCCATAATTTCAACATATTTGGTGGTTTTTATCAGCATGGTAAATGGAATCTTAGCTTTTGTGTGTTTGTTTTACCTTCAAACAGCTGATGGCAAGTATTTTGGCCTGCTATTAAGTATTGTGTTATGTAACCATTTATTTATACAGTATTTATTCAATACAGAATGCATCAAAGCAGCTTCACGGTAATAAACAGGTCACCCCTGCCTTAAGGGATAATTCACCTAAAAATGAAAATTCTGTCATCATTTACTTGCCCTCAAGTTGTGCCAAACCTGTATGAGTTTCTTTCTTCTGTTGAACACAAAAGAAGATATTTTGAAGAATGTTGGTAACCAAACAGTTGCTGGCAGCCATTGCCTTCCATAGTATTGAAAGAATAGTATTCTTCAAACATTCCAACATTCATCAAAATATCTTCATTGGTGTTCAACAGAAGAAAGAAACTCATACAGTTTTCGAACAACTTGAGGGTTAGTAAATGATGACAGTTTTCAGTTTTGTAAAGGTTTTGATATTTTCCCTCATGCCACATTTTTAATTGCATTTTTGAGGAAGTTATCTCACTTGCTTTACTTGCTTTTTTACAGAGCGGAAAGTCAGAGGAAGTTTTCAGTTCTCTGGTGATCCAAGGTTTCCCTCCAACCATCGATTATGACGACTTACTGGTGGAGTACCTTGAGGTGTATGACAATGAGGAGCAAGAATTGGTTCTGGACGGTAAAGATCTATCAGAGGTCTGCATGAAGTCCAAAAGCCCGTCAGACTGCGACTCGGGCAGGGGAAGCTGCGACAGTCGCACTCTGCTTTTGGAGAAGTGCATGGAGGGACGGGAAGGGAGTGGAAGCGATCAACATCAGTACAGCCAGCATGGAGAAACGAGCTGCGCTTCTACTAAGAGCAGTGAATGCCAGGGTCTCGAACCTGGTTCTCCAGAGTCCTCTGATGGACGTGTGAAGACCTGGCCTGTTGTGTTTTCGTCTCCGCAACCTCACCACCATTACCAAGTGGAAGCTGTGAAACCGGTCTACCACAGCGTCCCAGAGATCCTCAACCATTCATCGCCACACGCAATGCCAACCAACTACCACCAGCTACACCATCAGGACATCCCACAACAGGAGGGCAGCTTCAGTAAACCAGCCTGCCGACATTCCCAAAGCTACAACCAGTTTAACCTGGATGGCCTCGACACTCCTGCTCCTGGCGTATCTCCGTCACGTTCTCTGGAATACGTGGAGGTGCAAAGGGTCAACCCGGAGAATATGCTACTGCTTAGGCCGCTTTCGGACCCAAACCGTGAACCTGAGGGGTCCGATTATGCTGGGGAGGACTACAGCAAGGTCAAAGAAGTAACATCAAACAATATTCTGCTTCTGCAGAGGGATACGTACCATCAGTGCGTGGACGATTACAGCCAGGACTTGGACAGCCAGGCTGGTCAATGCACAACCCAGCAACCACCTCACCCCTGCAAACCTGTCATCTACCAATCGAACAGTGGGATGCCACAGGAAGGCATGAGGGTGATGGGAAATGGTTATGTGGACTCAACAGTCTTAATGCCATCCTACTAGCTCATAGTGGTCCATTGCAATGCAGCAAAAACAATAAGCTGAACATAAAACCTTGAGCAAAAAAAAGTGCTTTTCTCCCTCTCAGATCTTGCTACAGTGATTTAATGAAGAGGATTTATATTTATAAAAATAGTTAGCTTTAATTATATTGTATTAGCAAGAGTGTTATGTTTCAGAGCTGAGGTCTGAACTTTTATGTAAGCACTGTAAAGGGTCTTGAAAATAAATGTTCTTCATTTGCTTTGAAGGCTCCATGAAGAACCCTTGGTTACACTTTACTTGAAGGGGTGTGCATAAGACTGACATGACAAAGATGACATTGTTTGAGATGTCTTTGTTATGGGCTATGGTTAGGGGTAAGGGTAGGGGTAGGGTTAGGTTAGGGTTAGGTCAAATAATGTCATATTTGCATTAAAAATGACATAACTGAGCGAATGACACTTAATGACAGTTGTCATAAACATGCATAAAACCTCCTTCATATTCATGACATGTGTCATGTCATGATTATGAAGGTGTCATGTCAGTCTTATGCACACCCCTTCAAGTAAAGTGTTACCGAACCCTTTAACATCCATGATGGAACCTTTCCATTGCACAAAAGGTACAAGGTTCTTTAGATTATTAAAATGTTCTTCACACTAAGAAAAAAAAAGTTTTTTTAACAACTATGGACTGAAATGTTCTTTGGGGAACCTAAAAATGGTTCTTCCATGGCGTTAGCCCTTTGGAAGAGCGCGAGAAGTCATCGATTTTGTTTCTTTGACAGATTGTGTACTTTGATGAGGTGACACTAATAAACACCAAAAATGGTTTTCTTTACACTTAAATCAAGTCTTTAACGTTAACATGAGATCCCATTTGCTGCAAAATTCACCTAAATTCTGTATGTTCTGTATTCTGTATGTATGTTAGTCAATAGCCATTTAGACATTGTGATTTCATTGGAAATTCTACTTTTCAAGATCCAGCAACCGCCATTGCAATTCTCCAATACTTTTATGCTGTTTTACTCAGAAATATATGGTATTTTGGAAGTAAAATTGGTTGTGAATGCCATTTCTTGTTAACTTTTAATGACTTGTCATGTTTTGAGATTCATGAGATTTGAAAACTTAGCACTTAGCATAGTTGCCCTCAGCAATCCACTATGCATTATGTTGTTGTATGTATTTTCATCATGGCACTGTTACGTGTTAAAAGCCACTACTTTTTTAATGCCGCTATTCACTCCTAAACTACATGACGGGGTCTGTTGCTATAATGTACATGGCCTATTTTTTGAACTGATCTTAAGAATTGTCAAAGCGTTCACCCAATTCAAAACTTTTGCTTGATGCATTTCACTACACATTTAAATGAATTTTAAATATAATGGCAGTATGCTGCATATTATATAAACACAAGAGCATTATTTGCAGTCAGAGTCGGTTTATACCTACTGTAATCCTGCTGGAAACACAGCATAATCTCAGCCATACAATTCAAAATGTCTTTGCTTATTAATGGTTTACACACATGCAAAAGTAAATAAATGGAAGGGGATTTGAACTGATTGTAAACTCTTATAATTTTAAAGAATTTGCCTTTGATATTTACAACTCTCAGGTGGAGGAACACTTACTTAAACACTCCTGCCGAATGTATGTATTATAAATGTTATTGGCACTGATTTCAAACACAAAAGCAAAACCAGTGTAAAATGAAAAATTGCAAACTGCCAGCATTCAAATATTTTTCCAAATATGTTACAGTGAGTTGTTCACTGTAAGAATTTGTGTGTTTCTGTGAATGTTAACCTTGTGAGAATCTATTTTTCTAAGTCTGTATATCCTTAAATCCTAGGTAGCCATTCATTTTAAAAGATTTTAGCCCTTGCCAATTCAAGAGTCAACCTCCACATGTTGCCTTATTTTATGCATAAATCTCTGAAAGCCGACTGAGGTGTATTTTTATTTTATTTTTATTTTTTTGGAAAGGGTAAATTACCAAATATATATTTTGCAAGTTGCATTACGCATACATGTAAATATACAATAATTATTCAATTGTTATATATAATGTAGAAATGCATTTATATGTAACCTACAGGCAATTTATATACTGATAAATAGTTTTGTTAGTTTTGCCTAAGCCATACATAAATCATCCCATCTAACTTTGTTGATTTGTGAGTAGCGTAACGTTTTCTTTGTTGCTCAACAGTTATATATTCTCAGTTTCATGCATAATAAATCTGCATGGAAAAGCACAATTTCTTTTAATAGATTTCTATCTCAGGCAATGTCACATCTACAAAATGTGTGTTTGTTACAGTATCTAATTTAATGTGAAGCCTCGGGGCAACAGTGTGAAATAATATTTAAGTCTTTTCATCTGAGAGTAAGCTATCTTACAGTAAAGAAAATGCATATGCAGATTTGATCATTTAGGGATTACATCTTTCTAACTGAAATCACATTTTTGACTTCATTCTACCAAACCCAAAACCATCTGACTAAAAGAATTGTTCAAATCACAAAAATGTGTTATACACTAAGAATACTATTATTACTATTTATAGAATTATGTTGCTATTTTCTTTACTGTCTTTTGTCTTTACTGTCAAGTCACTGGAGGTGCTGAAATTAAATTTGCGATGTTAACCTATGTAAGAAATACATCTTGTGTGTTCTACTGTATTCTGCTTTTCCATAAACATTATTTGTGTAATCACATAGCAAAACCATTAAAACATATGCTCAGATTGTTTCAGATGTGTTGGGGTGGTTATTCTGAGAATGGCTTTTTATTTTGCCGGTAAACATTTAACCAAAAACATTCAGGCAATGAATATACACAATAGAATTGTTAACAGTGAGTTCTGTGTACTAGAAAATACTGTAATACAAAGACCACAACATTTATTCTAATTCAGCTTTTATGTTCTTGAATTATTATTATTAGGCCTATTATTATTATTTTGCTAATTTGTCACAAAAAAACTTGTTTATACTGTATCTCCAGAGATTTGTAATTGATTACTTGACTATTTTAGATTATCATAGTTTATAAAATCTAATTCATCTTGTTATAATGGATTTTTATATTTTAAGTAAAAAAAAATCTAGGCCTGGCACAATGGTAATTCAATTAAAAATTACATAGAAAAAATTAAAATAGGGGAAAAATTATGAAGGCATAAAGTTTTCCAATTGATAAAACAAAAACCTGTTAGTTGTATTATTATTGTTATTATTATTATTATTATTATTATATACACTACAGTATATATTATATACTTGACATTTACATTTATTCATTTATCATGGACGCAACCTGATGAACTGAACAAACTAGATTTCATATACTTTTAGCCATATTAAATGGAACATAAGATAATACCACTGATCTATAATAGAGAGGTTCGTACACTTCTAGTGACTTCTAAGACATTACTCTTCAGTAAAAGGCCTCAAGACAGACTTTACCCCTTCATACCATTGGCTGAACTTGCCCCGCCCCGAACACTTTTGGAGTAGAATCCACCGCTTTCCACAGTTTAATTTTTGGATTTGCTGCAGAGGTATTTGTCTTAAAAACATCAGCAATGCATAAAGTTTGTTCTCGGCTGCACGGTCCGTCTCTGTTCGGGAAAACGGACCCGTGGAATTCAGTGGATGCATGTGTAAAATTCCACAAAGGTTGCGGTAAGAATGCAATGTTTGTCTCACATTTAAAGTGACCGCAACATGTAACGTAACGTTTTTAATAGTACATAAATTGCGTTTGCGTATTTCGGCTCGAACGAATCTGTAGTCCGGATTCCCGAGCATCGAATCACGAACACATAACGGCCCTGTCATCATAACAAAAATGTAAATAAGTATGTGTTTGGACATTACCATGGCGGTACTGTGGTAATTAATGACGAATGACTGCCCTGTCAATATTAAAACATTTCTATCTATCTATCTATCTATCTATCTATCTAGAAGTTGGATATATCATACAATTCTTACTGCTTAAAGTTGTAGATAGATAGAATACATATCAACAGTGTTGGGGAAAGTTACTTTTAAAAGTAATGCGTTACAATATTGCGTTACTCCATAAAAAAGTAACAAATTACGTTACTTAGTTACTTTTTGTGGAAAGTAATGCGTTACGTTACTTTTGCGTTACTTTTTAAATCTGGACAGGGCTTGCTTGTTTGTTTTTAAAATAAAAAAGTTCTATTTTTGGCGAATATAAAAGCCTTTTCACACCAAAAGTGAAATGAATAAGCCTCGGGCTGAAGGGAAAGTAAATTTACGTCCGTACAGTAGAATGCAGAAGAAGACATTTCAACACACTTCAGCAATAAAAAAAGACACAAATGTTTGTCTAGAGTAATTTGTGCTTATTAGTATGGTTGAACTGGATCATCGAAGGTCAGAAGCAAAGACATTGGTTAATAGAATGGGATTAAATACATAAAGGATATTTGTGTTGTTTAACATTTAATTATTGCAGGTTTGCATTATTTTTATTCATTTTGAGGAATACTGAATCTGTGTTTTTTTTTTTGAATTGATGAATTAATACATATTCATATTTATTTTAGAACTACAGTAACATCTTCTGATTTCTGTCACCATGGCGACACCAGAGCTGTCAATCAATAAATTGGAAAAAAAAGTAACTTGCGTAACTCAAATATTCTCTTGTAAATGAAAAAGTAATGCGTTACTTTACTAGTTACTTGAAAAAAGTAATCTGATTACGTAACTCGCATTACTTGTAATGCGTTACCCCCAACACTGCATATCAATATCTATCGTTAAATATTTAAAAATAATAGTCAAAAATATTATACAATATACTCATACTACTTAATACTATACAAATAATATGATAGATAGATAGATGGATGGATGGATGGATGGATTGAATATGCCTATCCTATATCAGCACTGTAAATCTTCTGTGCCAACGCATGCAAGGTTACTGGGAGGTTAGCAGGTCTCAGGGCAGGGCTTTCCTGCAGCTTAAAAGATAAAAATATCCCCTTTGCATATGAGCTGGCAGGAAATATTGTGACCCATAACTGCCTCTATGGATTACTGAGCACTAAATGTACCTCTGCCCAGGTGTGCTTTGCCAAAAATCAGCCGTGAAACACCCACCACCTGTGCTGCCCCAGATTCCCCCATGTGACTTTAAACCTCAGCCGTATCAGGTAAGAGGTTTATATCTGAGGGCATTCATAATAATAATAATCAGAGAGAAATCAAATCATTTTTAAGCATGAATGATTTTTTCCTTTAGGGCATGTCTAAAGACCGTTTACTAGACATAAGGAAAAACAACTGCAACCCTATGACTATGAAGGTAACATACTACAAGAAGCCAGTCTTCATAAACCAGGGTTACATGCAGTGGCTGTGGGACGTGGATGGAAGACGCTATCTGGACTTGTTTGCGGGGGTCGCCACTGTTAGTGTAGGACATTGTAACCCGTAAGTTTCAGTTTGTTGCCATGCAACATTTTTGTTTATTTTGTGAATGTGTGCATTACAGTTAGCTTGAACTGCAATAAATGACTAAGCTGTAGATTAATGCTTATTATGGACTTGTTCCAGCATTTTATTGCCCAGAGCTCTTACATGGCCTGCTGTGTTTGTTTTTGTTTACAAAATTGCATTATTTCTAAAATGTAATTAGAAGTTTGAATATGGTTGCAGGAGAGTGACAGAGACGGCCGAGAAACAGCTGAGGCGTCTATGGCACACAACAGCCATCTATGTGTATCCACAAATGCAGGAGTATGCAGAGAAACTGGCCTGTCTTTTGCCAGACCCGCTGAAGGTACTGTATGATTGATGGAGCCACTGCCATTGCTGAAAGTGGAAGGTTGAGCGTATTGCATTGTGAATATATTTTATTACATGTAACATACTCTTGCCTACTGCAGGGGCTTACAAACTGGGGTCTGGGGGTGCCGTTTTGTCTGCAAAAAAGTATTAAAAAATAGTTTAGTTTATGTATAGTACAATATAAGTTAAATATCAATTACTAAAATATTAAATTACTAATATATAAAAAACTAAATTATATATAAAAATAAAATCATAATTAAAATCCTAATCATAAGAAGTAGTCATACAGAATTTGACATAATTACATCTAGTTGTGCTTTCTAATGTTGAACTTCATTAGATTGTCACAAAATTAAGAGACTGTTACAGAAGATACAAAAAAGAAAATTATTGTAAATTCAATATTTTCCAAATAATTCATATATATACACTACCGTTCAAAAGTTTGGGATCAGTAAGATTTTAAATATTTTTTTACCGAAGTTTCTTGTGCTCATCAAAGCTGTATTTATTTGATCAAAAAGAAATATATATATTTTCTGAAATATTATTGCAAAATAAAATTTCTATTTGAATATACTTTAAAATGTAATTTATTCCTGTGATGCAAAGCTGAATTTTCAGCATCATTACTCCAGTCTTCAGTGTCACATGATCCTTCAGAAATCATTCTAATATGCTGATTTATTATCAGTGTTGGAAACAGTTGTGCTGCTTCATGTTTTTTGGAAACTGTGATACTTTTTTCAGGATTCTTTTATGAATATAAAATAAAAAAAACTGCATTTATTCAAAATGGAAATCTTGTGTTACAATATACACTACCATTCAAAAGTTTGGGGTCAGTAAATTTTTTTCTTTCTTTTTTTGAAAGTAATGAATACTTTTATTCAGCAAGGATGTGTTAAATGGATAAAAAGTGATAGTAAAGACTCATATTGTTAGAAAAGATTTTAATTTTAAATAGCGTTTAAATAGTGTTTCCAACACTGATAATAAATCAGCATATTAGAATGATTTCTGAAGGATCATGTGACACTGAAGACTGGAGTAATGAAGCTTAAAATTCAGCTTTGATCACAGAAATAAATTACATTTTAAAGTATATTAAAACAGAAAACCAATATTAGAAATTGAAATAATATCTCACAATATTACATTTTTTTCTGTATTTTTGATCAAATAAATACAGCCTTGATGAGCACAAAAACATTACAAATCTTACTGATCCCAAACTTTTGAACGGTAGTGTATATAGGATCATCATTTTAAGGGTCCATTGCATCAGAAAGTTGAATGCACATTTTGGCATGCACTACCATTTAAAAGTTTGAGCACAGGTTTTTTTTTAATGAAATTATTACTTTTATTCAGGAAGGACACATTAAATCAATCAAAAGTGACAGTAAAGACACTTACAGTATAATGGTACAAAGGATTTCTACTTCCAATAAATGCTGTTCTTTCTATTCATCAAAGAATCCTGAAAAAAAATCACCATTTCCACAAAAATATAAGTCAGAACAACTGTTTTTAAAAATTGATAAATGATTCTTGAACACCAAATCAGCATATTAAAATGATTTCTGAAGGATCATGTGACCCTGAAGACTGGAGTAATGATGCTGAAAATTCAGCTCTGTCATCACGGAAATAACATACATTTTAAAATATAACATTGATATATTAAAATAGAAAACCATCATTTTAAATTGTAATAATTGGAATAAATGGTTAATAAAAACCAATAAATGGTTTTGCTGTATTTTAGATCAAATAAATGCAGCACAAGAGACTTCTTTCAAAAACATGGGAAAAAATAAAAATTACCAACCCCAAACAAGTGGTAATATTATGCATACAGAAAATTTGAATACTGTGCACATAGCCTTTTGTGGTGTAGCATTAATATCATGATGGTCTTCTTTTCTAGGTTGTCTATTTTACCAACAGTGGCTCGGAGGCTAATGACCTCGCAGTACTAATGGCCCGGCTTTATACAGGAAACTTTGATGTCATCACACTGAGGTGACTGACCGTATTTGCCAATTTTTGAACAAATGGAAGATGGCGAGTTCTTGGGAAAGCTGACAGATCAAGCATCCCTGTACAGTAATAGATAGCCCCTACATCATCTGTGTCTGTGTGCTCAGGGGTTCGTATCATGGTGGCAGTCCACAAGCGACAGGCCTGACGTCCAACGCAGATTACAAATATCCCATCCCCTCTTCTATGGGCTGCCATAATGTACATCTCACACCCACACATTTCTCCTTCTGTCAGCTACCTGCTTTATAATGTAATATCCCTCGGGGTCAAGTCCACAAATCGCATTAGAAGAGGAAACATCATAACCTATGTTTGTGTTGTTGATTAATGCAAAAGTAACAAAATTACTGTCAGACCTCATGAGGTTGAATAACAACCCTGAACTTTATATGTAAGACAAGACCTGTCCCACAAAAAAAAAAGACTATATTTTATTTTTAAAAAGAACCAATATAAAAAATGTTCTTGAATGGTACTTATGCATGAAAAAAGCATTTTGAATTACGTTTATTTTTCTAAATTGCAAATAGTTTTTCCAGGTTTAAGCATAACATTTTAACGTTTTATGATGAAAGAATAATAAAAAAAAAATTATTTGATTATAGAACAGATTTTGAACGTTATATTGGGAATACAGTGCATTTTCATATTTGAAAAGCATGTCTTATAACTGTATGCATTTGAGTTGTGTGATCTGTCTTGCAAAGCTTTGATACATTTTTTTTCCTATGTGGATTGTGTTCATTTTAGACCATGTGTCCGGATGTGTTCAGGGGCCTCTGGGGAGGAAGCCACTGTAGAGACTCCCCAGTTCAAACCATCCGAGAATGCAGCTGCTCCCCAGGTACAAACACACACACACATACTATCAAAGCTTAATGAGGGCACACTATATAGACTTCTACTGTTTTTATATAAAGGTAATACTCTATTATAAATTCTACAGCCTAACTTTTTGAAATTTCCCACTTTTAAAAATGTTAAACAATTGGAAAAATGTGTGTGTATGTTTTAATAAAAAGACTTTGAATTAGACTAAATCCACTAAATCTGTGGATTAAATGTAGATGTTTGCTCTTTCCTTTTATGCATGTTACTGTAAAGCTGTTTTAATTACCAGTGTATATGAATGGTGGCATAGACCTAAACTAAAAAAAAAAAAAAAAAAGTTTCTTCTTCTTGAAAATTATACTCATATAATCAATAATTCCCTGTAAAATAGCTCAGAACAATGTGTTTAAAGTACAAGGCTTGATTGTCTCATCAGGTCAAACATTGACAGCAGCAACTATATTAAAAAAGAACCACACAATACATGATCAGAAATTGTTAACTCTGCACTATAATTAGTGATTCTTGTAGAGCAGCATTACTAAGAACATCTTAGAAACATGGAAAACCACTAATAACATCTCAGCAGGCACCCACAAGTTTTGCACAAACAAGCACCACTTGCATTTTCTTCCGAAAATGTAAAAATCTACTTGTTAGCACAAATTTTAGGTATCATAGATCAATCTGTTTCTTTCTGTTTTCAGGTCACTGTCAGGCCAATGACATGTATATTAGAGAGCTCAAAGAGATGTTCGCAACAACCGTTCCCAATCGTATCGCTGCTTTCTTTGCGGAACCCATCCAGGTTTGATTATACCACACCTGACATTGAAACTCAAGTATGAATGTAATTAGATTAAACATACATGCTATGAAAATATGAACCGAGTGCCCTAAAAGATCAGGACTAAATATGCTGTAGTTAAGATGCTTCAAACTGTTTTTTTTTGTGCAGTGATCTGCATTGTTCACCATATACTCTTACAAATAAAGGTTCTTTTTTGTAAGGTTCCATGAAGAACTTTTCCATTGATCAAAAAGTTCTTCACACAAAGAATATTGGCTATTTTAAAAACTGTTCACTGAAAGGTTATTTGGGGATCCTAAAATGGCTCTTTTATGGCATCACTGTGAAAACCCCTTTTTGGAACCTATATTTCTAGGAGTGTAGGGCATTTCAGTTGTCATAGAAACAAACACTGACAAACAAAATCAGAGCCATTACCCAGCACTTTGATGATAGATGTCATAAGTTACTAAAAGTACATCAGTGAAAATAACTTCCATTTTCACAGCAGAATGTCAGTATTTTGCTCTATATTGTATATTCCAGCACAGTCCAGTTAATGGGAGACTGCATTTAATGTTTAAAACTATATATATATATATATCTGTATATCCAGCACTGACTAAAAATTCCACAAACACTAACTCATTGCTCTCAAATATTAACATGTGGCAAGTTATATCCTGATTATCATTTTTATCTTTCTACAGGGTGTTGGTGGGGCTGTTCAGTTTCCAAAAAACTACCTGAAAGACACCTACCAGCTTGTTCGGGAGAAAGGAGGAATCTGTATAGCAGATGAGGTCTGAAGAATTTGCTTGTAAATCCCATTCTGTACATCAGTGAAGCCAAAAACACAGGGTTGGTGCTTCAGATTGTCCCAAATTTTCAAAAACAAACAGAGTGTTTATCACTCTAGTGAAGTAAACAGCAACACCTGTGCTTAACCCCGCCCCAATTGCAGGTAAATGGGGGGTTTCAAAGTGTTTTTGAAAACAGTACAGTTATCGTTTCGGTGTAAACTACTAAAAACGCAAATTTGTGACACTTCATGTGTATTATGTATTCGCATAGTGTTCCTTTACAAAGTTACATCGCCAACTACTGGCCTGGCAAGCATAATACAGTGTTTAAAGTGTGTGGATCGTTTGGACAACGAATAATGCAAATTAAAAAGCTTTTTTAGTACATCGTTGTCATGTAAATGTAGACATTTTTACATGCAATTAAAAATGCAAAATAACTCTTATTAATTTCAGACAGTACATAACCTAATTATGCATGAGTATCCAATTGTACAGTATCCAACAGAAATAAATATGGTTATTTCACTTTTTTTTTTTTTTTTTTTACTTTTTTTTGGTCAGATAATGGTTTAATAGATTTCAAAACTGAGGTACAGAAAATAATGATCTATTTTAACTTTTTTTTACACACAAAAAATAATTTTTGTTTGTTCGTTTGTTTATTTATTTTAAGGCTTTGTAATATACAAATGCTTGCTTGATTACTGAATAACGTTATAATTTATTGCAAATTTGTTGGTAATTTTGGTTCTTTTAGGTCCAGACTGGTTTTGGCCGCACAGGGAGCCACTTTTGGGGTTTCCAAGGACATAATGTCCTTCCAGACATGGTTACCATGGCAAAGGGCATAGCGAACGGTTTCCCGATGGGGGCTGTAGTCACCACTGCAGGTGAGGCTAGAGTGAACTCTTCAAAGTTTAATGAGGGACTGTGCCGTAAGACATCGGTCAAACACGAAGTGGAATTAATCAGCACTCTGAACCCAGTGGTGAGCTTGAATCCAAGTTTCAGCATTGCACTCAATTGCAATATTCTTAGAACAAAATGAACCACAAATTCTAAATTACATCTCTCTCATGTTGCTTTTAATAGGCTTACCGTTGTGTTCACCTTAGTGCTTTGTGATTTTGAAAAGCTCTGCTTGAGTACCAGTGTTCCATATTGAAAAGCTCTGGTGCTCTGTTGATGCAGGACAACCATCTAGCAGTGCATTACAATAGTCCAGTCTAGAGGTCATGAATGCATGAACTAGCTTTTCTGCATCAGAAACAGGTAACATGTTTCGTAGCTTGACAATGTTTCTAAGATGGAAGAATGCTGTTTTTGTAACATGGAAAATATGATTTTCAAAAGACAAGTTGCTGTCTAATATAACACCCAGATTTTTGACTGTAGAGGAAGTAACAGTACATCCATCTAGTTGCAAATTCTAATCCAAGAGATTGTGTGTACTGTTTTTGGTCCAATAAGTAATATCTCTTTCTTATCCGAATTTAATAGGAGAAAATTATTGGTCATCCAATCTTTTACATTTTTAACACACTCTGTTAGCTTAGGTAATTTAGAAGTTTCATCTGGTCTTATTGAGATATATAGTTGAGTATCATTAGCATAACAATGGAAACTACTTCCGTATTTTCTAAGAATATTACCAAGGGGCAACATGTATATTGAAAATAGCACAGGACCTAGGACAGATCCTTGTGGCACTCCATACTTTACTGGTGATAATTGAGATGACTCCCCGTTTAAATAAATAAACTGGTAGCGATCGGACAGGTTGGATCTAAACCATCTTAAAGCCTTCCCTTGAATACCCGTATAGTCTTGTAATCGATCTATGAGTATGTCATGATCTATAGTGTCGAACGCAGCACTAAGATCAAGTAAAACTAGCAATGAGATGCAGCCTTAGTCTGACACAAGAAGCAAGTCATTTGTAATTTTAACAAGTGCAGTTTCTGTGCTATGGTGGGGCCTGAAACCTGACTGAAATTCTTCATAGAGATCTTTTTTTGCAAGAAAGAGCACAATTGAGCAGACACAACTTTTTTCTAAAATTTTAGACATAAACGGAAGATTTGAAATGGGTCTGTAATTTGCCAGTTCATTAGGCAAAGAATTTAACTGAATTGAACATACTTGAACTCTGAAAGCCTACTGGAGTGCCACTGCTCACAGCCAATGCTTTTTTCCTTCACTCTAATTATGTTCCTCTGGCTCTCGCTGTTTGCTCTTCATCCTGTGAGAAGCTGAGAGAGAAAGCGTGAATAGAAAGTGTAAAACCAGAGTAGATTCATTTGTCTAAAATTATGAGAGTACCTAATGCTTAAAGTTAATACCAAATAAATAAAACCACACTGAAAAACTCCTTGTGAGTGGGTTGCATGCATATTGATTGCACTGATATCATGTGAGTTGTGTATTTTGCAGAGATTGCCAGGTCATTTGGGAAGGGAGTTCATTTCAACACATTTGGAGGAAACCCATTAGCCTGTGCAGTCGCCTCATCAGTGTTAGATGTAAGTACAGATAATTTTACTTGTCCGTTGTGCACAGTTACATTAGTATAAGCAATAGTGAATGCATAAATTGTCATTTTGTGTGTGATAAGTTATATAGTAGAAAAATAAACAATAAAATTTAATAAAATGTAAAAAGTATTATGATATGTTTGTGAGATGATAAAATTGTACAAAAATATGCATAAAAATACCTGATATCAGCAATAGTAATTAAAATGTTACTGTGAGATAATACATGATAAACTAGTAAACATATCTAAATAATAGTATAAAATAATATTAAATCTAATTAAAAATAAAAAGATCAGTGGTTAAAAAAATAATATAAAACATCTGCTATCAGTAATGGTGCACAAAATGTTGCTCTAAGTGAGATAAATTATAAAGTAGTATAAAAATATCAATAATATAAAAAAAAAAGCATCAATTTGAGTTGAATTACTGAAATAAATGAACTTTTCCACGACATTCTAATTTATTGAGATGCACCTGTAGTTAAAATAAAAAGATCAGTGGTACATAAAATGAAAAGTATGTCTGGTATCAACAATAGTGAATATATAAAATGTCGATGAGTGTAATCTCAAATTATAAACTAGTACAAAAATCTAAATAACAGTATAAAATATACTAGTATAAAATATAGCTAAAACAAAAAAAATATCAATGGTTTATAAACAGAGGTGGACAAAGTACACAACACCATTACTTAAAGCTGCAGTCCGTAACTTTTTTGTGTTCAAAATGTACAAAATTTATATAATAAGTGAGTACACCATGAATCCATTTTCGGGTAGGTACCGCTGCGGAGTAGCCCAGTAGCCCAGATTCACCATAGACATAAACAGAGAGAAGTAGCTCCGGCTACAATGTTCTTCCACAAGATGCACGCAGTTCTGTTTATTAACCGCTAGAGCTCCAAAAGTTAAGGACTGCAGCTTTAAATTAGATGTCCAGATTACAAGACCAAAGAGTGGAATAAAAAGTCAAGAATCTGCTACTCTGCTATACTGTTGTGATATCAATGTCACACTATAAATACCAAGTGTTGTGAAAGTACAGATACTGCTGGTCAAATATTACTCCATTACAAGTAAAAGTTGTAAAGACAGATTTTTACTTAAGTAAAAGTACAGAAGTACTTGCTTTTAAAAGTACTTAAGTACCAAAAGTAAATTTCCTTTTTTATGTCAATGCACTGTTTTATTATTGTTGTATGTAATACTTGCAATACCTCTGAAGCAACTTACAATACATTGCACCTACTGAATACACTAACTAGCTTGTAGTATCTTTGGAATAAAGAGCTTTTAGAATGTTAAAAACCTATGGGGTAAAAACAAAAAAAAAAAAATATATTATTTAACACCCCTACCCACCCCCACACACTTTCAGTCCAACACCTTTTGTGTTTTATTAGGAGACGCACAACAGTTCTTCTGTGGCTTTATAGGTAATATTTTCACTTACACAATTAAGCAAAATCAGATAATATTGTGTCTAATATAAACCACAATATTAACTTCTTATTATTGAACTGTTGTAAATAAATATCACATTTGGAACTGGTCAGTGCTCAAAAAATCCTGGGAAATCACTTCATGTAGCCCCAAGAGTGATTACTGATAAACTGTCTGGAAAAAAAGACCGTTTTTAGAGAAGAAAAAAATCACCCACTGACTTTCAAAGCTTCTAATGACTTTCTACTTTGAGGATCTTGATAGAAATGTAGTGGAGTAAGAAAAGTAGAGTCATAAGTTTCCAGAAAAAATAATACTCAAGTAAAGTACAGATACTCAAAAAGTGTACTTAAGTACAATACTCAAGTAAATGTACTTAGTTACTGTCCGCCTCTGTTTATAAATAGTACTTGAAATAATACTTGAAACTGAATGCTGTATTTTGCTCTCAGACAATAAAAGAGGACAAGATGCAGGAGAACAGTACTGAAGTGGGGACATACATGATGACTGAATTGGCCAAGCTCAGGGACAAGTACGAGATCATCGGTGACGTGAGAGGAAAAGGTCTTCAAATTGGGGTGGAGATGGTCAAAGACAAGGTGAAAGCAGCAAACATTAAAATACATGAAATGCATGTAGCTTTCATTCATATTATACTATTGATATTATTAGCCAACACAACAAATATGTGTTTTAAGGATCTATGGAAGCCTGTTTCCATAGGCACGGGAAGTGGGGGTGCTGAGGGTGCTGCAGCACCCCGTTTTTTTCTGTGGGCAACTGTTTAACTGTTGGGAATAAAAAAAAAATCGGAGTGTCTATTTACAGAGTGCAAATAGCCCCCCTTGTTGGCAGAGGCTATTTATAATAACTCCACCCACCAACGTGTGATTAAGCTAGTCAACATGACAAAAGACAGTCATCAATCGTCAGTTTCAGTGGTGTAGATGGTAAAGCGTGTGTCGTGCTCCTTTTGACGCGATCGACCCGGGTTCGAATCTGCCTTTTGGAGAACTTTTTTTCTCCCTTTTCAAATTTCAAATCACATCAGGAAAGCATTTATTTATAATAAAAATTAAGGAAATATTCTAAAAGTTGAAAATAAAGTATCGGGTAGGGTTAGGGTAGGTGTAGGGAGGGCTTTTGTCCCAATAAGGTGGCATCCATTTCATAATTTGAATTAAAATTGAAATTTACACTAAAGTTATTATTGCATACTGTTTTATAATGTATTACAATGCTGAGGTGCAGATAATTGCCACTATTTGCAATAAGTAATTAGCAGAATATCCTGCTATTTTAACATAGTATAAATAGAATCTATAGCTATTTGCACTTAGTGTAAATAGCATATGATATCACAAAAAAATACTGCTATTTTCACTTAGTGTAAATAGCATCTATTGCTATTTGCACTAAGTGTAAATAACCTCTACAGCACCCCCAACCTAAAACATCTTCCCGCGCCCCTGCCTGTTTCTGTCACATGTTAAAAAAATGAAAAAGGTAATTGTGAAATTTGATCACACAATTCACTTTTTTCTCGCAATTTTGAGTCTACAGCTCGCAGTTATATTTTTCTCTAAACTGAGTTTGCATCTCTCAATTTTTTTTTGTTTCCACTACAAAATAGAAAATGTTGTATTTTATATCTCACATTTTAGACATTTTTCTTGCAATTCTGAGTCTACATCTCACAATTTTTACTTTTTTTCTGTAAATTGAGTTTACATCTCAATTCTGTTTTTTTCCACCACGAAAATAAAGTTATTACGAATTTTTTTTGCAATTGCGAGTTTATATCTTGCAATATTTAGTTTATATCTAGCAATTCTGACTTTTTAATTATGAGCAAAAAGAGTCAGAATTGTGAGATACAAACTCAGAAAGTCTTAACCTTTTTAATTTTTTTCCCATGGCGGAAATAAGCTTCCATAATGACCTGCCGTACATGGTTTGGATTAATTATTTGTAAGAATACAAACCATTTATTCATATGTTGATATGACATCTTAATGTCTTAAATAGCATTGACTGAAATGAGTCTATAAATATTTTATTTGCTATAGAAACTAATCTATATTTTTGCCAAATGTCAGTAAGAATCCTTAAGTACAATCTTTCCACCTTACAAAAGCAGCAAATTGTACTCAGTTGTCAGCTGAAGGATCGTGTAAGTTTGAGTAACGACATTTCGATTCACCTAAACTAATGCCTTGAATACACAAAGACATCTGGCAGTGCATGTGTTCGTCTGCGCAGAGCTTTAATTATGGAAACTGCCTCTCATCAGGTGCAGTAACCTTGCTTATATCTTTCCAATATAAGAGCACAGCAGCTTTTCTTCTGGAAAGAGCTCAAATTCAGGAAATCGAACGTCTCTTGGCATAAAAGTATTTTAACATAAAAAGATGCACTTCAGTTTTAAATGTCTAAATACATCTTGTTTTGTGAAAATTAAGTCAAATGACACCTCAGGCTTTTGCACGGTTCAGAAATCATTGTGAAAATCCTCAAGCTTTGTGATTGTGTGCATCCACTTCATTAAACTTTATTTGCAGAGCAATCTTCATTTCTTGACCTTGAGGTATGAGAAGAGTCACGAGTAGGAGTTACTTTAGCTCCAGATGGACTAGTTAATGATTCAGAGTGTTTGTTGTGAGTGTATGACATTTTCCTCACAGGAAATGAGCTAGAAGACTTGTTAGCCATTAACTAGAGCAGAGAGCAATGAGACAGCATGTTCAAACATTCCCAGAACACACTCCACTCTCTGCCTGAGCTAAAAACACCCACTGAACCTCACTTACCTGTGGCTATTTATACTGGAAACTCTTCAAGGATGTTTCTGGAAAAATGAGACAGACACACAAACACTTCAGTCTCATTTCAGTAGACTTCACTGTGTGGATAAGTTCAGCTGAACTGAAAGCCCCTGATTTTTCAATCGAAGCTTTGTTTGTTCCAACAGCATAGCTGAAATTGTTCTCCTAAAACCCACTGACCGTCTCTCTCAAACCCATGTGTAGGCCAGCAGGGACCCGCTCCCTCCTGAGGCCATGGCTGAGATCTTCGAGGACACTAAAGACATGGGTGTACTGATTGGAAAAGGGGGGCTGTATGGACAGGTAGGCGAGGGAATCTGAAAGGCCACGTGTAAAGCGATTCTTGCGGAATGTTGTGCAATGGAAAAGGTATTTCAGGGATTCACTTCAGTCTTGTAGTGGCATGGACGCTCAATGCCTCAGGAATCCTGCTTGTCTGAACTTATGGAAATAGTCATAGTAAGCACTGAATGTACACTTAAAGGAACAGTTCCTAAAATAAAAAAGTTTTTTTTTAATGTATTTTACAATTTTATCATTTACAATTAGATGTGTATATATAAAACTGTACAGAATATACTTTAAACTTAAATTCATATTCAAGTGTAAGTAAAAAAATACTACAGTAAAATATATGCTAAATGTATCATTTATTTTTTTTAAATGCATTTATTAACATTTTTATTGTTTTTTTATTTACTTTGTTAACATTAACATTTTAGATTTATACATTATTTTAAATTCATATTGGTTAAAAATGTATAAACAAAAAATGAAATTAAAAAAATGAAAGATCATAATCATAAATCATATAGAATATATACAGGTGCATCTCAATAAATTAGAATGTCGTGGAAAAGTTCATTTATTTCAGTAATTCAACTCAAATTGTGAAACTCGTGTATTAAATAAATTCAGTGCACACAGACTGAAGTAGTTTAAGTCTTTGGTTCTTTTAATTGTGATGATTTTGGCTCACATTTAACAAAAACCCACCAATTCACTCAACAAATTCTCTCAATTCAATCTCAACAAATTAGAATACTTCATAAGACCAATAAAAAAAACATTTTTAGTGAATTGTTGGCCTTCTGGAAAGTATGTTCATTTACTGTACATGTACTCAATACTTGGTAGGGGCTCCTTTTGCTTTAATTACTGCCTCAATTCGGCGTGGCATGGAGGTGATCAGTTTGTGGCACTGCTGAGGTGGTATGGAAGCCCAGGTTT
>NW_015537939.1:2547942-2551914 GCF_001515605.1 Sinocyclocheilus anshuiensis | reverse complement strand
AGTGATATGCACCTGTATATATATATATATATATATATATATATATACACACACAAATTGTATATTTATAAATTACGTTTTTAATTTATTTTAAAAAATATAAAAACTGAATACATTTTGATTTGCTTTTTTGTTATATTTTAGTCAAATAAAATGCAGAATTGTACTAGATGCTTTTTTGTTTTAGGTCAAATTGGGAACATTTTATATACACTGTATTGCCAAAAGTATTGGGACACCCCCTTCTAATGAACAGGTTTGACTACTTTAGTAATTTCCATGAGTACAAATCTTAATGTTTAAGCATATAATGATATTCTAGGGAATTGTGTGCTTCTAATTTTATAGCAACAGTTTGGACAGGACCCTTTTCTATTTTAACATGACCATGCCTTGCTACAGTCATTTTAGACACTTCCAAAACTGTTGCAACAGAGATGGAAATACAGTTTTTAAATACATTAATTATGTTTCCATCTTTGTTACCACAGCTTTGGAAGTGCCTTTTTCTGTTCTAAAGAAGGGGGTGTCCCAATACTTTTTGTACAAGTCATTGGTGTTTGGTGATGAGTTTTCTGCAGACCAGTCAAGTTCTTCCACACTGACTGACTCAATCAGTCTTTTTTTTTAACCTTGCCTTATACACAGAGGCATTGACGTGTTAGAATAGAAAATGGTCCTGTTCAAACTATTGGTATACAATTAGAAGCACTCAATTCCCTAGAATATCATTATTTGCTTAAACATTAAGATTTGTACTCATGGAAATGACTAAAGTAGTCAAACCTGTTCATTAGAGTATATATACATTTAAAGCTTATTTTCAAATCTTTTAATCTTAGTCTTGCTCATTCTACTTTTTCCTCAAATGTTTTTCCCCTATCTCACCTGTTCTTTTCCAGACTTTCAGGATCAAGCCTCCTATGTGCATAACTAAAGACGACGCAGACTTCTTCCTCGCTGTGTTCACTCAGGCAGTGCAAAACTACATGGAGAGAAGATAAGACATGCAGAACATGATGAAGACACACTGGCTCATATTTCATCTGGAGAATTATACGGTCTCACTTTATTTTAAGGTCCAATTCTGGCCATTAACAAACCATTAACTATGACTTTTGCCACAATAAACTCCTAATTTGCTGCTTATTAATAGTTAGTAATGTAGTTGTTAAGTTTAGGTATCAAGTAGGATTAGGGATATAGAATATGGTCATGTAGAATATGTGCTTTATAAGCACTAATAAACAGCCAATATGTTAATAAGGCATGCTAATAAGTAACTAGTTGATGAACTAGTTGAGTCCCTTTACTAAAGTGTTAACATTTATACATTACATAACAGGTCTGCGCAGTTCATCTAAAAACCACCAAAGGCAACAAACACAATTTCACACTCACATTCCTTGATGTATGAGAGCGATATGTCAAGAGCTCTTCTTATTGAGCCTCTTCTCGCTTCACTTTTCACTTCACTTGAGTACACTATACTTCAGAAACGTAGCACCTTCACAAGGTATTTATAAGCACTTGAGCTTTGTCTCTGTGGCCTAGCTGACCATCTAAGACCAGGGGCCTCATTTATAAAATGTTGCGTATAAACCGTCCTAAATTTGCTCTAAGATCATTTCTCAAAAGTGCGTAAGTGCGATTCAGAGAAAACGAAAACGGCCTTTGTAAACGCCCCCTAATTAATATCATTACCATATAAAAGAGCACATGCCAATATCCGACTTTCTATGCTTGATGCACAAGCACGAGCACAAAGGAGGAAAAAATAACTTTACTGAGTCTGAAACTGAGGTCCTGTTGGCAGAGGTAGAGGTTCGTGCGGGACTCTTTTTATCTAATAATGCGTAATTATTCTGTGGACAAACAATGTGTGTGTGGTTATATATTTTCTATTGATTATTATCAAAATTACTACTTCTAGAAACAACAGAAATAATAATAATAATAGTAGTAGTAGTAATTATAAAACAATTAGGTTTCCAAAAGTAAGAATAAAGTACGAATTCAAGTAAAATTTTCAGTCATCTTCTAAAAAAGTGAGCCATCCTACTTTTAAAATCACTTGCTATGACAACTAATAAAACGTTTAGTATCACGAAATTCTTGCAAAACTTTAAAAATCATTATTGAAAGAAAAATTGGACGTTTCATATCATAATAAAATAAATTATTACACGATTATGGTCTCCGGTCTGAAAAAACCTGCATGTGATTTGGCATTTCTTTATATTTCGGTGCTTTTATTATTATTGCAGCTTAGATGTTCAAATAGCTGCAGTACTCTGACTTTGCCACAAGGAAGTGTTGTAGAAAAACATGAATAATACTAGTCATGTTACTGTCATGTAATAAAGTATACTAATCCAAGAATCAGTAAAGTCAAACAAAATTAGTTGGTACAAAATTATTTTAGTATCTAACAATACAGCATGATATACTTGCTATAACAGGTTTGTGTTGTTTTACAGGTACAGCTACGTCCATTGATTTTATACATTAAAAATAAAATAATGCATAAAAACAAAAAATCTGGTTCAAACTATCTTTTAAAAAGGGGTTGCCGTTCTCGACCCCGCCGCCTCAGCTCACGCTAGCCCGGCCTCTGCTCACGCTAAGCCGGGGCTTTCGCTCACGCTAGCCCAGTCTCAGCTCACTCTAGCCCGGCCTCAGCGCACGCTAAGTGTTCTGACTCACGTAAGTACGTTTTCATTTAAAGTTACCAGTCTGGAATGGTGACTATGAAAACGCAACTAAACCTGACATAAAATGTGCCATCTTTAGTAGCAAGATCATTATTTTTAATCTCCTAAAAACGAAACAAAACATGCACGGCCAACTCCAAAATATCCAAGTCTCATTTGCCTACAGAAGAGCTCTGAGGCACCAGATTACACATCAATGATGGTGGGAATAAATGGCAGTTCTAGGGAAAACTTTTGGCATATGGAGTGTTACAAAAGAAATGTCAGCCCATGGGGCACAAATTCATTCTTCTAGGGACAGAAATACACACGCTTCCTGATGCACAACTGCATATCAAGCTGTAAAAAACAGCAGAGGTTTTGTTTTCTTGGACAAATGTACATCAGTGTGCAAATGTGTTTCAAATGTGCCTCTCGTTATCTGTTCTTCCTGGCGTCCTTCTTTTTCTTGCACGTTTGGGCAGTGTTACCGGAGGAGAGGGCGGTGGCGTGGCCCGTGGTCTTCAGGTGATCGAAAAGTTTGTTCCTGGTGGCAAATTCATACTGACAGGTCACACAGCGCAGGTTGACTTCCTTCTATAAAGAACAGACCAAAAAAAAAAAGTTAGATTAAACTTAGCTACCACGTGTCATTTTGGAGAGCAAAAACGGACTCTGAAGTAAAACTGCAGGATTTGAATTGCAACAAAAATTTGACTCCAATTTAAATGTGATTTAACACAATTTGGCCAACATTTTGTGATCATATATCAATATAACTATAATATAATAATAAGTAGTAGTAGTAGTAGTAGTATTACAAAATAAAATATTATTTTAAAAAGAAACTTTCCTGTTGTGCTTGTTTGTAGGATTGCATGATTTGTCTGGTGTTTTTCCGTTTTATATCAATATGGCTTAAAAACAATAACTGTTATCATTAAAATTAAAAAATATATAAAAATAATAAAACAAGAAACATTACTATTATAATATTTCACTGTAAAACAAATAATAATAGAAAATAGAAAAATATCATTTATTTTACATTAAACGGTTAAAAAAACTGCTTGTTTGTAGGATTGCAGGATTTGTCTGATGTTTTTGAATTTTATATCAATAGGGCTTAAAATTATTATTATTAAAATTATATAAAATTAAAAATTACTACAACAGGAAATATTACTATTATAATATTTCACTGTAAAATAAAAAAGAATAATAGAAAATAGAAAAATATTATTTCTTTTACATTAAACTTAAAAAAAAAAAAAAAAAA
>NW_015537939.1:2545527-2547704 GCF_001515605.1 Sinocyclocheilus anshuiensis | reverse complement strand
ATTATTATTAAAATTATATAAAATATAAAAATTACTACAACAGGAAACATTACTATTATAATATTTCACTGTAAAATAAAAAATAATAATAGAAAAATATAATTTATTTTACATTAAACTGTAAAAAAACAACAACAACAAAACAATACTACTATTTATGGCTGTCTTTCTTAATTTTCAAATATTAAACCATCAAACATTTGCACGTTAAAAAGCCACCCAAACTGTAGAGCAGAGATAGAGTTAAATCGCAGTCTTTGCGGTTTTTTATAATCACAGAGCCATATTGCAATTTCAGATATATTCTGATTAATCATACAGCCCTACTCCAAATTATGTAATTGCTAAAAATGAATGCACAATGCCTTACAACAAAACAATACTACTATTTATAGCTGTCTTACTTTCTTAATTTTCAAATATTAAACCATCAAACATTTGCACGTTAAAAAGCCACCCAAACTGTAGAGCAGAGATAGAGTTAAATCGCAGTCTTTGCGGTTTTTTATAATCACACTGAGCCATATTGCAATTTCAGATATATTCTGATTAATCATACAGCCCTACTCCAAATTATGTAATTGCTAAAAACGAATGCACAATGCCTTTTTAAAATCAACAGTCTGGATTTTCAATTATACTACAGTTTACATGTTTATTTCAATATATAATGTGTAAACTACTTCATTACACCAATCGGAATGAATAAAGCTGTTGTATAGCGCATATTACTCAATTATAGCCGTTATAGGAAATCACATTATTAAGTCATATGAAGTTGTTTATGTCTAGATGAGGATTATAAAAGAGCTGTAACATCATAAAGGAGTGGCTGTTTGCTCACATGTACAAACATATGCTAACAAAAGTACAGTACACACCTCTTGTGAAACTTCCACACCTCCGTGTGGTTTACTGTTCTTCTTAGAGTCTTTTCCACCTTTCTTCTCTTTTGTCTTGGCAGAGCTGTAAAGGGTGACATTAAGAGTTAATCTCAGTTGATATCAATATACAGAGGACTTTACCCACGATGCAAGAGTTTAAACACTTTACAAGAGTTTCAAACCAGTGGATTGTTAAAAAGGCATTTAAGAGATACCTTTTTTGGTTTGTGGGTTCACGTTCCTCTGGTTTTAGTTTCTCATCTGGGTCCTCAGAGGGGACAGGGGCGTCCTCGTTGTTGCCCGAGTCAGGCGGAGGTGCGGGACGCTCTTCTGTGGACTGTGGGACTGTGCTGTCAATCTCCGGATCATCTGGAAGATTCTAAAGAACAACCGCATTAGAAAATAAAATTTTATTGGATAAAAGATCACTTTAAATTAAAATACATCAGGGGTTTGGAGGTTAGATTTCATTTACGTTTTTCTGCTGCCGTTTCTTTTTCTTCTGCCTTTTAGATAATCTGCAATCAAAAGAACCAATCAGTGGACAGGATTAGCCAACAATGCGCCAACAATCCCTCTAAATGCTCTTATCCTTATGTATTAAAGTCGATATGAAAAACTTGCAAAGTTTAATCATTTTAAATCATTAAAATGGTTGTAATATCATTAAGCAATGACATTGTCATCTTATATTTATGTTTACATTATTCATTTTACAATAATATTTTAATAATGTTCACAATAAACATTTTAGACATCATGATGTATTGTGAAATACTGTAAAAGTTGCAAAGCAAACAAATTCCAATCAAAGAGGACACCGCAAGTGCTGACAGGCATGTTTTACTTTTGTCTCGGTGTGTCATCGAGTTCATCATCATCCTCTTCCTCTCTCTCGGCAGAGCTGTGACTCAGTGACTTGTCTTCCTCCTCCAGCTGTTGCCGTAGCAATGCCACCATCTCTCTGTGTTTCTTAGACTTCTCATGGTTTTTCATACTGATGGGTGAGAAAAAAAAATTATACTGCTGCATTAAATACATGTAATGCAAGCCATCTAGTGTGAAAACATGCTGTGCATTTGAGATTATGTAAAAACATGCTAACTAGAAAAACACATCTATGAACAAATACATGTTTGTTTTAACATTTAAACATCTACATTAATTTAGCTTATCAGATCATTAGTATTATATACACTACTTTTCAAAAGTTTGGGGTCAGCAAGATTTTTTTTTTTTTTTGTGGAAGAAATTAATAGTTTTATTTAGCAAGAATGCATAAACTGATCACAG
>NW_015537939.1:2543231-2545514 GCF_001515605.1 Sinocyclocheilus anshuiensis | reverse complement strand
ATTATATACACTACTTTTCAAAAGTTTGGGGTCAGCAAGATTTTTATTTTTTTTTTGTGGAAGAAATTAATAGTTTTATTTAGCAAGAATGCATAAACTGATCACAAACTGGTTACAAAAGATTTCTATTTTTCTGAACTTCCTATTCATCAAATAATACAGAAAAAATGTATCATGGTTTTCAACGTGAAAAAGTATGAAAGCCTATTTCTGCCACTGGAAATTGAAAAAAAAAAAAAGGTAATTGCGACTTTCTCACAATTCTGAATTTTTTCCCCGCAATTGTGAGTTTACATCTCGTAATTCTGACGTTTTTCTCAGAATTGCGTGATATAAACTCCAAGTTGTGCATTATAAAGTCAGTATTGCATGATAAAAACTCGCAATTCTGAGAAATAAAGTGAAAAATAAAGATTCTGAGAAATGAAGTTTAAAAAAAGTTTCACAGAATTGCGATTTTATATCTCGCAGTTGTGAGTTTCGCAATTCTGACTTTTTTTCTTGCAGTTCTGACTTTTGCACGTTTGTATTACGCTATATAAACTCACAATTATGACAAAGAAAGTCCGAATTGTGAGATAAGTCGCAATTACTTTATTTTTTATTCAGTGGTGGAAACGGGCTTCCATAGAAAAGTTTCTTGAGCAGCAAATCAGCATATTAGAATGATTTCTGAAGGATCAAACAATGTGACAAAGAGGACTGGAGTAATGATGATGAAAATTCAGCTTTACATCACAAGAATAAATAACATCTTAAAATGTATTAAAATTGAAAAGTTATTTGAAATTATAATAATATTATTTCACAATATTACTGTTTGGACTTAATTTTGAGACTTTAAAAACCCTGACCCCAAACTGTAAAACGGTAGTGTAAATACTGTATATATACTTTAGAAATGTAAAGCAGCTCCGGATCTGAACTGAAGCGCTATATAACTTAAAATGTTTTTCAATGACCTAAAAATTTGAAATCTACAAAGTGAAATTAAATATTTATTTGTGAAGTGATGGAGGGTGAGCATGGAAAGTTTCAGTGCCGTGTATGTGGGTGCTCTATTCACTCACGCTTTATCGGATTTGAAAGATTTGTCACAGGCAGGACAGTACAGGTCATCATAATAGTCGTTCATTTCCGCGGCACCATCTGCCTGCACCACATCTGACAAAAGTCATACAGCGGTGAGATATGTGTGCAGTCCATTACTCACAAATGTTTACAGTATAATTGAGGAATTTTTCATGACTTGGTGACGCACCGGGAGTCACTGCATTTACGTATGAATCACAGATGATTGCTCTGACTCGTCCTCACTATTTATAGTGACCTCAACAAGTGTTTGCACACTGATGTCACACGTAAAATATCTGAATGTCACTGTATAGATATAAAAATAACAAAACAACTTCAACAGAATTCGTTTTGTGACATGCTGTGCTTAAAAAACTGCTTGCAATATCGTAAATATAGGTTTTGGTTATGTTTTTAACCCTTCTGAACATTTTTCAGTCTCAAAATCATCTAATGTGCACTGAACCTTTGACTGGCCCCTGAACCTCTGACCTCCTCTACCCAGAATCCACTCAAGTATATGTGTACATGACATCAAGCTCACCTCCCCTGTCTACATTTGCCGTCTCCTGCCTGTTTTCCACCTCCTCCTCGTCCTCTTCACTTTCTGATGCGTCACCGAACTCTTGACCGTACTGTGCTTCCATCTGCTGAAGTTCTTTCTCCAGCTCTGACATGGCGGCCCAACTCTGTTCTTTATAGTCTTCCGCCAGCCTAACGGCACACAATCAACATTTAAATAACTGTAATATATTTTATTACAGCAACAATGTATATAATTACATTTTTTTAAATATTACATATTACATATTAACAACATTTATGTATTAAATTTTATATGAAATATATTTACATGCATTTAATACATCATTAAAACACATTAACAAAATAATAGAAGTGTGTGTGTGTATATATATATATCACATTTTTTATATTTAATAAAAAGTAGTAATATATATATATATATATACAAAATGTATATATTAAGTTTAAATATACAAGTTTATCCAAAGAATTACCATGATTTCTCCAAATTTTAGGTTCCTGTTTGTTTCATTTCTGAATAAGGACTTTTAAAAACCCGCCAAAATAAAAGTTTGCTGATTTTAGGTTTGAAAATGTTGAAAATTCATATTTAAAACAAAAAAATAAATAAAAAAATAAATAAAAGATAGAAAAAAGTAAGAAAGAAAAAAAATTTAAATATTA
>NW_015537939.1:2527063-2543205 GCF_001515605.1 Sinocyclocheilus anshuiensis | reverse complement strand
AAAAAATTTAAATATTAACATTGTATTTTTATATTAGCATTGTATTTTTAGGCATACTACAAAATAGTTGTATTTTTATTTAATGCTCATTTTTTATTTTAAAACATAATATTTATTATTTTAAAAATAACCTAATTAAATAAAGCGGAATTATATTATTTTTATCTATTAATTACTTTTTATAATTTATATATTAATGTTATTATTTATATATTATTAATATATTTATTTATTTGATATATTTATATATTTACATTTTAAAAACTCTGTGATATTTCCAGGTTTCTATTTAAATATAATAATCTATCTACTGTATATATAAATATCTAAAAAAAAAAATCACATTTTAACTGTTGCATGAAAAAATACATATATCACCCAGTTGTATAAAATGGGCTAATCTTACTCACTTTGCTCGGTGGAGCTTCTGTTTTCTCCTCAGTTCTTCAACTTTTTTGGTCTTCTCTGCATTCTGCTCTTCCACCAGCTTCTTATGAGCCTGAACGCGCTTGTCGCGTTTTCGGACGAAGGCCACTAGTTGGCGCACCAGCTCGCTGTGCTCTTTCCTGGCCTTGTCCCTGGTTTTCTTGTTCTCTTTCTCCATGGCTCTCTTCTCCCAGCGGTTGGAGGCCTGTCGCGTGTCGTACTCCTCTTTCCATGCAAAGTTTTTGCGTGTACAGAAGCTCTGCCAGTAGCCATAGAATAAATGCACCACCTGAGAAACAAATAAAGATAATTATTTAGGGGAAACACAGACAAATGTAATAATACTATACAACTAGATTTTATGTATAGACTTCTTGGATGCTTCTTCCTTTTAACAAGATGAAGAGATTTTAGGGGACTTATACACTCATCCTCTGTTCATCTGCTTCTTGCAAGCCTCCACTGACGGCAAACACTCCAAAACATCCATTAGGTAAAGTGCAAGTACGAGCCACACCAGAATGGGAGATGGTTAAGATCATTTAAGATCCCTCAGGCCTAACTGGAGTGGGATGAACCTCAATGTTCAGACTCTGGAGATGCTGGATGCCTTGAACCAAATGTGAAGCTTTCCACTCTTTTAGCTAACAATCTGAAAAATGTTTTCAGAAATGAAAGAGTGCCATCCTGCTACCTGTAGTAGCTGAAAGAAGTATTTATAGATGGAATACTTTTATGTTCCATTTATCTAACAAGCTAATTATCCACAGTCTCATTTGGCTGTAAGGTCTAAAATGCACTAGAACTCTGATGCCATGTTTTAACACTCAAGTATTCCATCTTCATGGTATAAATACATATCTCTTTAACAAACACAATGCATACTCTCCTATCATCTCAAAATCTGTAACAAATTGATAATTACTGAGTTTTTGGTTCATCAACCAGCTCTTAGAGTCCATACATTTATTCTGTCTAAAGATTTGTTTAATTTTTTAGGGAATTAAATGATTCTGGTTCACTAAAAAGAACAGTTCAGAAGTCTGTAAGATTTTTTATATATGTTTTTTTAAAAGAAGTCTCTTAAGTCTAACCAAAGCTCAATCTATTTGATGAAAATGACAGTAAAAGAATAATATGAATTTTAAGCAGCCATTACTCCAGTCTTCAGAGTCACAGTTTTGTTTGGTTTTTCAATATTGACAACAGTTGTGCTTTATATTTTTGTGGAAAACTGTACTGTATGTTCCAGTGTCTACACACAGTGTCATAGTCACTCTGAGAGTCTCCAAATGAGGGAAACACGTCCTCCTCCTCCTCTTCCTCATCTTTACTGTGCTCCATCTCCTCCTTTACGATAGTCTCAAACACATTCCTGTATACAGTGTAAAAGCCCTACAGAGGAAAAAAAGAGAAAGAGTTTGCACTATTAAAACACAGAATACATGCATTTCCACAATAAACTGTCTGAATCTTTCCAAACATGAAAAGCATTTTCAACAAACTTCTACTGCCCTCCAGCGGTACAGGATGGTATAACAGACAGATATAGCTATGTAAGATAATACAAGACATAATAAATCAACATTAATAAATCAAAAATATACATAGAATATATAATATGAAATAAAATCTCTCATTTAGTTACAGATAAAATGTAATGGTAAAAGACATCTGTCTGACATATTTCACGCATTTAGAAGTGAACACCGATGAAAAACAAGAACATGTCTGATATGAGCGGACACGTGCATGTGTGGCTACTGGCTGACAAAAAAATGAATTTTAAATATTCACCTTTTCGTCATCTCCGTAACCTGAGTAGCAGGTGACAGTGAAGAACTGCAAGAGATCAATGCTGTCATCCTGGTACTCTCCGCTGACACCCCCTTTCAGCAGCGCCTCTCGGTGGTTATCATACCTTAAAACAAAAGTAACAGCCATATTAACATAAATAAATATTATAATAATTATTATTATAAAAATTTAATTAAATAAATATTAATGGGATTATATCAAAGGCTGTAATAGTAATTTTAGTCGAAAAAAGGCCAAATACTGAGTAGTATTATTGGTATTCTTAAAACATTACATAAATCCACCCCCAAAACAAAAATTGTAAGTGTTTTCTATGTGTGCCAGAAAACAAGTCATTTTTTATTTTTAAATGAGTAATAACAAATAACTACAGAAATAATTATTGTTCATTTGCAATAAAAGCTGGGATTTATATAGAAAAAAATGGCTATAAATTCCCTTTAACTGGAAAGCAATGACATACGCTGCAAAGTATACACTTTGAAATTTATATTAATATAATAATATTATTCATATTAGTATTATTGATCTGTTTACAATTTTCAACCCATTCCTGATGCATCCAATACTAATAAAAATCCACAGTTTTGACGAATCCTCATTTTTGTTACACAGCTAGAACATGTAGGTCAGTAGATTTAGCAACAACAACAACATTCAATACATCTCTGTCATTCCAAGCCCATATGCCGTTTTTCCACTGAACACAAAAGAAGAATTTTGAAGAAGCTCTTTTGTACAACAACAGTGGCCACTTCTGTCACGCTCCAAAAAAAAAAACACCACAAAGGTATCCATACCACCATATGGGAAATAGCTAAATTCACCTTCTTCTTTTAAATGGAAAAAATAACTGCAATATCAGTTTGGAATGACATGAGGATGAGAAAAAGGGTAAACTACTCATTTAACCAGCACCCCCATAAAGCCATGAGGTTGATTTTCATATAACTGAATTTCTGCAAACTTTTTTTTTTCATGGGAATTTTAGGTGTCCTTCCAAAAATGACACCTGATAATCAAGTAAGGAGTCCATATAATTAAAACCTATACTATGCATTGCACACCAAAATATACATGAAAAACATTCCAGAACTTAATATTCCAACTAAAAAAAATGTCACACAATATGTACATACAGTGCAACAGATATTTTGTTATTATTTATTTACTTATGTTTAGTTACTACAAACATGCCTTGCAATTTCTCAGTCCCAGAAAATATAATTGCGCTATAATAAACCGATTTGTATTCTGGATCGACTCTGGAGGGCAAGAAACAGAATTATTATTATTATTATTCATTTTTTAATGTTAAGTTTTGATACTATAAAGTTTCTTTGAATATGTGAATGAGATTTGAGAACACTTAATAACTTAAAATTTGGTCTGTTTCATAAAACTATGACTTCATAAAAATCTGAGTATAGCCCACATGTCTTCAATATAAAGATTGGCATGAAAAATCACTATCCACTTTTAGGCTATATCAATAACAATGGTTTACATGTTTTGCAAAAAATGTATCATGTTGTGGAAGAAAATATAGCTTTGCAACATCACAGCAGTGAACAAAATATTCATTTTCGGAAAGAAACCATAATTTTTAAGCATGTTCACACAGGGCAGGTAACATAAATAAAGCCTGAAGTAAAATCTCATTCATTTTGAACCAAGCTAGATATATTTCCAGGTATGGCGAACGCAGTTGTTGTTTATTGGAGATCTTACCAGGCTCTCTCCTGTGGATCACTCAGAACATCATACGCAGCCTGAATAAGTTTAAACTCCTCTGCAGCCTCCTCGGCGTTATCCAAGTTCTTGTCTAAAATCAAAATTTAAAAAAATATGAGCTGCATTATAACATAATTTGGTAACACTTTACTTGAAGGGGTGTGCATAAGACTGACATGGCACCTTCATAATCATGACATGACACATGTCATGAATATGAAGGAGGTTTTATGCATGTTTATGACAACTGTCATTAAGTGTAATTCGCTCAGTTATGTAATTTTTAATGCAAATATGACATTATTTGACCTAACCCTAACCTAACCCTTACCCCTAATCATAGCCCATAACAAAGACATCTCAAATAATGTCATATTTGCATTAAAAATTACATAACTGAGCGAATGACACTTAATGACAGTTGTCATAAACATGCATAAAACCTCCTTCATATTCATGACATGTGTCATGTCATGATTATGTAGGTGTCATGTCATGATTATGAAGGTGTCATGTCAGTCTTATGCACACCCCTTCAAGTAAAGTGTAACCCATAATTTCATGGTTAAAATGTTAGTCCTATAATCAACAGCAATTGACAGATCATCACTGAGGAATCGTTAAAAAACAGGCGACACCAACAGCCTTATTTATTAATATAGGACAATAACATCTATGAATTATCAGAGATCAGATTAAATCAAATACCTGGATGCCATTTCAAGGCTAATTTCCTATAAGCCTTTTTCAGGTCGTCGTCCGATGCGTCTCTTTTAACGCCCAACACCTCATAGTGACACTTCATCCTGGTCTGGGCTTGATGGAGATCCTACAAAAACTGAAAAGGCTGTGTTTTGAAAGCAACTGTCAATAACTAACGTTACAGTACACACGAAATGTCATCAATGTGCCCACGTGGATCACAAAACTAAAACTACAACAGCGCTAACCTAATATTACACTAAATATAATACATACAATACTATAATGAAGCAACTAATCGCGTTTATTCATCAACTTCTTGAACAGTTGACATTTTCAATCGATAGAAGAATCGGCGCGAAGCCGGTGTCGTGTGTGTAGCGGCGGCGCATGAAATTGATGTCACATACGAAACGCGCGCTGCTATTGGCTGAGAGTTGTAGCCTATGACTATGCACTTCTATATAAAATAGATACAAATATTATTTGTTTTTTATTTATTTATATGATATTTCCTTTGTGTGTGCATTAAAATATAGTAACGATTAAAATAACCTTTTTAGAATAAAATAATATTTCTGAACATATTCCATATATCTTTCCTAGTTCGCAGTAATCTGCTATGATTTTATTTAATAACCAATATGTTTGTAAGCATAAACATATGTGATATAACCTACATAACAGACATAAATTATTGATTAAATGACTGTAAAGGCTTATATAAACATTACACTAAATTGTCTCAGAAAGCCAACAGTGTAGGTTATTTTTGTTATTTCAAAATAAAGCATTAACTCAATACTGCTCTATTAATTTAAATTGAATGGGTGGGATTTATCAGTGGCCAACCTTTGAAACAATGTAAACCGCTATTTATTCCGAGCAGGAGTGGCTTATGTTTTTTTCTAAGCTACCTTAAGAGTTTGCATACAATTGACAAATGCTGGCTATTTTAATCTTTCAGGAGGACATATAGCTGCTGCCATAACGAGATCTGCTGTATGACTACATGTTATTATAGTCACGTTTTTTTCTGGATATCATAGCCTACCTTCTAAAGTAACATCATGAACTCTATGAGGGAAGTTGATCTGGATACATACAGTTTGTCTTTACTTACGGCAAAAGAAGACATCCTGAATCCACGCTCGTCAACAAACTGGTATGATGACAGTTTTTGTTTATTTGCTTATTTTGTTAAATCCATACGTAATTAATAGCAAATATAACTCGGATTCTTACAGTAAAAAAAAAAACGTAAAATGAATTAAAATTGTGAGCAGGATACGTGAAGCTGTTTTAAATTTAAAATATTGTTTTTTTTTAACCAAGAAATGTGTCTGACCATAGGACATAACTTTTAATGAAATAGCAAATGTTTTTACACAGCAATAATAAGTAATTAATAACAACAATAATAATAATAATAATACATGTGTAATGCATCAAAATATGATAGATCCTATACATAATATCCAATTTTGTAAAAGTGAAAAGTTGCTAGCAGAGGATGGTTTCGATCCATCGACCTCTGGGTTATGGGCCCAGCACGCTTCCGCTGCGCCACTCTGCTAGGCGGTGTATCACGGGCGCGTTTTGGGGTCTTGAAAAAAAGACAATTTTCCATTGCTCTTATTTAACTGTTTTAAGCTATTAATTACTCATAAACGCCGACAACCACATAAAACACTATACTCATCCTGAAATTCCTTGGAAAGAAAATAAATACTGTGAAGCTATTCCACTACACATATGGTTTTGCTTATATGTGTGTTTGTTAGGGAGATATTCAGTGTTCCTCAACGACCCCGTTTAAATTAATAGGACAAAAAAAATCACATTTAAAAGAATTAGGTCGAATTCCACAAAAATGTGATTTCGTTTTGAAGTTTCTTTTTTTTTTTTTGTCATTTCATCCAAATTTACTAACTTAGTCCAGTATAGACTTCAATGCTGCAGTGTCTTGATCTGATGATTTACATTTCAGAATGTCTGTCTTATCTTAATCACCAAACAACCCCTTCCCAGACCAATTTCCTCTGTAAATACCCCTGCTTATCTAAACTAGCATGTTTATCTGCAAAATCAGCCTGTATGACAAACTATCCTACAATCTGAGATGATAAACCTAAAGCAAGGAGGCGCGTGCGTGTGTGTGTGTGGGGGTCAAGCATCTGTTGAACATGGTACTTGAGACATGAGTGTGTCAGTGCAGGCAGGTGTGTTGAGGCAAGTTGGAGCTAAACTCTGCAGGACACCGGCCCTCCAGGACTGAGTTTGGACAGCCCTGGTTTTGACCATGCTGGGGGCTCAAATGCAGACATGCCTACAGGCAGAGCAGTTCCTGTTGTTCTGGCTACTGTTGTCACAGGAAACGTTTTAAAAGGGAGAATGTCGCCGCTGGAAGGACTTTTCAAAAGAAAGAATGTTGTTTGTTTATGAGCTAAAAAAAAAGTTTGTATGATTCTGAAATGTATTCAGTCAGTGTGTTCCTGATAAGAGAAACCTTTTGGATTTCTTTCCTGACTTTCAAACAGCATTTCATTTGATTTGATGTTAAACTCTAAGCTGTTTTTAAACCAAAGCCTCATTAAATTATTCAAACCATGTCCTAATTTCATCGTGTGTAGTTCAGATCTGTATTACATTATTTCGCTTTATCCACTTCAGGTAATCAGATATTTCAAATTTAATTTTAATAATGGATTCAAGCACATATTAAACAGAGATAGAAAGTGCCAGATGCCTTACAAAGGTGCTAGTCTGAAAAAGCAGGACTCTGCATCTTCGTTGCCTTCCTGTCTCTGTCATTTCCTCCGTTTTTTTTTTATTTTATATAATATAGTATGTAATAGTATGTGTATCTATAATAAAGCATAATGTTTTATGTTCTATACAGTACATTTAAGAGGTGAATAGGGTAAAAAATGTAACTAATAATTATCACTGTACTTTCCCCAGATTATTACAGTACAAGACAATCGTTTTCTGATATCCTGTGTTTAAATATTACATTCTAATTTGCATCAGTTTCCAGGACAGAAATCTGAACATTTGATTCTTGTTGCTATTTTAGAGTTAAAGGATTTAGATCTCTCTTTTGGTCACTCCATAAATCAGAAAATAGTCAACAGCCAGAAAAAATAAATTAAAACATTAGGAATAAAATGTTTTATATATCAGGTCAAACAATATATGAACAAACCACTCTGATAAAAACCTTCAAGATAAGGATATATATTGTAAGTGAAATCTACAGATGGCCAAAGTGTAATATTAAACTCTTAAATGTGTATTTTGGATATTTTATTTCACTAAAAAAGTCATGTTATAGAAGCCAAAAATCTCAAAACGGACCACTTTATGTAAAACACTGCTCCCTGTAGTGTCTTGCATTATTAAGTAACTTACAAAAAGTCACATGCATCACTACATAATAGTAACATAACATAATAGCACCCAAGCAGCTTAAATGTGTGTCTTACACAAGTTATATGTAACACGCTTGACAGTGTCTAGTATGCAGTCAAGAGCTTCAGCTCAAGACATTTGCGTAAGCTGCTTTTTTTTAATATAGCTCAAAGCCTAGAAGTTGAAAAATGTTTGGATTAACAGTCTATGCGATTATCCCTCTAGGCATTCAAGAATGACTGACATACTTAACATAGTGATTTCCAAGAACGACAGACATAACGGCTCCAGTGTCCAAATAACCAAATTCATAGATTTTTTGTTTGTAATGTTTCTAAATTAAGAGCTCAGGGTTGTACTTCACGTTACTGTATTTACTGTTGTATGTTCGGGCATTTTTGTCATGAGAATGTGGGAAAACTGCCCTTTTGTTTTTGGGTGTGAGCAGATTACAGAAGACCCTAGGGATCCAAGAAGGGTCCTTTATATGAGCGTCATTCACAGGAAATGGTGCCATTTGTGTCTAAAATTCGTTTTTATTTTCCCTGTTTAATTTACTATGCTGAACTTTCAATACATCCTATTGTCCCACCTTAGGCTGTCTATTGGATGTATAATATATGAATTCAAATAATGATAAAAGTATTTATCATCAATTGTTTTTGTGATATACTGACTTACATTTTGTATGCATTAAACACTAAAAGAAATCCAATCAATTAATCATACATACATACATACAAAGAACCAAAACTGAAACATCAGTACAAAAGCATTCAGATGCCTATAACTAAAATGTCAGAGAACTTGCCTAAATTGAGTTATCCATCTTAATGAAAAAAAGTGAAACTTTAATATTCCCTCTGACTGTTTTCTTCTATCTCTGTATACAGGGCTTTATTTACCTATGATGGAATAATGAACAGACTCAAACTGTCTGATTCTGGAGGTAAGAGCACAAAAAGCTTAATAAATAAGGTTTTATGTTTTGTGGGTTCGTTTATATGCTTGTTTTTTGAAGTAGGTGGATTGAAAGAGTTGACGGATAAACTTCACCCTAGACGGCCGCTTTATGGGATGTGCAGGGTGGGCAAAGCTCAACCCCGCATCGCTATGATATTATGGGTTAGTTCATCCTCCACACAGCTTAATGTAAAACAGTCTGATCTCTCTCCCTTTAACCAGTGTTTGTGGTCTCTCAGGTAGGAAATGAAGTGGATGAGTACCGCAGAGCTGAGTGTGCCAGTCATTTACCAGCAATCAGGGCCTTCTTTAAGGTAAAAGAGGACAGGGATTATGGGATGGCTTTAACTGTATTCTGATAACCTCAAAGCAACATAATTGTCATTCTTGTTTTGTGAATACATGAATACGTCTTTTAGATGTCTTGTTAGTTGGGCAGAGTTTTTTAAATAAAATAAAAATATAAAGACATAAAAACAAGGAAAAGCTTCTTTTGTCTGTTGCTATCATTTGTCTTTCTGATGCTTCAGGAAGTTCACATCTTTCTTCCTGCCCACACTTTGGATGAAATCACAGAGGAGAGGATCTGTACGCTGGCCTATAAAGCTGCAGTGGTGACGCAGGGGCCGAGAGGGAGACCTGGCCGCCGGACAGAAGTCAGACAGGCCATTGTGGTATGAGATCATGACCATTTCTTACTACAAGGCTTTATTAATACTAAATGATTAAGTTGTTTTGAGAAGTACAGTAAAGCCAGTCAGACAATTAAGCTCTATAAAAATCAGGAAAATGGTAAACAAATCAAACTGTCTCCTTACTATTTCCAGGGCACTAATTACAAGCGAACAATTGCAGCTGCAGAGATCCAGAGAGATTATTTTTGGGCACAAGCGGAGGTACGGAGTGAGTTTTTATGTTTCCTTTTTTGTTGTTGTCTATTATTCTTTTTTAGAGTTGATATTATCAAGTATGAATGTTACGGTATATATTTGTGACCCTGGAGCACAAAACCAGTCTTAAGTCGCTGGGGTATATTTGTAGCAATAGCCAACAATACATTGTATGGGTCAAAATTATTGATTTTTCTTTTATGCCAAAAATCATTAGGATATCAAGTAAAGATCATGTTCCATGAAGATATTTTGAAAATTTCCCACCATAAATATATCAAAACTTAATTTTTGATTAGTAATATGCATTGCTAAGAACTTCATTTGGACAAATTTAAAGGCAATTTTCTTTTTTTTAAGATTTTGTTGTACCCTCAAGTTTCCAGATTTTCAAATAGTTGTATCTCGACCAATATTGTCCTAACCTACCAAACCACACATCAATGGGAAGCTTATTTATTCAGCTTTCAGATGATGTAAAAGGATAAAAAAAAATTAAGAATGAAAAAAAATGGATCTTTATAATTGGTTTTGTAGTCAAATGTAACAAAGAATAAATCACATGCTGCTGTCATTTACCACTACACCTCAAAAAATAAAATAAAATAAAATAAAATTTGTTATGTTTCTCGATTATTTTAACATTTTATTATTATTATTAATAATTATTATTATTAACACATGGCATGACATAAAATTTATTATGATCTTACTATAGAATAGTTACGATAGAATTTGAACTAAGTAACAGCAACATTAACTTTATTTTTCTCTAAAAAAAATTTAAAATGTCCATTTTTAAAAATGTCAAAATTTAAAAACAATACAAAAACAGACAGAGGTTAGTTTCTTACTGTATTTTCCAGAGAGAAGAGGAGGAAAGGAAAAAGGAGGAACAGCGGAGGGCAGCAGAGGACAGGAGGCAGAGAGAGAAGGAACAATTGCTTCAGGAAAGGAGAGATGCAATAGAGAGAGAGAGGAGGATGAATGAAAAAGAACATAAAATAAAGGAGCAGAGGTCAGTCAAACATTCTCATGCATGCATGCATGCAAAAAGTTCCCAAAGGTCAAAGGTGAGCTTTTTTTTTTTTAATAGGAGAAGACAGGCGCAAATGGAGGCAGAGGCCCAGAAACGGGAGAACATAAAATGGGTATGATTAAATTGTGTGTAAATTGTGTAAAATGTGTGCTTGCACGTATATATTCATAATTTATATTATATCCCAGGAGCACGAGGAAAGGGAGCGTGAAGAAGAGGAAATTAGAGCTAGATATTCACGCTCTCAATCAGAGGAAAAAGCTGCGGTTAGTTCTGTCAATTAAACCTGCACTAAACCCACTCTTGTAAATATGTGCCCTGTGATCTTCATGCTGTGATATAATACTGTTTATGGCCATCAGGAGGCAGCAGCTCTGGTGTCGCAACGTGCTGTAAACCCCAGAGAGTTTTTCAGACAACTGTCCTTCTCAAATGTCCACACAGCCTCCAGTCCCAGCTCCACATCTCCAGGTAAAGTGTAACACACTGAGAACCAGCATGTGTTTCCATCGACTGAAACGGCCACATAATCTTCCCACAAACAAATATTTTATGCGTTACATTTGAGAACTTATATTAAAATCCAACGTAATTTATTTTTGCATTTTTATGGCATCCGTAAAGGCCATACATTTTCAATTTGTTAGCATTTACCACAGTTGCTGTATTAGCTATTATAAAATGACAATGAACAATAGGCTACATTAACAGCATTATCTAGGTTAATGTTTCAGAAGGATCTTGTGACACTGAAGCCTGGATTGATGATGCTACAAAAAAATTCAGCTTTGCATCACAGGAATAAATTACATTTTAAAATATATTAAAATAGAAAACAGTTTAAATTGTAATAACATTTCAGAATATTACTGTTTTACTGTACTTTTTTGATCAAATAAATAGAGCCTTGGTGAATTTTTTTAAATAGTAAAATAAATAAATATAAAAAAATCATACTTAAGACTACAGACTTTTGAACAGTAGTGTAGATTAACATGAAATCTAATGAACATTAACGTAGAATAATGCTGTAAAAAAATATGTTACTTCATAATTAATGCATTAAGTAATGTTAGCAACTAAAACGTATTGGGATCTGTTGTCAGTTATGTAGATATATAGTGAATAGAATTCACAGTAATCAGTTCATACATTCGATTTTTTAATAAAATGTTTTCATATCAGATGGCGTGAGCAGATGTTCAACATCAAAAAAATAAACAGCGTGTACAACAAATCTGTCTACACATCAAGTGACGCAAGTAATGTGATGCAAATTACTGCCACTTGACGTGTAGACAAATTTGTTGATTATAATGACAGTAGACTAGTTTTGTTTTGTAACCGCACTTTTCATATTTTAGTAGCCTACAGTTTGTTTCAAAATCTCTTTCTCTTTTTTTGTAGTCAGGAGTCCCTATAGACGACTGCATCGCAGTCAGACGGACAATATCTTCAGTTTCAATGAATCACCTTCTTCTACACCTACATCTCCATACAGATCATCAATGGTATCACCTTACTTTCCATCGACTCCCACATCCCGGAGCCCAATCCTTTTCACTAGCACTATAGCTTCCTCGCTTCAGAATGGTGCAGTGGTATCTACCAAAAGCCAGATCCAGCTATCTTCACCTAAGACGATGGAGCCACGGCTCCAAACTCAACCATCACCTACAACTGATGCAACTGCATCTGAAATCAAAACTCCTATTAGTGATATACTAGACAGTCTGGTCTTTTATCCACCTCCACCAACCCCTGAGCAGCTCCAACCAGATGAATCAGAGATAGTGGACGAGTTTCCTCCACCTCCCTCTGGTTTTGAGAATTCACCTGAACCATCTGTGGACCAGCCTGAGACACTTGACGACCCCTTAGACCCTATTCTTCCTCCATCATGTGTTTTGGTACCTGAGCCACCCACCAGGCCACTTCCTGCTCTGCCCGTTGCTCCACGAATGCTGAAAGACCTGGAAGCGGAGAGGGATTTTACTGCTCGGGCATTGGTTATATCTACGGTTGAGGAGGAGGAGGATGAAGGGAATGGAGAAAAAGAGATGAAATATGAGGGGAAAGATGCAGTAGGGAAGGGAGGTGGAGATCAGAGAGTTGAAACTGGAGAGAAGAAGAACAGAGGACAGGAGGAACATGATGGCATGACTATGGAAAAACACAAAAGTGAAAAAGAATCAAATGGTAAAATGATGGAGAGATATGAGAGTGGAAAAGATGGGAAAATGTTGGAAGAATGTGAGAGCGAAGAAAAACAAGATGGAAACATTATGGAAGAACATGAGAGTGAAGAAGATAAAGTTGGGAAAATTGTGGAAGAATTTGAGAATGGGAAAATTATGGAGGAACAAGAGAGTGAAAAAATAAGGTTAGAATGTCTGCCAGAAAAAGAGCAGGATAGGGAAATTACAGAAAAACATGAGGAAGATCGAAAATATCTGGAAGAACAGGAAAATGAAAAAAACATAGAAGAATATAAGCAAGATGGGAATGTTGTGGAAGCATTTGACAGTAAAAAGGAACAAGACAAGAAAAACATGGAAGTATTTGTGACTGAAAAAACACAATGTGGGAAAATGATGGATGAACGTGGGCAAGAAAATGAGCAAGATGGGAAAATCGTAGAAAAATGTGAGGAAGAACATGACAATGAAAAGGAAAAACTGGGGAAATGTATGGAAGAACTTAAGGTTGAAAAAATACAAAATGCAAAAATGATGTTACAGTATATAAGAGAAGACGAGCAAGATGCGAAAATTGCGGATGCATTAGACAATGAAAAAGAACAAGACAAGAAAAGCCCGGAAGTATCTGAAACTGAAAAAACACAATATGCAAAAATGATGGAAGAATGTGAGCAAGAACATGAGCAAGATGGGAAAATTGTACAAAAAGATGAGGGAGAACATGAGAGTGAAAAGGAACAAGCTGGGGAAATGATGAAAGAACAGGAGGTTGACAAAATACAAGATGGGAACATCATGGAAGAACATGAAAGTGAAAGGCAAGAAAATGAGGAAGGTGGGAAAACTGCAGAAAAATGTGAAGAAGAATATAAGAGTGCAAAAGAAATTGATGGAAAAATGATGGAAGAACATGGAAGCAAAGAAAAACGAGATGGGAAAATTATGGATGCATTTGACAGTGATAAAGAACAAGATGGGACATACATGGAAGTATTTGAGACTGAAAAATTACAATATGCGACAAGGATGGAAGAATGTGGGCAGGAAAATGAGCAAGATGGGAAAACTGATGAAAAACATAGTAAAAATCTGGAAGAACATGAAAGTGAAAAAGAAGAAGGTTGGAAAGTTGTGGAAGTATTTGTGACTGAAAAAACACAATGTGGGAAAATTATGGATGAACGTGGGCAAGAAAATGAGCAAGGTGGGAAAATCGTAGAAAAATGTGAGGAAGAACATGAAAGTGAAAGGCAAGAAAATGAGGAAGGTGGGAAAACTGCAGAAAAATGTGAAGAAGAATGTAAGAGTGCAAAAGAAATTGATGGAAAAATGATGGAAGAACATGGAAGCAAAGAAAAACTAGATGGGAAATTTATGGATGCATTTGACAGTGATAAAGAACAAGATGGGACAAACATGGAAGTATTTGAGACTGAAAAATTACAATATGCGACAAGGATGGAAGAATGTGGGCAAGAAAATGAGCAAGATGGGAAAACTGTAGAAAAACAGTAAAAATCTGGAAGAACATGAAAGTGCAAAAGAAGAAGGTTGGAAAGTTGTGGAAGTATTTGAGACTGAAAAAATACAATATGTGAAAATGATGGAAGAATGTGGGCAAGAAAATGAGCAAGATGGGAAAACTGTAGAAAATCATGAACACGGGAAAAGTTTGGCAGAACATGAAAACGAAAATCAACAGAACTGCAAAATGATAGAAGACTGTGGGATTGAAAAAATACAATATGGGAACATCATGGAGGAACATGAAAGTGAAAACAAACAAGATGGGATGATTGAAAACCAACAGGACATACAGAACCAAGATAAGGAACGAATGTCACATGTGGATGTAGATAAAGCAGTGAACGTGACTGTGCTCAGGAAGGAGGAATCATACACAGAGATTATAAAGAGGGATGGGACAACAGAAGTAGGTTTCGAAAATGAGAAGAAACCTTTAATCCAAACAGAGGAGGCTGACACAGTTTTTTCCCAGCATGCACCACTCTTCCCAGAATCGCATGCTACAGAGCCATCTCCAGTCAATGACGCATGTATTCCTGAAAGTATTTCAACCACTCGAGATAAAAACGAGTCACAGATGTGTTCAACTCGTACCTCATCCCTCTTATGTATGCAGAGCTAGAAAAAAAATTATTTTAAAGGAACAGTTCACCCAAAAATGAAAATTGCTGAAAATTTTACATCTAAGATGTAGATGAGTTTGTTTCTTCATCAGAATAGATTTGGAGAAATTTAGCATCGCATCACTTGCTCAGCAATGGATCATTTTCAGTGAATGGGTGCCGTCAGAATGAGAGTCCAAACAGCTGATAAAAACATCACAATAATCCACCAGTAATGAAGAAGACCCCAGTCCATCAACTAACATCTTGTGAAGTGAAAAACTGCATGTTTGTAAAAAAAAAAATAAAAAAATCCATCAAGGTGTTTTAACTTGAAACTGTTGCTTCTGGCCAAAATATGAGTTTATAATCCATAATAAAGCTTCCTACAATGACAAAGTCCGTCACCTTTTGTCCTCTCACATCAAAATCCACTGATACATACTGTAGCACTGTTTTGGACTGTTTTTGCTTGTAAAATGTGCTTGGTCTGTGCATGTTTCTCTCCTGATTCAGACGAGACACCCTTTTCACTGAAGAAAGAAAAATTATGGATAGAGGACTTGTATTTATTACAAAAACGCAGATATTCACTTTACAAGATTAATAATTGATGGACTGGAGTCATGTGGATACAGTGTACATGTTGCTACAGTGCAAATCAGGGTTATTATTGTTAACTATAACTTGAAATAAAATAAACATTAACTGAAATAAAAAATAAAAAAAATAAAAACTATTTCAGCTTGTTGCTAAGGCAACATTTCTCATTTTAACTTTGGTTAATTTTATGTAATAAAACAACAGAAAAACTAAAACGGGATAC
>NW_015537939.1:2516821-2525336 GCF_001515605.1 Sinocyclocheilus anshuiensis | reverse complement strand
TGCACTTGATTTGAAGAGAGAGAGAGAGAGAGAGAGAGAGAGAGATGAGAAAAGGGAGACGAGTTGGTTGGAACCTTTTTACATTCTTTGTTAAATATCTGTGGTGGAACAAACATTAAAAAAGCTAAAATGGCTTTAGTTTTAGGAGGGTAAACAGCAAATGAATATGAAGTAATAATATTAATAATGCAGTAATAATATAAAATATTTTTTATTTTGATTTAGCTCATTTATTTTCATTTTTGATTTTAATATTAGTTTACTTCTTAGTAATTATATGTGCTTTTGCTGTTTTTAGTTTATTTAATTAATTTAATATTTGAACTGATTTTATTTTAGTTAGTTGCCAGGGCAACATTTCTCATTTTTGTTTAGGTTAACTTGAAGTATAAAAATAACTGAATAAACTAAAACTGAACAAAAACTACAGTTTATAGACAAATTAAAATAATGAAAATAATAAAAACACAGCAAAATTACTAAAACTTTAACTAAAATTAAAATGACCAAAAAATATAAAAATTAAAATATAATTCTAAATATGAAAAAGAAATATAATAGTATATCAATGACACTAAAATAACACTGATCTAGACAAAACACACATTTGAGTAATTGAAATCAAAACCTCAACTAGCCCTGGTCTCCTTACCTTTATAAAATAGTATAAAATGGGCCCCTGAAATTGATACAAACAGGTATATCTAGATTTTTTTTGTTTGCTTGTTTGTTTTGTTTCGTTTTCTGTGTACATTGATTGATTGCTTACCAAAAATGACAATCATAACTGTTAGGGTTATTCATACAGTACCATGTTTACCTAAGTGTAAGCAATCTCAGACTGGAAAGAGACGTTACGGTTGTGGCATGTGGGGAAGGCCACACCTTTGATGAGACCTGGACCAGATCCAAATTTGCATTCCCATGCCATTCTATAAGCAGACAACAATGTTTAATACAAACTAGGGGTGGGCGAAATGGCAAAAATATCATATCACGATTTTTTCATGATTCTTTGACATGCTGGTTTTACTATTTTTCAAGTTGTTTGAGCAGTAAAGCCAAACTAATTTCCAGATTTTAAAAACAAAGCCTTACAAGGTTACAAAATATATTTAAAAGAGAGTGGCAGATATTTAGGCCAAAGTGGGCGAAGATAAAACTCTTTGTCATTAAAAAATAAGAACAAAGACACACATTACAAATACACAAAATATAGAAATAAAATGAACAATGCTTTATTTCTCAGGTACAGTAGGTGTATTTAGAAGTAGAATTCAAGAAATTGGATTAACAAATACAAAAATAAAACACTAAATACATCAATTATACATGATCAATTATAAATATAAAGCAACTGTATTAAAGTTCTTGTGTTTTGTTGTTTTATTAACATTAAAAGGGATAGTTCACCCACAAATTAATTCATTTACTCACTCTCAAGTTGTTGTTGTTGTTTTTTAACCTGAGTGAGTTTCTTTCTTCGGTTGAACATAAATGTTATTTTGACAAATGTGGGTATAATTAAACAGTTGCTGGTCCCCAGTGACTTCCATAGTAATTTTTTTTCCTACTATCAGATTCAATGTGGACCAGCTTCTGTTTTGGTTACCCACATTCTTTAAAATATCCTCTTTTGTGTTCAGCACAAGAAAGAAATTAATACAGGTTTGGGACAATATGTGAGTGAGTAAATAATAACAGAAATTAAATTTTTGGGTGAACTATCACTTTAATGACAGTCGGCAGCATGTTAAGTATTGTCCCTTTAAGAGCTGCACGCATCCATTTTTCTCTCAATTGTTTACTTAACCAATTGAGTCTGTTTGTAAACCTTGTGTACTGTTTTGACAGTATTAGCTCAAAAGATAACTTAGTCCAATAATCAGGCGCTGTTTTAGTAGATGCAAATAATGCACTTTTGTGATTGCGAATTAGTGCAGTGTCCAGTGAGAGTAACTCTACCGCTGAGTTAACACTGATGTGAATGTAGCCTATGTGGCGCTGCTCACGATACTACGATATTTCTTCAAAAGCAGATCGTGGAGACATTTTTATCATCCATGATCAAAAATCGTCATATCGCACACCCCTAGTACAAACAAACAATAATAAGTAAGCCAAGTTAACCCTGTGGCTCTCCTGCTTGACATTCACGACAGACTGTCACTGTGATACTGAAGAGTTAGTTAATGACTTGTATCGGTTAGCAATGACAAATGAAATTGTTGCAACAAAGTGACACTGTTGCCAAATCTACAGTACAAGCAGGCTTATTATCATAAATGAAACCTAAAACCATAAAGAAAATATGTTTCATTTCAAAACAATTGCAGTAATAAACAATAACTGAAATAAAATAAATAAAAAAATCTAAAAAATAAAAATACATATAGGCTACATATATAAACACACACACACACACACACACACACACACATATTCATCAAGGATACATTCAGTTCAAGTTCACGGGTAAAATAGTCCTATTGTGCTCAATCACTCTTTCGAAAATAAAATGTTCATTGTTAATTATTACTGAATTCAAAATCACTGATGTTCATAAAAAATAATTTGCATAAATCACATCTGAAGTTGAGATCCGAAAGAGATGAAAACTTTATGGCAGGTTCTGGCACACATCAAAGATTTATGTTAACTAATAGTTAATGCAGATAAGCTCTAACTATAGCCCTTAACTCGAACTGTAACATTCTAAAAATGGCAGTTACTGGCATTGTCAAATGTGTGAATGAAATGGCCTTATTAAACAGCTAGTCCTTTGAGTGAACAAGGAAATGTAATTCCTACAATTTAGCTTGGCATGGAGCATATACAAGACGTAGGCTACATATTTCTCTTTCGATGATATATTATTCACTAGCAGATATACTAAAGCAGACAGTTCCCCCTTAGCAAATTTTTTTTTTTTATTAATTTTATTTAGCAAGGATGCATTAAGAAACAAAAGTGACAGTAAAGACATTTATAATGGTACAAAAAAAATCAAATAAACGCTGTTCTTTTGAACTTTCTATTCAACAAAGAATCCTGGAAAAAAAAAATTTCCACAAAAATATTAAGCAGCACTGTTTTCAAAAGAGGTAATAATGAGCACCATATCAGCATATTAGAATGATTTCTGAAGGATCATGTGACACTGAAGACTGGAGTAATAAATTCAAAACTGAAAATTCAGTTTTGCATCACAGGAATAAATTACATTTTAAAATATATTCAAATAGAAAACAGTTATTTTAAATAGGAATAATACTGTATTTCACAGGACTGCTGTTTTTACAGTAAAATGTAGACTTGGTGAGCATAAGAGACTTCTCTCAAAAACATAAAAATCTTACCAACCCCACACAGTGTTTTCACAAAAATTAGCCCAAAAAATAGTTTAAAAAGCTCAAAGCTCAAACACATTTTATACAAAGACTTACACAAAATACCACAAAGCAATTCTGTGCCAAATATACCATGTGAAGAAAAAACATATGTGCGTGTTTCTGGAACACTGTTCTCTCTGACATGGGGAATTTACTTAGCAAACAAGTTCGGTCTGTTGATCATATTGATTCCATAATCCACCTTGACATATACAGTATCTCACAGTAGTGAGTACACCCTTCACATTTTTGTAAATATTTTATTATATCTTTTCATGTGACAACACTGAAGAAATGACACTTTGCTACAATGTAAAGTAGTGAGTGTACAGCTTGTATAACAGTGTAAATTTGCTGTCCCCTCAAAATAGCTCAACACACAGCCATTAATGTCTAAACCGCTGGCCACAAAAGTGAGTACACCCCTAAATGAAAATGTCCAAATTGGGCCCAAAGTGTCAATATTTTGTGTGGCCATCATTATTTTCCAGCACTGCCTTAACCCTCTTGGGCATGGAGTTCACCAGAGCTTCACAGGTTGCCACTGGAGTCCTCTTCCACTCCTCCAAGATGACATCACGGAGCTGGTGGATGTTAGAGACCTTGCGCTCCTTCTCACTACTTTACATTGTAGTGAAGTGTCATTTCTTCAGTGTTGTCACATGAAAAGATATAATAAAATATTTACAAAAATGTGAGGGGTGTACTCACTTCTGTGAGATACTGTATATATATGTGCAGTATTTCCTCTTTCATTCTTCCTTATAAACTCTTTACATCTACAGCATAGTCTTTCACTTGAGTTTCGTTGCTTCTTTTTCTTTAGATTGTGCTGTAATTTAATCCACTGTGGAAAAGAAAAAATTAATACATTGCATTTTTTCACATGCTTCTACATCCACCTAATCATGCATTACTTCTGTATGATTCTCTCCATCACTTTCATGCAGGAGGCATCATGGGAACTCTGCAGCAATCATAGAGGAGCCCGCTTGGAGAAATATGACCAATAGATGTTTCTCTTAACCAATCACTGAAGGTCTTTCTCCAGATTATTCTCATATGTGCCCAATAATGCAATATATGTAAGTAGCACACGTTCAGGACTGTGTCCACAAATGCACTCAATATACAATGTGTATTATAACGTGAATATGTATACATTTTTTTTTTAAATCTTAAGAATATAAAAGAGAAAAATGTTATGATGTAAAATAAAGAAGCTGTTTTTCTCAAATCATGCTGGGGAACATAATCATCATCACACACCAAATACTGAGACATAAATTCATGTTCATTTTTTCTGTTCAGCTTTTCACTTAAACTGTTATATTTAACCAAAAATGCACTATATTATAAAAGAAGCATTTTCACAAGTGGACTCAGACTTTTGAACCCCACTGTTAGTTATGTATAGTTACAGAGCATATTTATTATTAATTTTTCCTCTCAAGCAAAATAAACTTGCTAGAAATGTTGTTACTGTATAATGGTTCTTACTTTCCAATAAAGATTTCTCTGCAACCATCTGACAAAATAGTAAATATGGCGTTGCAGGCTATTCGTGTGACTTATTTGACTGTATTTACAATTTTAGATGGATATCTCATCTTGAAAGAATATGCAAAATGAATCAGTTTGCCGAGTCATTTTGTCCATACGACTGATTTGAGAATGAAATCACATAAATTAACACAGAGTGATAGTCAGTGCAAACATTACAAAGTTCACTTAGGTATTATATTTTATAAGCTTATACTTCAGAGAATAAAAGAAGACTTTCACTGCTGTACTGTTTAAGCAGATGTAAATGAACCACTGGCATTCTAAGATTCATTGTTATGTGTGCTTTGAAAACTGAGATCCTGCTGCAATTTTGCTCACCTGATAATGATAATCATGAGAACCTGTTGATAGCATATTTGAAATGCTTTGCACGTCATTTTCTGGCAATTATTTGAACCTTGTGACTGGTTCTCGGAAGGCGAGGTGGCACATGTTTGCATCACATGAATATTAATCTGATTATGCAAAAATGATATAATACTATCTTTGCGATTTTGAAAATTGCTACTATGATGTACTGATCCAGTCATGGATCAAAAATGTCAAAATTGACATAAATGATAGCAATTAGATAGGAAATGTAAAAAAACAAAATTTCAAGCCACATAAAGCTATTCTTTTATTTAGCTGGATGTACTGTATATTAGGGACATAATTGTTTTGTGGCTTCACTAGAACACTGTTCTTTCTTAAAAAAATAAAGGTACTTTATTTGCATTGATGGTTCTGTGAAGAACCTTTAACATTCATGGGACTTTTCCATTCCACAAAAGTTTATTTTAAGAACTGTTTACTGAAAGGTTCTTTGGGAAACCCAAAGCAGTTCTTCTATTGCATCGCTGCAAAACCCCTCTTTTATTATAGAACCTCGCATACATCCCTGCTGCAAGGATGCATTTCAAGCATGTGCCTTTAAACAAGTTTGTCTATGATCGATGTGAGGGTGTACAGAAAGATGGTAAAGAATGAGAACTGTTGACAGTTGACCCAAAAAAAGTTGTGGAATGAAAAAAAAAATGTTGAAACTTTTTTGGAAAATGATGTTGACAGGAAACAGGCTAAAGATTTACTGCCAAACATTTCATCAGTTCACATCTAGTTGCTAATCAGGATCTGAGAGTAAAATGAGGAAATTCAACGTTTTCCGTTTCAAGGGGATTTTTTCTCAATGTCCCTTTATGTTCCTTAATGAAAACAGGTTTGCTGCAATGCATATCAGCTGGATTCTAATCTAAGATCAATCTTTAAAAACTTTTTTTTTTCATTATTTGTCTAATTGTACTTCTTTTATTAGCTTCTGAAATAATTAAAAAATATATAGTATAATGTATATATAATAAATGTAAATACCCTAGTGAAAAATAAATATATTTCATGCTAAGTATACTTCAAATACATTTTCATATTAATGTACTTACTAAAATGCCCTGCAATTGTACTTTTAGTACACTAAACTGGTATACTTCAAGTCTGCTAAATTTGAACAACTAATTTGTACTTAATGCACTTTAATTGTGCGGAAGTAGAGCTGATATTTGATAAGCATATTTGATTGTACTAAAGTGAAACTATTGCAAGTATACCACAGTTACACTTTAAAAATCTTGCATTTAAAGACCGATATTATTCAAAGATCATAAAATCCTCGTCAATAGTTACATTAAAACACATTTTATGCTTAATAATAAGAAATATGTATTGTGCACAAGTAGTACTCCAAATAAAGTTGAATTATAGTTTCTATATATGTAAGTCTCGAGCGATATGTCAGTAAATATGTTAAAGGGGTCATATGATGTTGCTAAAAAGAACATTATTTTGTGTATTTGGTGTAATGAAATGTGTTTATGCGGTTTAAGGTTAAAAAAACACATTATTTTCCACATACTGTACATTATTGTTTCTCCTCTATGTCCCACCTTTCTGAAACGCATCGGTCTGAAAAGCGAGGTGTGCTCTGATTGACCAGCTATCCAGTGCGTTGTGATTGGCCGAATACCTCAAGCGTGTGACGCGTTGCATCGCGCCGCGTAAACATAAAACCATGTCTAATGCAGAAAAGTGCATTTGTGATGGAGAAATGACAAACAACAAGCGCTACTCTACACTGCTCAAAACTCACGTTTGAATCATCAGTGGCAAATCCTTTAAATATGCAAGCGTACTTACATTCTGTGAGTCAGAACAGCCGGCATTGTAGTCTACTCTACCAGGATCAGGAAACAGTCCTCCATAAAATGTGCTGCACACATCTGAATATTTGGGTTGAACTGTTCTGGAACAGTGTTGTAAATACAACTTAACCACTGATTTCTAGTTGTGTCCTCTTTTGGAAGGCCAAACAAAGTAGTTTCGCTTTCACAACGAAACACAGCGTCACACACGACGGGCTTGAGTGAGCGGCGGCCGGTGGATTCGACGAAGGAGTGTGCGGCGGGCTTGCGGCAACCACATGTGACGAGCCTGGGCTGGACTCCGCTTCGTCCACGGTGAAATCTGATCCGACGATCCACAGCACGAAGTTGATGCATTTCCTCAGCGACCAGCACGGATCAGCTCCAGGCATGACAAAGCGGATATCGTCCTCTTTTGGAAGGTCAAACAAAGTAGTTTCGCTTTCACAACGAAACACACAGCGTCTTCACGACATGACGGCCGCGGCAGCAACAATACTACAGCGAGAATAAAAGTTATGCCTTCTTTCTTTGTGTGAACATTTGGGCGGCGTTATGCAAATCTTCCCACATCGTGACGTAGACATGTGGGGGCGTGTTAGAACGAGCCGTTTTAGCCACTGTTTTAAGAAGAAAACCTGTTTTTTCAAAGCAACAAAATTATGCTATTATTGCAGAGTGTGACTTTAAATATATGGTTGGATAAGTGTGGACAAGCACAATGAAAAAGGCAGACAACACAAGCAGTCTGTCCTGCTGCCAAAGCCCCGTCAAACAAACATGTCAACACTGTCGCACTTCACCTCTTCACAGTCTGTCAAGCGCCACTAAATGAATGCTTGTAAACATGATGGATGGACTTATTTTCACACTGTTTTCAGCATGTCATTTCGAGAGCTAGTTAACAACTTCTAAGAATGTAAACCATACCGCAATAGCCAAGACTCTTACATAATTTAATTCCAAGTCATCTCTGTTTCTATTTGTATAGTGACATATTTTCCGCCCAGGTTACTATTAATGAGGCAAACAGTAGAACAGGTTCTATTTGTGGTTATTTTTTCCTCATTGTTTGCAAATGAGTAAAACAATCCAACTGCCAACTGAAGATGAATCTGCAGGACTAGACAACGGCCAATGAGTAAGTTTTAATTTACGTCTGCTTTTAACCTCATCTGCCCAACAAAACCATATTGTCTAGCAATAACACTTCACGTAAGAACAACTGTTTATCCAGACTGCAATGAGATTAAATGCTGATCAAAATGAGATGTTTACTTGAGTTTCTTCTGAGAAAGAGACCCAAGCAATCTTACACAAGATCTTAAAGGGAAAGTTCACTGATTTTTTTTTAAAAGTCATTATTGACTTTTATTTTCTTCA
>NW_015537939.1:2511734-2516291 GCF_001515605.1 Sinocyclocheilus anshuiensis | reverse complement strand
CACACACACACACAGACACACACACACAAATGTATAGCCTATCTATATTTTGAGGAAAATCGGGGTCATAAAATACAGTGGACCTCGTTTAAAAAAAAAAAATACTGTAAAATGGACATTTTTCAGTTATGGGTGAACTACCGCTTTAATAATGTCTCAAATTGTGCTCGGATTTACTGCAATACCAAAGTCTGCTATGAAAAGTTAGAGATCTCAAAATACATTCATGCATTTCTTTCAAATAAATTCTTCTGTCAGCAAATTCTGAGCCAAGTCATCTTAATCGTAATATTAAAGTTACATTTTTATTCCTCCTAATAAATTTTACACGGCTATATTTAATACTTTCTGTTAATGAGATATAACTGAGAATTCAACATCTGACCAAAAAAAGTGAGATGTTTAAAACTGATCAGTGGTAATATGAAAGATATTTTTAATGTTCGATGCAAATGCAATTAAAAGTTCATTAGAGGTCAACTACAGTGTGTAATTGAGTGTTTATTTTATTGATAGAAAACAGCACATTGCTGTGGAATGTAATGCCATTTAAACTTGGGTGGGGAAGAGATATAGTGTTAAAAGTCATTAACAAGAAACATAATGACAAGGTTCTCCTGGGAAGAACAAACCTTGATGACTACATTTGAACGTAATAATTTCAGAGTAATTATCAGTGATATTTATGTTCTGAGGTTTTGGCATTTGTCTTCAGAACAAGAAGAACCAGTCCAACTTAACATTCCAAACAGGAAGACAGTCGAATAGACATTTCAGCGCTAAGAGGCCATGATTTCATTCAGGGGTTGAGAAACGGTGTGAAGGCATCACAAAACGCTTCTGTGAAACAAACCGCTAAGGGCTGGATACTTATCTTAACTTTCTCTGGATTACATTCTTCTCCAAATAGGATCTGTCCAGCAAACCATCATCCCACAGACATAAATCTGAAGAGACACAGGTAAGATTTGGGGTCAAATGTAGTGGTCAGTTAAAGGCTAGTACTCTCAAAAATGAAATTTTACTCACCCTTGTCGTTCCAAACCTGTATGACATTCTTTTTTCTGCCAGACAGAAAATAATATATTTTTTGTATTTATCATACAATGAACACCAGTAGTGTTTTAGACACCATAGGCTTTCATTGTATGAACAAATGCTACTTTTTGCAAGTTCTGGTTCTTTTTAAGGTCTCAGAAATGATTATATGCAGGGTTTAAATTGGGCCGGGCTCGTCCGGGGCTGAGTCCCGGTGTTCTGACAAATAATGCTACTTATCAGATTATGCTACCAACACTGTATTTATCCTACTGTAAGGGTAGGTTTAGGGTTGGGGTAGGTGTACATGTTAATAAAGCCTCACACCTTATTAATATCATGCTGGAAGCAAAATCTGATAGGTAGCACAAATCGTGCTACCTATCACATAGACAACAAATAGCACATAGACTCGACATTAACGCTTCATTAACGCCAGAAAAGTAAGCACGCTGAGGTAAAAATTCTAAATGAAAAGTTTTTATATTTAAAATACCGTTAGTTAGGCAACATCACACAATGTTTTCACCATTACGATTGATTAATAGTTCAATAAACAGTAATACAATAATATTAGGTCACTTACATATTAGGCGGAACCACCGCGCATCTCACAGCAACCAGCCGATTCATTGCTGAATTGAGTCCGTGTTCTGAACTAATTGGTTGAGTCAAAGTTTCATTAGCCCATGCATAAAATCAGCCGTTTGAACGAATCGCTTGAATGAACAACTCATTAAACGCTCACTACTGATTTTAAATTAGTTTAAAAGTATCATTTCCACCATAATTTCTTGTTTGTATATTCCAAAAAAATAATTAAAACAATCTCATAACATTATTCAATGCAGTTGTATTTTTTCAGTGTAAATTATTTCAGTTGATAATGTATAGATAACAATAATCACATTATTATAATTGAATTTATAGATTAAATGTAAGAATTTGAAATTAAAAATGAAGTATTAATAAGGTTAGGGGGAAAATTCCCTCTATAAAGGTAAAAAATGCCCTTGGATTAAATATAAAAAACATGCAGATTTATATGTCACAGCTGATAGAAAACTGATAAGAATATTTCTTCAGAATAAATCATATTTCCAAAAAATAAAAATAAAAATAAATATAATAATAATAATATATATATATATAATATATATAAGCCCGACACCATAGAGCCGCCCCCCATATCCCCACCCCACCCCACCCCACATATCAAATCCCAATTTAACCCCTGATTATATGTATTGGTAATAGTAAACAAAATCCCACATGGTTGTGTTCAGTTGTTTACATAATAACTAAAGATGAATAGTAAGTATGAATGTGCTTGGAGTGAATGCTCATCAGTCATTGTCAGTGCTGGATTAGTGAGTTGTCGTCAATGAGACAAATTAATTGTTTGAGTCAAGTAATTGCTACTACAGCTTATTTAAAGCATTGATCGTTGTTTATAAATCACAGGGTTCATGCATATCATTTAAAGGCCTGAAATTGATATGCTCATGCATCATACTGAAGGGTTTAGAAAAAAACTATAAATGATCATAGTTTTGTGAGTCCACTACTGTTGTTGTTTTTTTTAACATGAGAAAGCAAGAAAGAAGGAAAGACAGATAGCAAGAAAGAAAGCTGTATTTTGGTGATGCAAGTTGACTTTCCTAGCTTTCAATGCGTAATTTAAATCATCTTAACGTACCTCGTTAAGATGATTTAAACAACTAAAACAACTAAACTGTATTCATGAATATATGCACCTGTAAAAACAAGTGAAAATCAAAGAGGAAGGAAATATGAGAACAGGTGTCATAAGGCCAGTTAACAATGAGAGATTCAATATTGCTGTCAAGCCGCATTTTCTACTCGTGCCGGATAAGCATCATGTGCGTCAGGCACATTTAGATGAATTATGTCTGTCTGTAACAAGTCATGGTACACTGAGTGTTTCAGATAATCAAGTCATGAGTTTGAGATGTTCTTGATCTGTCGTGATTAGGATATTAATCTGCCCACACAAATCTTAGGCCAGGTGAAGGTTTGATCTGATGATAAAATAAGAACATTAGACTCATTATCTAACAACAACTCAGAGCTTTGTGAAGTTAACAGGTTAAGGATGGGTTGATGATAAAGTTAGTAGATTAAAGGGTTGAAGATAAAGTTTATGCATCGTTTACTCTGTACAGGAACAATTTGTGAGTTATGTCAAATGGATTAGAATGGCAATAAGGGATAAATAAATAAGTGATATCATTTAAGGCATTCAAAAAATAATAGAAAATACATGAAGTGAAGAATAAAGATCTTATATAATTGTCTCTAAATAGGTCACTGAACACAAAACATGGTCTTATGGTAGCATGCATTCACAATGCAATCTTGAACAAGCTGATACTGTATTTCCAGGTCAGTACGATGGAGCAGGACGGCCCGCAGGAGAAGAGATCAGAACAGGGAGAGGAGATGACAGAGGAGAGCTTCCTCAAAGACCTCTACCTCTTTATGAAACAAAGAGACACTCCGATTGAGAGAATACCTCATCTAGGCTTCAAACAGGGTGAGTGAGAAAGGCAAGTGAATGTATGTCTGAAAGAAATGATTTCAGGGTATTAACATATACTTTTTTCCTTTTCCTTTTCAGTCGATATGTTCCTAATGTACAAGACAGTAAAGGAGCTAGGAAGCTATCAACAGGTAAAAAGACATTTACTGCGCACTGACCACGAAATGGTTTTTGACTATACTTCCTGTCGGCATCTTCTTATATGTTTTTGATAGCATATTTTGACTGGCATTAAGATTAGTAACCTCAGATTACTGCCAAGAAAAATATTTTTTGTCACCAAAAATATACACATCTTGTGTGCGTGATTTCCAGGTTACTGCACAGCAGTTGTGGAAAAAAGTTTACAACATGCTTGGAGGAAACCCACGCAGCACTAGTGCAGCCACCTGCACTCGCAGACATTATGAAAAGTAAGCACATGTAACCCTAACAGCAGCTGCTCGCATATAATAAAACAAACATGACTAATTATTTAAATACATTTTAGTCACAAAGCTCTTTTTGTCCAACCAGGCTGCTTCTTCCTTACGAGTGTCACCAAAATGGATACAGGGACGATATTGTCTTCAGGACCCCTCGATCGCAAAAACGCTTCCACTCCAGCAGTTACAGTGACTTTGAGCACGAATACCCCAGGAATGGTAAACATGCAGATTTCCGACACCTCCCGGCATTCCCTCAGGTATGGCATCTTAAAAACAGAACAAATACTCTCAAAGACATAAACTCTCGGAAAAAAGGTACAAAAGCTGTCACTAGGGTGGGTACCTTTTCGAAAGGTACAAATATGTGACCCTGGACCACAAAACCAGTCTTAAGTCACTGGGGTATATTTGTAGCAATAGCCAAAAATACATTGTGTGGGTCAAAATTATTGATTTTTATTTTATGCCAAAAATCATTAGGATATTAAGTAAAGATCATGTTCCATGAAGATATTTTGTAAATTTCCT
>NW_015537939.1:2506358-2511414 GCF_001515605.1 Sinocyclocheilus anshuiensis | reverse complement strand
AAATCTCAATTTCGAAAAATTGACCCTTATGACTGGTTTTGTGGTCCAGGGTCACATATGTACTCTGAGGGTCCTAATATGCATCTTTAAGTTACTTCTACGCACTTTTTAGGGGTAAAAAAGGTGTACCTTTAGAAAGGTTACCACCCCAATGACATCTTTCGTATCTTTTTTTTTTTGAGAGTGTAGTAGAAATGCAAACTACAAAGTTTTACCAGAGTATTGAATTAATTGAATTCTACTCCTCCTTCCCTCTCAAGCCCTCTCAGAACATGTTTACAGAGCATCAGAGACAGATGTTTAGCATGCCTTTGAACATTGCTCCATACTTCCCACACGGCAGTACATCTCTACCCAATTATATGGCTCTTCGAGAATCAACACTGCCTCAACTGAGCCTCAGCCCTTCTCAAGACCTTCCTCGACCACCTGCTTCGTATTTGGCCACGTCCTCTGTGGAGGTTCAGAGCTGCAACCAGTCACTTGGTAGGCTACGCCACCTGGCTAAAGAGTACAAGTCATCAGCCGGTTGGGAGGAACCGCTCAACCTCAGCTGGAAAGAAAACAGACACGAGACATTGATTGACACGCCGTCATCTTTCAGCCCACCTTCAAAAAAGCCCAAGTTCCTCAACGAAGCCTCACCTCTTTACCCTCCAAGGGATTTGATGTCAGAAGAAGGTGCAGAAAAGGGGGAAACAGTGGACAGAACTTCCATGGGAGAAGGAGGTGCAGGATCTGTCCGAGCAGGACCGAGTCCGGTGACGGCTGACATCGTTGATCTCACTTCCTCCTCCACAGCCAATCCAGTCCCACGTAGGGCAAGCCCTCCTTCAGTGAACCTCTTCAACCGTAGACTGAACTACTCCGAAGCATTCGCTTTGAAAGCACGGAAGCAAGACCTGCATGCGGACTGGTTGAAGGAAGAATCTTTTGGTGCACCTACATCTAAGTTAGGGATCCTAAACCGAAGCAATCCTCTTGGACACCCACCCGTAGATCCGAACGGCAATATGGAGATTCAGATTCCTCTAAAGCTTCTACAGGAGTTGATTAGGAGAGGACTGCTTTCCAACCCGGCATTTACGGCAAACAGCCCTGTGTCTCAAGACCCAACCAAAGCTGAAACACAGCCCGAGCACAAGTTCCACATTCGATCACGTTCAGAAACATTCGAGAGCTCCACCACAAGCGAGGAACCAACCAATTTGAGTTTGAAAAGAAACCTTTCTGAATCTAACCCTCAAGAAAATGGTATGAGGAAGCTCCGATTCTTTGGTGGCAATGGCATCCCAGCAGAATCAAAGCTTCAGATGATCAATTCTTTTCATGTAAACAACTCTCTTAAGTTCTCTCTGGCAAGTGATGCACCAAGATCATCTCAACCTAAACAGGCACAAGTTCCTACAACAAAGAACCAAGAGAGCATGATTCCCAGACCCCCCAGTTACAGTGAAGACACTCCACTCTCTTTGACAATGAAGCCTGGAAGGAAGTCAGAGAAAGTGATGGGAACATCTAACAGTGTGGCAAAGGAAATCTCCACTTCCCCACCTTTGATGCAGGTGACGTCAGACAACCTCAAACTCCTTCTGGCAAGCCTGCCCTATAGACTGGAAAGGGGGCAGACATTTTGAGAATTTGCACACCTGACAAACTCATCACCTCGGTCAATGCTGCAATCTTGCCAGATCAGCCTCTTGCGTTGCATTACTGAAGGACTTCTGAAAAGATGAACTAAAAAGAGAAATGTTGAGGATATGCAACTGTAGCATGAAAGCACTGTCCACTCTCAGTCAACATGTTAAATTAGACATGACAGATGCTTTTCTATGATGAACCTTTTGTATAATATGCATATCATTTTGAAAAGGGTCAGCTTGGGAAAACACATTTGTTTGCTTTTTAGTCTATAAATCCAATTGAATTGCGAGACTTTAAATAAGTAATGGTACATTTTTGTTAACTCCGTTTATGAGGAAGCACTGATACTTTGGCAACAAAGCATAGGCCTTTTTTGTAATAATTTTTTATTAAAATGTAAACATGTAAAATGGCAATATAAGCATGATAATGGTGTTACATTATTTTACAATTCTTCATATTTCAACTAATTTTTTTTTACACAATAGTTCTTCATTTACATTTGCAAACTCACAATGTCTTTAAAAATTTTATATTAATGATTTTGATTCTTTCCAACTCCATAACACGTATATCAATATATATCATATACAGTATGTACTATATTTTGCCTTCTTTTGTACTAAATATGAAGCCTTGACATACAGTACCTTTGAATTTATAAGAATATGTTAGGTATCACATACACGTTGTTTTATGGCTGCACAGGAACCTACTGGAATATCATGTTAAGATCTACTCTTGATACTTGCAAGACTTCAAGACACTACGATGAAATATGAAAAAAAAATGCTTTGGTTTAAAATTGTTAATTCGTACTGCGGACACATAAGCAATAAAACAAACACACAGCATGTACACGCATGCAAATACACACCCATAAACAAGAAGTAATGGGGATTTCCAATCGTTCATTTTATTATCATGGTACTATTAACACATAATTGTCATATAAATAATGAAACAACAGATTTGTACCTATATTCCAACTACAGTCTGTTCAGAAAGAGCAGGAACAAAGATTCCATGAAGCAATGTGACATCTTTTTCATGGACACAATGGTGGCAGGTGGCTTCTCCTTGGATTTGAACCTACAACCTTTGGGTTACCACCAGCCAAATTATTAACCAACAAGTCACATCACCTCATATTACATAAATGAATAATACTTTTGGTAGTACTACTGAATTATTCATATAAACAGCCTTAACTTCTAAGACAATTGTTAAAAGGGTTACAAATCCTACAATAAGACAAATCAGTCAAAAATTTTAGCTTGCTATTCAAAACAATGTTCTCAGAAAGGAACTGTATCAGTGAACATATTTAATCAATGCATTCCATTTCTTATGTAACACAAATTACAGTAAGTCAAGATGCTGTAGGGCCTACCCTTCCAGCTATCACTGACAACTTGACACTGATCTTAATAGATCTAAAATTAAAATTCAGGTAAGGTTTAGAGATGAGGGTTATATTCATAACGATTTGAAACGGTGTTGGTTGGCTGTTTGACTGATTTGTATTAAGAGAAGATAAGGATCATTTGAATTTAATATCAGTTTTAAATCATTTAAAGGTTTGGCATGAAACTTGAGCTGCTCAATTTGTACCACTTGAGGTGGTACAATAATTACTATGACTGAAAAAACAACAAAAACAAAAACAAACTGTCAAACTCTTGTCATGCAGGATTTCCATAGCTTGTAGCAAGTAAAAATGGTCCAGTCAATTTTAAAGGTGAGTGATTTAAATCCAGTGACAGTGTAATGGAAGCCCTGATCCTCCACAGGATCAAGTTACACTGCCAATACAGGCTTGTAGAATCAAACATAAAGAGCCAGACCTTTACTGAGCATTGAAAAAGAGATTTGCCCTAAAAAACAAAGAGAGAGAAAATACCATGCTGTACATGCATATGCATAAGCTGATATACTTTTTAATAGATTTTGATACATGTTTTTCAGTCCTTAACAACTGTATACTGGGAATTTACTAAACGGCTCTTTGGAATGCTACCTGATCAATTAACCTTTCCATAATTACACTAAACTGTATAATTAGCTATTGTTCCTGGCAAACAAATTGCTACGCAGGTGTGCTGGTTTATTGTCTCTTGTAACACTATTAATTCTCACATGATTTTAAGTCAAAGTTTCTTTATTATTATACATTTATTTATATGGTAAGTAGCTAAAAAGTGGGAAACTGTCTTGTAATATTAGGGTCAATTTTTTGATAATGACAATCAGAGTTTTAAGCCAGTACGGTATTTTGTACATGGGTGTGCATGTTGGATTTAGCAAACAAATATGAAAAAAAAAAATCTAAATGTAATTTTTCCCCAAAAAAGATTTGTGTGTGCTGTAATATACTGGGTGTGTTGAGCTGTGCACAAAACAGGTTTTTTTCTTTAGTTTTCATGCTCGATCCTTCAGTAACTGAAACAAAGAAGCAGAGGGAGAGGAGTGTGAACAAACAAATGAATTACAAACATGTTTTGATTCTACTGTGGTGTGGCACATTTTTGCGTCTTTAATTCTGGGAAAGTCTAAACTGGTAGCGTGACTCTGTGAGACTGTGGAATTGCAGCCACAAATCATATATAAAAAAAATTAATGTAATCTATGGCATTCGCATGTATACGTGCATGTTCGTGCCTCCAAAACTATGAATACATTCTAATGCATAAAATGTCTTAAAATATAATGCAACTTTTTTCTTTGAGTGTGCTTTGATGATGACGTGTATCCAAAACTCGTTTGTAATCTGCACATAAAGTCAATGGAGAATGAATCACGCACAGTGCAGTATTAAAACATGATTTAAGCAACAAATCAATTAAGGCAATCAGCCTCAAGCCAGATTCCACAGAGTAATTAAAGTTCAGTTACAGAGAATGAATGTTTGCTCACAAAACTATACACCACAGTTATCAATAGGTTTGGCCCATCCTAAGCAATATAATCAACAGGCAATTTATGACTTTTTTTGCACTGCTGGGGTCAATTGTTTTTTTCATGCTGTCTTTCATAGTCAAAACTGAGTAAATTAAATTCTCTGACAAAGATTGACTAATTAATTGTTTTTGCAGATTAACAGCTTTTGTAATTTGGATAAAAGAGCATTAAAGTCAAGATTAAATCAAACTTGACCCTGTTTACTTTCTTAATAAAAGTTCTTGACATTATGAATTATTTTTTTAGTGCAACTTATTGCAATAATTTGTTTTTGCAATTTTTAATTAAAATGTAAAAACTTTCTCTCAAATGACTTATTGATCAAGTTAACCACCAGCCATTAGCTATTTAGGCACTATTTCTAGAAAACTCACATTCAACCTGCTTCCATTCTGTAATGTAACATCCTTTAAAGGGGTCCTATTATGCTTTTTCACTTTTTCAACTTTAG
>NW_015537939.1:2498574-2506335 GCF_001515605.1 Sinocyclocheilus anshuiensis | reverse complement strand
GCGGCTATGGTAAGGGGCATGACATTTCCCGACCAGGCGCCGAGTGGTGCCAATCACAACACACACTTGCCCAGCTAACCAGTCACAGCACATTTCGTATTTCAGAAGGCGGGCCTTCATTTGATACAGGAACTATTCGAGCCGTTCATGCCATACTGGGGAGAGAGGTGTTGTAATAATGTAAAATATGTGGAAAATAATGTGTTTTTCGAACAACCTAGTATGAGAGCCTGTTCTAGTACACCCCCAAAACAAAATCAAGACTTTGTAAAAGAGCATAATAGGACCCCTTTAAATAATCAATTCTTGGTGGATAAAAGTCCCACTCTGCATTTTTTCTTGTTGAATATCCTGTTTCACTTATGGGGGAAAAATCATGTTATGGAAGTAAATTGGATTACATGTTTGGTTCATGTTGACCATTTGCAGTACAGGCCAGTACAGGCCACTGAAGTCAGCATAATTAGTGACTAGTTGTTCACAGTTGTAACTGTAACAGTTCACTGGTTGTGTAACAATTGTAGGCCTAGTTAAAGTTGCAATTTCACAAGGGAGATTTTTTTTACTGTAAATTAAAAAAAAACATGTTAATGTTAATTTATTTGAAATAGAAATCTTATGTAACATTATAAAATGCCTCTGTCAAAAAACCCCAAACTGATAAAATGTGCTTTTCGTGGCTCAGAAACATTCATAACAACTCCAAACTCAGATCAAGAACGCTCAACACGATGACCGAAAAATACAAGGTCATGTTATATTTATCTGCAACTTCCTCATACTACAGCACATGCAAGCTAACACAGCTTTTCCGGGTGGACTGAGGCACATGTGTAGACATGTGTAGAAACACCCACACACAACCACAAACACCCACACACTGCATATAGTAATTAACAGATACTGGCAGGTGGTGGCCGTGGGAATGTGACCCATCTACACCAGCAGCCAGCCGTTCTCGGCTGAGAATTCACATTCCCCAATTCCACTCAGTCTTCTCGGTCTACCCTTAAGGTAAAATGACTGGCAATAGTATGACAGGAGCAAACTGGCACAAGGCAACTACAGACTGCTGTGGGCACAATGGAAATACAAAGTTCTGGCATGAAACTCTAGATGGCACAGTCCAATAGGTCTAGCTCAAGCTGACCTGGTGACATCATTGTCACACTCTGCCGCAGCAGCAGCAGCGTAGCAGATCTATTCCGCCAAGACCAAATACATTAACATTGTCATGCCAATCCCTCAGAGAGTTGTCATGACAGAACTCTGTTCATCAGGTTGTGTTTGTGTCAGATGTGAAAAAGGAAACTAATACACGCAAGTCCATGATCATTAGGGGAAATGCTTTTTTTCTTCTTTTTTCATTGCTAATTATATTATTATAATATATTATCAGCAGAAAATTTCAGTTGAACCGAAAAATAAACATGAATTTGGGAATGTTTTAGAATCTGGTATGTCCTTCTTTTGATTTACTAGCAGCACTAACATGAACATGTAAAACCAGACAGTCATGTTATCCATGTTATGATTTGAGAACAAACCTCTTTCGTTCAATCTGTCTTTCTCGGTTACTAATCTTTTATTAGTAACCTAGAAATAATGCACAATGCAAATAATGAATGTCCTAACAGATTTGTGATTTGATCTGTTTTCGTTCAGATCAAATCACAACAACGTAGAAAACAGATCCGGCGTGACGCAGCTGACACAGAACAGCATACGTGGTTTACGTCCAGCTGATATTCTCCAAAATGGCGCTACAGGGTGACGCGGAGGAGACGAATTGTTGAATAAAGTAGTTTTTTTTTCTTTTGCGCACAAAAAGTATTCTCGTAGCTTCATATAATTGAGGTTGAACCACTGATGTCACATGGATTATTTTACAGATCTCCTTGCTACGTCTCTGGACTTGGGAACATTTCAGTTGTGTTGCTGTCTATGCAGGGTCAGACAGCTCTCAGATTCCATCAAAAATATCTTAATTTGTGTTCCGAAGATGAACGAAGGTCTTACGGGTTTGAAACGACATGAGGGTGAGTAATTAATGACAGAATTTTCATTTTTGGGTGAACTAACCCTTTAATGTCTGCACTTCTCTGCTACAAGAACGCACATAATCCCAAGCTCTTCGCTAGTGACTCCTGAACTGTGAAGCTGAAGTCAACAAACAGGACATTTTTTGGGTTCCGTAAATTGACAAACATGCAAGTTTCCTTTATTTTCAATACCAGTGAACACCTTAGAATTCACCGCTTATATGCGCTTTACTAAACCACACATCCCAACAAAGCACACTTGTCAATATCTCATGTAAGTAGTCCAAGTTGGACTTGTTTGCTTTCTTCTGTCCTATCAAGTATGAGGATACAGCAGTAAAACTGTTTTGTCTCATCACTATGTCTATATAAGATGCAGATGAATAAGAGTTTGCTGACAGATGTGGCAGAGTTTGGCATGTGTGATAGTGACACCACACCTACACTATTATGGCATGTGTGAACATGATTAAATGCACTAACATGCCTCTATATTGCTTCCATTGAAATGATAATACAACTGAATGTATTTCAAAGAAAAGGTTAATTCAAATCAATTCAGATGATTTCAGAGGGTGGAAAGCCACTCCCGGGCATTAAAATTAACACTGATGCCTAGAACCTATTCAGGTGTCACAGGTACATTGTGTACAATCACAATGCGCGCTTCATCTGTTTTGAGGGTATTTGTTACGTGTCCTAGTAGATGTCGTTCTGCAACACACATGCCTTCAGAGAGCATATGAGGGCATTTGCCATTCAGACGTTGTTTCTCATGTGTGCGTGTTTACAGTACGTGCTTGTGTAACAGTTGTCTGAATCTGTATCACCTGTCATTATAATAGGTGGACAGCAGGCTTTGGATTTCAGAAGAAACAGGTCTGTTCAGGGGTTGCAGATGGTTTCTGGTCTTGGTGGATGGTGACGTAACTGCATAAAAAAGGTAGACAAAGAACGTGTTTAAGAAACCGCATAATTAAAGACCTTGAAAATAAGTCACCAAGGTGTTTTTTTTTTTTTTTTAACTAATCAGTTCTAACAGACATTTTACAGTCTGGTGAGATATGAAAACTGTGATTAAAAATTGCATTTAAAACATTTACAAATATTTTATTTATTATTATAAAATATTTATTTAAAATGAATAAATAAAACATACATTTAAAAATATATTAGTAAATATTAAAAATAAACTGTAAAAATACATAAATTACCAAATAATAAAATTGATAATGAAATGAATGAAAAGTAAAAATCTAAAAATTTAAAATGTATAATGTATAAAAATCTATGGCAGCCCTAATTATTACATCTTTTTAAATCATTTAAATACCTTAAAATATGCACTTTGCATATTAAGCATACTGTGAATATATTGAAGAGATACACCCTAAAATGTTTTTGTCATTATTTATTCTCTTCATGTCGTTCCAAACCTGATTTTCTTCGGTGGAAAGAAACAAAAGAAGATATTTTGAAAAATTCTGTTTTCTCCAACAGAGTCCAAAGTCATTTAGACTCAAACGAAAATATTTTTGTTTTCTTTTTACACAAGAAAGTCGTACAGGTGTGGAGCAACATGAATAAATTAATAAATGATGACAGAATGTTCTTTTTCAGGGTGAACTATGTAATACAAAGAATGAAGTAAATGACAGACAGTTAGCGAACACAATATTGACTTTCTTTAATTGTTGCGCATTTGGGCGCATCTATCAACATGTCATGTTCCACAAGCATATTTTTAACAGTCTCTTTTTCGGCTCTTTCTGTTCTGCTCAACAGGGATGATCTTCAAAGAACGAATGTCTAAAGATGCCGCACAATAATGTATTGCATCTTAGTTCGCCGGCTTTGTAAGTATCACAAGCGATTAGAAATGAATAGCCTGACAGCACGTCTGGCTCGGCACTTGGCTGAACTGTCTGTCAACTGATACGTCTGAAAAGGAAATATGTCCCCACCCAACAGGGTGGGGTGATTGAGGGAAATGTGCACTATGCTTAAATTAGCATGTCTATCATACAGTATGTCTGTTAAGTTCAAAAGAAAGTCAGTATGTGTATTTTTAATTATGTATCTGATGTAAGAAAGTATATTGAATCAAAATGTGTAAATATGTCTTTCTTGAATCTGAGGCTTAGTACCTAGTTTGTTTCCATATGTATGAAAAACCACATACATGTTTCTGAATGTGCTATTAGTCAGAATATTTTTGTACGATACATGTTTGTAATATGTAAAATATGTTCATTCTGAGCATAAATATTAATGCAAAATTTAAAATGCACTTTTAGCATTCAATTTACTTTAACTGTTTGGTTAAAGATCTTTTTCACAAATTTTGACTAGTTGTCTGGTCTGCAACTCTGTGAAACTATATTACATTGAAAAAAATATGTTTGCACATTTTTGAAATTACGCAGGTGAATATTGTGTAATCTTAACAGACAATACCTGACTACTAGAGATAAAAAGGTTAACTTATCTACAAATCTTCTCTATAAAAAGGTTAAAAACATAAATAGATCATATCATCCTCGTCCTGTAGTTTACTTTTTGTCCATTACGGTAAAATTGTATTGTTCTTATGTCATCAAGTAAATAAAGGTTTTTTCAATTAAATAAATTAGCTAAATAAAGTTACTAAATACATACTGCTACACCACACAAAACACTACTGTCAGCACTTGACATTTTGTTCATTCAACTTTCCTACATCTCACCTCTGAAAAACAAAATAAACAATCTCTATAAAGATAAGAGAGCAACCTTATATTTAAATACACATTAAAAATGTAATATGATTAGGTTTGTTTGTTTATCACTAATCCTACTGCATGCCAATTTCACTATAGTTTACACTAAGCAAACAATTTGTATATTATTAATTTATACAAAACATATTAAAGTATTATATAATATGGGTCATACTCAATATGCACAAGAGACTAGGGTTATTTTAGTATAATTGAAATAGAAGGGGTGTAATGGTACACAAACATGACGGTACGGTACATACCTTGGTTTTGATGCCACGGTTCGGTATGAACATATTATAAACATACAATTGCCTTTGTTATAAAACAGTGGTTTAAACAGTGGTTTTGCATTAACTTCTAAATTATAAAATTTCGGAGAAGTTTATACAGAGATCTGTCGCGCAAAATCGGCATTTATTGCTTGAATTTTCTTGAAAAAAACGGACATAATTTGAAAAATGAGACTTTGTTGCTTATCAAAATTAACAATATATAAAACGGGAAGTTCCAGTGAAGTTCCACTTTGTGCAGCAGTTAAAACAATGCTGTATTTGTTCGGTACACATGCGTACTGAACCGAAAATTTGAAATACTATTGTAGTTATTATTATTTTGAATAATAAGAAATTTTTGATTTTCTGTGTTCATTTTCATTTGAAAATTTTACATTTTCCTGCTTTTAATTTTTTTTTATGTCTATAGAGTTTTCATTCAGTTTTAGTTTTTGTTATTTTAGTACATCAAGGTAAACTAAATGAAAATGAGAAATGTTGCCTTGGCAAATAGCCAAAATAAAAAGGTTTTTTATGTCTTATTTTTCGCTGAAGTGTATTTTATTTCAAGTAACAAGTTTTAGTTTTACTGTAATAACCCTCCAAGAGACCTTGCTGAAACACAAATGTGTCTTACTTATTGATTTCCTACAATCCCACAATGCTCTTACCCATTTCATGATACAGGGAGCCTTGTGTTAATGTCACCATCATTTTCTTTGGAGAAGGTTCCTCAATCTTCATGAGCTCATTACAGCACTGTTTCCACTGACCTACATAGAAAAGCACAGGCCGTTAATTAAAAGACAGGTCTTTTTTGTTTTGTTTGAGTGTGAGTGCATAATTTTAAACACCTGAGGACTTAAAGGTTTCAGGGTAAATGTGAAAAATAGACAAACTAGACAGGTCCATGTGTTAACATTTAGAGGATGTAGGCCATAAAAAACATCATTCTTGCACGACATGTAATAAATGCCTAACATGAAAATAACTGAAACACAGCCATTAACAAGGATGCTTTTTAGAGAGGCACTACGTGCTCGTGTCTACATATTTGTGTAAGATATGTATCGAATTTCAAGCCTTCAGGAACACTGTATGTTAAACTTCTAAGAAAATCAGAACACCTGTCTCAGTTACTTTTCTTGTGACATACCAAACAGACCACATGCTTTTCAACTCATGGTGACACATAAGCCATGAAACAAGGATATAAGACTGGGCGAAAAAATGCTGAAAAGTACTAACAAAAAAAAACTCTTGACACATAATAATCTCCTGACATAATTTTGCAGAAACCGACTGCACAGAAACCAGTCTGATCAACTGCTTTAACGCATGTGTTGTTATTTTTTCAAAATGTGGCACTTGTGTAACATCTATACTACAATCAGAGATAAAGGTATTACTTAGAACATACACTGTACACTTTCCAGTTGCCCAAACAAACAATAAATCATATTCGATGTTGTGATTCAGTGCAGAGGAATCCAACTCTTTTGAACATGAATGTGCGAAGGTGTGAAATTGCTCAACGTCAAATAAATGTACATTTACATTTATTCATTTAGCAGAGGTTTTTATCCAAAGCGACTTACAATTGGGGAATACATCAAGCGATTCATCTTAAAGAGGCAAATAGACACAGGAATTGCTCATAATACCAAGTTTCAAACATTGTTCAAATAAGTACAAGCTACACAGGGAAAGATTAAAGAAAAGAGAAAAAGTTTTTTTTTAGGATGAAGTGGTGAGTTTTCAGCTGTCACTTGAAAATTGTCAGGGAATCAGCATTCCAGATAGGGGTTGGAAGATCATTCCACCAGCCAGGAACGGTGAATGAAAATGTTCTGGAAAGTGATTTTGTGCCTCTCTGTGATGGCATCGCTCACTAGTGGATCTCAGACTTCTGAAGGGAATGTAGATTCCCCACAGGCTCAGAAGGCAGGTGCTGAGCCTGTGGCTGTTCTATATGCAAGTATCAGTATCTTGAACTTGATGCGAGCCGTAACCGGCAGCCAGTGTAGGGAGATAAAGAGAGGGGTGACGCGGGCTCTTTTGGGCTAGTTGAAGACCAGTCGTGCCGCCCAGGTTGAGCTGTAGGTGATATTCTTTCATCCATGCTGAGATGTCCGCCAGGCAGCCTGAGATCCGTGCAGCTACCGTTGGATCATCTGGTTGAAATGAAAGATAGAGCTGTGTCATCAGCAATGGTAGGAGAACCCATGTGCCTGTATGATGTGACCCAGTGATGTAGTGTATATGGAGAAGAGGAGGGGTCCAAGAATTGATCCCTGAGGAATCCCAGTGACCAGTTGATGTGCTTTGGATACCTCCCCACCCCAGGCCTGAAAGACCTACCAGTGAGATAGGATTCAAACCAGCGAAGTGGAATCTCTGTGATGCCTAGTGATGAGAGGGTGGACAGGAGGATCTGATGATTCACAGTGTCAAAAGTGACAGATCCAGCAAAATAAGAACTGATTATTTGGAAACAGCTTTTGCAATCTGCAAGGCTTCAGTGACTGACAGTAGCACAGTCTCAGTTGAATGGCCACTCCTGAAACCAGATTGGTTAGCATCCAGTTGGTTGCTAAGATATAATGATACCTGGTTGAAAACAACTTGTTCAAGTGTTTTTGCTATGAATGGAAGGAGAGAGACAGGTCTGTAGCTATCTATAAG
>NW_015537939.1:2454765-2496838 GCF_001515605.1 Sinocyclocheilus anshuiensis | reverse complement strand
AGTGGCAGGGAAGACAAGAAGCTCAGTCTTTGCCAGGTTGAGCTGTAGGTGATGTTCTTTCATCCATGCCGAGATGTCCGCCAGGCAGCCTAAGATCTGTGCAGCTACCGTTGGATCATCTGGTTGAAATGAAAGATAGAGCTGTGTCATCAGCAATGGTAGGAGAACCCATGTGCCTGTATGATGTGACCCAGTGATGTAGTGTATATGGAGAAGAGGAGGGGTCCAAGAATTGATCCCTGAGGAATCCCAGTGACCAGTTGATGTGCTTTGGATACCTCCCCACCCCAGGCCTGAAAGACCTACCAGTGAGATAGGATTCAAACCAGCGAAGTGGAATCTCTGTGATGCCTAGTGATGAGAGGGTGGACAGGAGGATCTGATGATTCACAGTGTCAAAAGTGACAGATCCAGCAAAATAAGAACTGATTATTTGGAAACAGCTTTTGCAATCTGCAAGGCTTCAGTGACTGACAGTAGCACAGTCTCAGTTGAATGGCCACTCCTGAAACCAGATTGGTTAGCATCCAGTTGGTTGCTAAGATATAATGTGTTGATGTGTGTGAGTGCTGGTAAGAGTGTAGGAGAGATTGCATGGAGAAGGTGTGAGGGGATAGGGTCTAGTGGGCACGTTGTAGGTTGGCAGGAGAGGAGAAGTTTGGATACTTCTGCCTCAGTGAGGGGACAGAAGGAGAAGAGCGAAGTTTTAGGTGTGGATGTAGTTGGTTTGATTTCCTGTGTGTGTGGAGCTGAGAACTGACTACTGAACTGACAATTATAAATGTTGTGTACCCAAGTCTCATTACTTCAAATTTTCTCTGCAAAGGTGGCACAGAAGCGCCTCCAAAGTGGCATTTAGGTTTCTTTGCACAGACTGTTTAATGCTGCGCAGAGGCAGCATAAACTCATTTACACAGCAAATTGTACTGCTTGGTATTAGGGGCTGAGGAGGCTCTGAGCAGGCATAATTTAGTTTGCCTTTTATGCGACATTATGTCTTTACACTGAATTTTAAACAGCCACAGAGTGCCCTTAACATTTACATTGCAAAGATGGCATAGAAGTACTTCTAAAGTGGCATTTAGGCGTCTTTACGCCAGTGTAAATTAGGCGCTAGACTCATCAAAAATTCACAACGCTCATAGCCCCTGATATTTTACGATCTCAATAACACGTTTCAGAACATTTTGAATAAGAAAAAAATAACTTACACGTCAGTCGTACAGTGCCATGACTTCGAAATGTCACATGACATGCTTGATGCATCACCATGGAAATAGGAATGTAAATGCTGATTTTTTTTTTTTGAAATTTGATTTTCTAATCTATAAAATAAATAACTTCATATGGCAACACATCAAGCGTGTCACATGACAATTTGCAGTTATTGCGCTGTGCATAACAGGTAATTCACAGGATATGAATGTGATTTTAAACCCATCTCTACTTTCTTCATTCTTTTAAAAATAATCACTGTGTCTACTAAAACACTCATTAAAATTTTAGCTGATGAATTCAAAGATAAAAAGTAATTTGTCTTGAAAATAAAAGCAGGCTTTGTGAATTCAGCATATTGCTAGTGGGAGAGAATTCTTGTCTTCATTTTGATTCTTTATTGAAACTGCAAGTATGTTAACAAATCCACCCTGTTCAAATCAACTGCTGTCAAACCAGAACAAAGAAAGTACTGTACTCTGTGCTTGATTTTTATACAATGTATGTATTGAGTTTTAAAATACAGGTCAAACTGAGGTGATGGCATATCAGATAAAATACTCGAATAAGTTGGGTTTTTCAAAGGAAAAGTTTGAATATATATATCACTTGCAGTGAAAATCCAAACAATAATGTGGTCTTAAAAAATATTACTTCTTTGATTGTTTATAAAATACATTAAATAAATAGGAGTCATCTTATAATGCCCAGTGAAAAATAGTAAAAGGATGTAAAGTAGCAACACAAATAAATACAGAAAACACTAGGTTTTACAGTGAATTTATGGCACACTTTACTGCATTTTTAACAAAATTTTTTCACTATGTAAGCATAATATGCATGTGTTTTTTGGACAACAACAGCATTATCTTTTAACAACAGTTTGTCCATCATGTTACAAAGTGTGTTGGGTAAGCAAGCACTGTCAATCAAGCAAAACATTAATGCATTTCAAATGAATGTGGAACTTTCAATGATAACTTTCAATGAACTTTTCAATGATGCATTTATCCACAAATAAGTATCTGCTGGTTGTTTGTCAATAATATTATATTTCAATCATGATTTATTCAAAACTTTTTTTGTGGGGGGAACTGCTTCCTTGTAGCACTTAACATTAAATCCTCAATTTCCTTATTCCAGTAATTTTCCACTAAAACCAGTTTATCCGCATCTAATTATACATTATCTCCAAAGATCACTCATTTTAACACATCCACCCACATCTGTCTGTATTTCTGTTTTGTTTAAGAAAGTAACTTAGTTTCAAAGATGCCAGAACCTGTTGAGCGAAGGGTCAATTTCCACGGTTGGCATACTGTCAATAGCTTGTATCTTGTCAAATGCAGCATTTCTGAAGTCATAAATATGGACCAAATGGCATTTTAAATCAAAAGGAAAGTACAAACGTAAATCTTAATCAAGAATCATAAAATATTACTTTAATATGAATAATTCCATTAAATAATTAATTGGACAATGTCTGACCAATAACTTCACAAAGAATTTATGTTTAACTGCGAAATGGATTGCTATGGAACAACTTAATTGATTGACAACCCTTATATTACATACCTTTACTGGTTTTGTGATAGATAAGTAACACTCCCATTCCTGGTCACTCATTGTTGTTAGTATTGCACCCTTTGTTGTATCTCAAGTGGCCTGGGCAGGAATGTAGGCAATGCTGTAATGAATAAGTCTGACATTGTTCTTTGTTTTGCCTAAGATACATTTGAGCTTAAAAATCAAATCAAACTATAACACAATAGTGGATAAACTGATTTGCTGTGAACCAAAAGAGTCACACCCAGAGTTATTTCTGTTTCCAAATGTAATAAATCTCAGTTATGGGATGGACTAATATTTGGTTGCTTGGCAATGGGGAATTCTTGACATTTGAAAATCTAGCCTTACTAATTTGTCTAAATCATACATAAATATTTGAAGAGGAATAGGCAGAGTTATAAGATAATTAATCGTTCTATCATTCTCTCAGAAGAATAACCGTTGTCAACTTCTGTACATAAATGTACAACCAAAACTATGGGAAGGAAAGCAAAGAAAAAACACCTGCATACACAGCCAAGTAAACACCACCAGAAAATAAAAACTCTTTGAGCTGGAACATTCTGTCAGGTTGATGTCGCTTCTTTTAAATCAGGCGTTGTTGAAATATTTTAAAGACAATATGTGAAAGACATTTTTGGGTGAATGTCAAAATTACCATAGCTGAGTGACAGCTGATTTTATTAGCCGGTGTGACAATATTCACAAGCTTCGGCAACATTCCTTGACAAGTGCAAAAACCTCATGCTGCATTGACAAAGAGAAAATATTTTCACATCATTCAAACCTTAACAAATGACAAAGGATATTGGCAGGGTATTCTGTATGTGACAATACAGTATGTGATCAAGCAGGCATAACTAGAACAAATCCATATGACTTACTTTCATCTTGTGTTTTGCTCCACAGAACTATTTAAATTTTTGGATGAACTGTTCCTTTCATTATAATCTGGTTTTCTCAAACTAAGTTCAATGCACTTTTTTTGAATGCATTACAGAATTGGTTTACGTAGGTGAAAACTATTTTAATTAACAATATTTTATAATCTCTCTGACCTACTTCGGCTCACAATTTACTGTATTGTTATACTTCATTCTAATGTTCTTCATCAGTTCATCTGCTTTTAAAAGCTATTAGGGAAAATCCAGTTTGACAAGGTTTTTTATGTCAGTGAGGACAACACTGTCCTTCAAGCATATCAGTTCCTCATACCCCAAAAAAAGTGGTCATGCACATGCAAATATGCATGCAAACCTGTGCAATTCTGCATGTTTACTTTTAGGTAATTATCTTGTTTATCATATCAGAAGATCATCAGAATGACCTTGTTGAACCTTATTCATTTATCACTTTCTCGCAGTCACTGTATACCAATAAAAGTGTCTTGCGTACAAAGAAAGTCTTGGCTTACTAAGTCAAAAAAAGCGGTTATGAAAAAAGTAAATAAATCTAGTATAAGCTTTCACCTTCCCAAAAATAACAGCAGATTTCACAATAGAAACAGCAAATAAATCAAGCCTAACTGGTCTCAGAACCTGTCGCCAACACACCAGATTTTAAAACAACAAGGCTGGATTCCTTGTAAAGTCACGTGAAAAATTCTTACAAGTGCAATACCTTCAAACTGTCACTTATTTTAAAGGGGTCATATGATGCGATTTCAATTTTTCCTTTCTCTTTGGAGTGTTACAAGCTCTTGGTGCATAAAGAAGATCTGTAAGTGGACGAAGCGGAATCCAGCCCGGGGTCCGTCACATGTGGTTGCCGCTCATTCGTCGGATCCGCCGGGTGCGCCCTTCTCGACCCCACCGCCTCAGCTCACTCTAGCCCGGCCTCAGCGCACGCTAAGCCGGGGATTCCCCTCACGCTAGGCCGCTGTGTTTTTCTTATGTTTTATGTTTTTTTTTAACTTTAAACCACATAAACACATTTCATTACACCAAATACACAAAATAATGTTCTTTTTAGCAGCATCATATGACCCCTTTAACCTGTCATAGGCTTTCTCTCATTTGTGTTTCTGTGGCTCTTCCAGCTAAATAAACCGGTTCAGTGTTAGAAATTTTGTACTAGAGCACAAACTATGAAAACAGTAAGACTGCCTCTATGGAGGTAAACTTTATAATTCAAACATCTCCAATGACCTCTCCATATTAAGCAAATACATAAGACAATATATAATGTGTACTAATGAAACAGAAGGTCATAATATCCTGCACTCATTTTAGTATGGGACACTAAATTATCTACCAAGATAACTAATCTTAACACATCCACCCATATTTGTTAATGTTTCTCTTTTGCACAAGAATGTAACTTGGTTTTGACATTTGAAATCAAAAGGACAGTTTAAAAGTAAATCTCTAGGGGTGTAAATTTAATTTGATTCCTTCTAACGCAACAGAAATAATCTTAAAATATGACCTTTATGTGATTTTATTATTTTTAATTCCATTATATAATCAATTAAATGGACAGTATTTGAACATTCACAAGTTTAATTGCAAAATGTACTGCTATGGAACGACTGATAATGCTTATATTGTATAACTCTACTGATTTTGTGTTATATAAGTAACACTCCCATTCCTGATCACTCATTCTTTGTTGTATTTCAAGTGGCCTATATGCTCAGGAATGTAGGCAATGCTGTGCTGAATAAGTCTGTCATTGTTCTTTGTTTTGCCTTAGACTCATTTGAGAAAGATTTATTATGAATGCAGTTTAAAGAGTTGCTGAATCAAATTCACAAAAATCGATTTTAAATCAAATTGACAAGCAACAAATAGTGAGTGAACTGATTTTTTTGTGAACCAAAAGACCATCTCTTTCTTATTTCTTTTTAAATATAATAAATCTCAATTATGGGATGGATGCTTAGTTGCCTAGACAAGTTAGCCTTGCTAATTTGTGTAATACAGTTTCACAAGTTCATATAAAAAAAATAAAAGCAAAATTACAAGGCAACTATTCATTCTGTCAATCCAAGTGTAACCAAAACTATGAGGAAAAAGCAAAGGGGAAAAAGCAATAGAAATGCACAGACACAGCCAAGTACACACCCCCAGAAACTGAAAGAATACATTTTATCCAAAGCAACTTTAAGGTTGTGGTTAAGAAAACCAGTCTTATTATGGGAACCGTACTGGTCTGGGATCCCATCTCTGTTTTAGAATTAGGCCTGGACTGGCATCTTTAAGAGTAAGTTAATCTATGACTGCAGCAAACACACGCAACATATCAGAGACAGTGTTATTTGCATACCACACATGTCAAAAAGGGAGTTTTGTTTTTCGGTCCCTACAATAAGGAAATCTGCAAAGACACGGCTGTGATTTTTATTTTTTTTTGGTTCCGTATAGACATACCAGTGGTTGCACGACAGTAAAAAATGGTGTTAAAGTTTTTAGGTAAGTTGTAGTTCAAACCATTCTGTATTAGAGCTGTCAAATAAACCTCGATAGATCTATTTTGATTTTTAACCATTTACGATACTGCTGAAGTGATTTTTTGAAGTGATCTTGTGCATTCTAGGAACTCTGGTACTCACTCATGTCATAGAAATTCTGCCAGAAAGCTTCCATCCAGTTATGCGTGTCTTCAGATGTGTGCGTGACAATTGTGTATGTGGTCTCATCACCACTCTGGTTTGTTATGGTGATACTGTGAGTATGTAGAGCCGGATCTCTCTCTGTGGCACGCACACGGGTCTCCTAAAGCAAGTATGCAATTGGTTTTAAGACCAGGTGTAAATAACAATTACAACTGCACAACAATTCATAGTTTGTAGCACGTGGGATATATGTAATAAACAACTTCCAAAAGCATGTATGCTGTAACACTGGATTTTAAACCACATACAGCATATCCTCTTACTGGAAAACCTCACATAACAAATATTATCAAAGACAACTTGGCCCTCTGTTGACTACAAGATGCAACTACAACTGTTCGATAAGACAATACTCCTCACCTTATTAATGGGAATAGTGAACAGTGGTGTCTCTAAAGAATCTGTATCATCTTGCAACTGGTAACATTTTAAATCTGACCCACTCAGAACACCGTAGACGTCTCTCCAGTCCTCAGGATTGCTCTCTGACTTGGGTACAGAAATATGTGGAAGATGACTGAATAGGTATTTGGGAAATGTTGATTATTTATTTTTAATCACAATAATACATTATATTCACAAACCCGAATTCTGAGTTTTCCACACATAACAGCTTGAGTCATACAAAGAGGTTGGGCCACGAGGCGACAGCACATGTTACCATAGAGCGGCAACCAGAACGAAGAGCCCTCTAAAATACAGGTGAGAACAAATAAAAAGCAAAGTGGAAATGAATCAGAAACAAACATGCTATCATGTGCATAGAAATACGGTGGCTTTTGAGTTAACACATTTTGAAAAATCCAAAAACGTTGTTTATTCCCATAATGAAAATGTTGAATTTAGAATTCCAGAAATTGAATTCCATCTTCATTTTCTCAGACCTTTGGACTCGATATGTAAACACAAACTTGCATACAATAGGCTCTGTTTAAAAAATTGGGAAAAAGTCCTGAATAAAGAGTTTTCTTACCCGTGTCTGATATTGTCAGGTCATGTGTTCGGAAAGAGTTCTGTACGTGGCACAGGGTCAGAGATGTGTGGGCCAGGAGGTGATATTTAGGGCCCCTAAGGACAAGAGGTGATATTGAGGGCCTCTGTGAGCACATTTACATTGTACAAAGAAAGTTTTGATGAAACTGCTTTTAAAACATTTAGAACTGACATTAATGCTTTTTTTTTTTTAGTTGAAGTACAAAAAAAAAAAATAGCGAGAATGAAACATTGATGCATTTTTAATAAAATGAAAACTTACAATGGAGAAAAAAATGCTCAGGTCATATTTCATCCCAAAATTCTAATATTTTACAAGAAAATACTATATTTAATACTAATACTATATTTTTTGAACCATTAAGATTTTTAAAGTTTTTTACTCTATTTTCATGACATCCGTCCACCCAAATTCTAACTGGATTTAGACGTTTTATAATTGAGTTTGTTTGTAATTCATTTTAGGGTCAGTAATGATTCTGTAATGTAATAGTGAAAACTATGCTCTCTCAATAGATATTTTGTTATTGTTATTAAAATTGCGAAAGAATACAGGCAGTAAAATAAATGAAACTATAATGTATAATTGCTTTACAATTTAAAATAATTAAATAATAAGAATGAAAAGATACATTATTTTAAGTGGTGCTTTATTCTCATGAACATAATGACACAGCATATCATTATTTAAGATAAATAATAGAAAAAAAAATCCCCTTGAAATATGAAACATGCTTTTAACTATGAAAAATGACCCAGACATGTTTTTGACAGGCTTCATGAGATTCACCCTAAAAATATGTCATTGGTTTCGACTTTTCTCGCCATCCATCTCTTTAATTTTCTCTGCTGTGCTTTTCTGGCCTTTTTCTCAGACAGACCGAATGTTAAGAAAATAAACAGTCAAGGTGTGTCTGTCTGTACTGACAGTCACTATGGATGCGTTTGTTTCTGTTTGTGAACTGGTTTCAGCAAACATAGCTGAAGTGTGAGACCGTTTCAACATTTAACACTCTCCCAGTGTCATGTATCTGTTTGTACACCGCTTTGGTATGTGGAATAGTATATATTTTATGTAATGACATATATACTGCCCCCTCACCGTACAGACAGAGCAGGCAGCAGAACTGGTGATTCTCCTCCGGGTGATCCGGTTCCGCTGCTGTGGGAACTGCAGGAAGCTGCTGTCTCTAAAGTTGCCATGAACTTCTTACTGGAGGCACTTCCCAGCCGGCTCAGCCTCCGAGTGGAGAAGCCCATGCTGAATTCCTCCTCCACACAGCAGCTGTAGAGCTCCACCCGCAGGTCAAAGCCTGGAGGTACGTCAGTGCTATGAAGACAGGATATATGGAAAGTGGACTTACAAAAAGAGCTTTATTATTTTACATTAGTTACAGAGATTTTAAAAATAAATATTTAAAATGTATACACTACTGTTCAAAAGTATGTTTTTTGAATGAAGTCTCTCATGCTCACCAAGGCTACATTTATTTGATCAAAAAACTATATTGTGTGTGTACAGTGTGTGTGTGTGTGTGTGTGTGTACACACACACACACACACACACACACACACACACACACACACACACACACACAACCAGTCAAATGTTTTTGAACAGTAAGATTTTTAATGTTTTATAAACATTAAATTCTCTTCTGCTCACCAATCCTGCATTTACTTTATAAAAAATACAGCAAAAGCAGTAATATTGTGAAATATATTTTACTATTTAAAATAACTGCTTTCTATTTGAATATATTTTAAAATGTAATTTATTCTTGTGATCAAAGCTAAATTTTCAGCATCATTACTCCAGTCTTCAGTGTCACATGATCCTTCAGAAATCATTCTAATATGCTGATTTGCTGTTTAAGAAACATTTTTTTCGTATTATTATTATCAATATTTAAAACAGTTGAGTGCATTTTCAGGATTCTTTGATGAACAGATAGATCCAAAGATCAGCATTTATCTGAAATAAAAAGCTTTTGTAACATTATACTATTCAAAAGCTTGGAGTCAGTATATATATATTTTTTTTTTTTGGAAAAGAAATTCTAGTAATTAACACTCACTTTTATTTAGCAAGGATGCTTTAAATTGATCAAAAGTCATAAAGACATTTATGATGTTACAAAAGATTTCTTTTTCAGATAAATGCTGTTCTTCTGAACTTTCTATTCATCAAAGAAACCTGAAAAAAAATCCACTCAGCTGTTTTCAACATAATAATAATAATAATAAAAAATGTTTTGTGAGCAACAAATCAGAATATCAGAATGATTTCTGAAGGATGATGTGACTGGAGTAATGCTGCTAAAAATTCAGCTTTGAAATCACATAGAAAAAATAGTAAAAGTCTTTTAATGTCACTTTTGATCAATTTAATGCATTTTTGCATAATAAAAGTATTCATTGTATCTTAATGACCCCAAACCTTTGAATTGTAATGTATATTTACTAAAATATATCAAACAAAATGTTTACCTTCTAAAAAAAATTTATATTTTCTTTTTTTGGTCAGACAACAAGTAAATTTAAGTAATCAACCATTATAACTAATGAATATGACATGATGAGATATTGACTAAATTTTAAATAAACTCTAATTTGTAATAAAGACCATTTTGGAGAGGACCATTTCCAGTTTGTCCATGAATATCAGAGGGATAAAAGAAAGTAAATGAAGAATATCTTACAATATCACTGGTTCATCGAAACAGATGTCTGTGAGCGTCCTGTCCACTATAACGAGATCCGTATCGTGAATCTCTGTCCCCACCTGCAGCAAACAGAACACGGCACACCGGTGCAGCTCTGAACAGAGAAAAGAGTTACAGAAAAGGAGAAAATCAGTAAATCAGTGAAAATCTGACTGATTTTGTGGTCATACAGATTCTCAGTCAAACTCACCTCCTTTGTTTTTAAAATACTCTGAATCTTTCCACATGAGAGGAATGCGGATATCTGAGGATAAGTCAAGAAAATAGAAAAATAAAAACAGTAACAAATCAAAGCAAATAAATAAGATATAGTATAGTGATATAGTAAGTTGTTGCATTAGTCTCTGTGCGTGTAACCTCACCTGAAATGGCTACTTTTCCAGTACAAGGTAATCGCTTATCAACAGACCCACCATCAGATGACCTAAAAACATTCAATCAATGGATCAGCGGCTCTGTTCCAGACACAGTGAGCTACCTACAAAGGCAAAATTTTAAGTGCACTTACAACAAAACAACTTCAACAGTTGGGCATCATAATTATGTTATACTTTTATTATTTGTTTCTATTATTCTGTTATTTTTTTTTATTGATATTTATTATTTAATTTATATCTAAATGAAATGTTACTTTTTTCACGCTATATACTGTACGTGTACTATTTTTATTTTGGACTTTTCATAATTGCAAGATATAAAGTCAGAACTGTGAGATATAAAGTCATAACTGCAAGATCACAAAATCACAATTCTGAGAAAGAAAGTAGTCAGAATAGTGAGATGTTAACTTGCAATTGCAATACATAAACGTACAATTCTGAGAAGAAAAGTCGGAATTATGAGATATAAACTTGGAATTGTGAGGGAAAAAAGTCAAAATTGTGAGATAAATAGTTGCAATTACCTTTTTAACTTTTTATTCCATAGTAGAAACAAAAAACAGAATTGGGAGAAGAAATTCTGAGAAAAAGAGTAAGAATTGTGAGATATAAACTTAAAATTGTGAGATTTAAACTCAGAATTACGAGAAAAAAGTCCGAATTCTGAGTTCATATCTCACAATTTTACATTTATATCTCACACTTCTATTTTTTTTCTCACTTTTTTTTTTTTAATCCTATGGTGGAAATTAGCTTAATATATGGAAATCATTGGTGAGTTGAGAAAGTTTGTTTTAAGGAGATACTGAGTTGCTATTTACAGAACTCCACTGCTATCTATTCAGTCCAACTCATTATACATCTATACCCCAACTCAGTGACTCGATGATCTACCTCCGTCCTGCTCTCAGCATGGCCTGGGCTTCCTTCATGCGCTGCAGCTGGGTCATGAGGGCCAGTATGCGGCTGTTGGATGTAAGGAGAGTCTTGGAAGCTTCCAGAGCCTGATCTCTCTGAGAACACGCAGCTAAAAGCTTACAGGCCCCTTCTCTGATCCTCACCTCTCTCTCGATCCGTCTCTGAACCTCACAGTCCTGCAGAGAGATGAAGAAAGAGCAGTCATATCCTCAGACGATACACCCAGAACCATTCACCCAGAGCCGATCCTCCCTATACGCAAAATACGCAAGCTGCGTAGGGCCCCCGAAACACCAGGGGGCCCCCTTGCTCAAAGATGATTTAATTTTAGTTTCGTTTTTGAATTTGGCCAGCGGTTATGAAAACATGAATGATCATTTCTTTTAATGCGGTGCGCTGTCGCCGAGCCGTGGAAGAGACAAATGCGTTTCATTCATTTGTTCATAACCATATATATATATACAGTATATACTTTAGGAAAAGAACTCTCTTTATCTCCAGAAAATCACTTCCCTGACCAACACACATACCAGCAACGCTTTCAGTGGGTTAGAGTTTGTTCATGACCCACATCGTATGACCTTATTGTCAAAAGCGTACAGGATAAGCCCTGGCCTGAACCCCAAAAGCATGTCTTTTGTTCCATGTATTTACATTCCACGTACCGGAACGTGCTATATCATTCAGGGTATTTTTGTAAGTATGTTAAGCCGTTTGTATAGATTAGCATGAGACGTGTTGTTACATAGGGTTAATTTTGTCACATGCTCAGCTGACTTGAATTAACTGGCTTATGGAATTGTGCAAAAATGAAACTTGTTCGTTCATTGCATTTCAATAAATTGGCAATTTTACTATGTATAACATTGGTAATATTACTGTCTTTATAGCAGTGTTGTATTAACAAAAATGATAACTGATAATATAACAAAAATATAAACAAAAATTAAAAATCAAATAAGCTGAAACATTTATTTTATATTATATTTTATAATTAAAGCTAAAATATAAAACAAATATGAATGAAATATTAAAAACTACACTAAACTAAACTTACTAAAACTCAACTAAAATTAAAACTGAAAATATAAATATAAAAGCTACTTCAAAATATTATTAAATATTGTAATAGTATATAAATACTACACTGTAAAACCGAACAGTGAAATTAATTAAATGAAATGAGTTAACTTCACTCAAATAATAATGAAAGTTAATTGGACTTAATTGAAATAAGTTCTGTAAATTTAAAATGTTGTTGTAGTAAGGTGAACTTAAAATGATTGCGTTTTCTAGTTCCCAGCATGCTTTGCATCAGACAACAAGGAAAATAAATGTAGAAATTAAGTGTTATTTTGTGTGTTTTTACACAAGATTAACATAGAGAGACATAAGTTAGTACTTAAATGTTGTGTTATGTTAGGATTTACATAGGTTTCTGTTATGTTGGTTTTGTAGTGTTACCGTTGTGGTGAAGAGTAGAGCCTGTGGTTAGGTTGAGGATGGACAGCAAAACTTAAAGATTATTTAAACTGCATGTTGTTTGACTATTTACATGCAAGTATTGTGAGTCTTTTTGATAACTGCATTAGTACGTGCCAGTGTGCTGTTGCTAACTAGCACTTAACTATAAAGATCTGAATGAATGTGCTGTTAATGGAAGCAACTTGTATATAATTATCATTGTGATGAGTGGGATGGGATCATGGAAGCGAGGCTTGGCTTGGCTCCCATGGCTCTCAGCCCCACCCTACTTGTCATAAAAATTTTAAACTCTACTAACTTTAAAAAATTGAGTTTGTTTACTCAAATATTTTGAGGCAATAAGTTTGCTCAAATGTTTTGAGTATTCTTAACTTATCAGGTTTTACAGTGTACCAAAACAACACCGCTTAATAGTCCTAATTCTTTCTTTTGATTCTTTTGAGATTCATCCCAATGTGCCACAAAATTTGCATTCATACAAACCACAGCCTCATGTCTGGTCTCACACAACCAAACAATATGCAAAAGCAGAGGAGAGCTTTGATAACATTCAGCCAAGAGAAACAAAGTCGAACACAAAGAGCTAAATAGCACTACAACAAAACCCTCGGTTTCAATTCATTCGCCATTTATTGTCAGCATGTATCCAGTCAGAAAAATATCTCTTTAATCTGTTTACATCCTCTCAACTGTGACGTTAAGAACCACGGTTATGTAAGAGGAAGTAATCTAAGTGTACATTTGAAGATGAACACAAATAAGTGCATATTGATGTTAATGAATAAGAAATTTACGGGTTTAGCCATCAGATATGAATGGATTACTTATAAAAATCAAATGAATGAAAGGAATTTACCAATGTAATTCTCAATTTACACTGTCCTCAAGCTGCAATTAAATATATCAAATAATCTAACCAAAGGAACAGATAATGTGGACAGTTAAGAGCTGACTCAGACTGTAAACTGATGATGTTTGTGCTTTGGGTTCATAAGTAGTTCATACAATTGTGTATTTTGATTTGGGAACAATTAATCTTTTGTGTTTAAATATGAAATTGCTTGACTCAAAGAATAATTTCAGTCTTTCCCAACAGTGTAATTTATTATGCATTTGACAGAACGAAAGAGTTCATCCATTTTGAAAACAAAAGAAAATTCTGAGATTTTACTAAATAAAACAATTTCTTCTTTTTACTGCAGGCTTTTGAAGGCTTGAAAGATATTGCATAAGTTAATAATTGACTGCTTTTATGATGCTTTTTGTCATTTTGGAGCATCGCAGTACTTCACATTCATTATATTGACAAAAGAGCCCAAAAAAATTCTAATTCAAATTTTGTGTTCCACAGAATAAAGAACGGTTACATACAGGTTTAGACTGACACGAGAGCTAGTAAATGAATGGTGATCTATCCCTATAAATGTTCAATTAAACAAAGGCACTCACTAAAGATTGATCTCGGCACACTTCCAAAGAATAGGATGCAGGCATTCGCTCTTAAACTATTAGTCCCTTACTAATAGTAGGTTAAAGCATGCTGGCACTTACTCAATGCCTGGTTGCTCTGATGACAGCAAGCATTGTGTATTGACTTGAAATTCCCTCAGGGTCATGTCTATGTCTGAGAACGAATTCAAACAAGCTTTTGTCTGTTTCTAATACATTAAGACGGCAAATTGGCTAATTTTCATAACTCTAAAATCCTGCCAGGAAAAAAAAGACTGCCTTATAAAACTGTCATTGCCATTGTCTAGTCATAAAAGATGTTAGTTGTAATGTTAAGAAAATAAGCCAGAGCAAAGTTTTATTGCTGAGTGTGCTCAGTTATTATGGATAATTTGTATACAAATTACTTTGGAGAAATAAAAACATACAAATGACGTATGACATAATGCAGTCTGATCACAACAGAGGTGACTTCATGCAATAAATGATTACATAATACGACAATAAATCTAAACTCACGAACACAATTCAACAGTGGACTCAGATTTTATCATTGAGATTGAATGGAGATCTAATGGAAACTTTGGCCATCCATGTCCATGTTTGGCCAAACAATTTATGTCATTTGACATCTTTTAAAGCAATTTACGAGAAACATCTGAGGCAAAGTTCACATATATACAAACCATAACTAAGAACTAACTCCATTCTGTCTCCTGGGATATGAATGAGCAACACTGAGCAATAAAGTGGATCTGTTTCAGTAGTCTTGTTGAGCTGGGATTGTGATGGATCTGCGGCTGCTCACCTGTGCGGAATCCTCCAGCACGCTCAGGCGGAACCGGCCTCTCTTCACCTCCATCTCCATCGCGGATCCACGGGCCACAGTGGCTCTGGAAGTCTGGTTTCTGCAGAACATGAGTGCAGTAGGTTGAAAATCCCAACTCAAGCGACCCGAAGCGGTTAACTACTGCATTAAAATAAACAGAAACGAAATGCTTAGATATATCTTAAAAGCGCCATTAGTATAAAATCCTACTGGACATGTTGCAACAGCTATGGATAAATAGGGTGTGTTTTCCCCCAGTTCGTGGTAGGGGTGGCGCTTGAAGTTTTGAACACTCACTGAAACAGCGTCCCCATTATTGTGATTTAGTGAACATAACTTTGGTAGGCTGTTAAATGTTTTCCCATTGCACAAAAGGTTTAATTCCGCCAGGGCGCGTATATTGGTTTAAAAAACGAATCCTCCCTTCAGACGTATCTAAAGTTTAGAACATTTTTTGGATAATTGGAAACATCTGCAACCTAAACCGTATTATATTTTGATTCTAATCATGTTGAGTATTAACAGCTGAAATCTCCAAATCGAAACTCGCATCAGTAATCTCAATAAAAGCGTTTTTAAAAATCCTCACGCTGTAAATACAGACGACCGTGATTGGTCCATTCTGACCTGCGCTGACAAAAGTAACAGGCACCACGTGTTAATGAATGACGTAAACGAGCAGCGGTTCAACAGATTGCAAAACTTTGCACTTAAAAAAATTACACTGAGAAACTTTAATGGACATTGTCTTTAAAATACAAAGTTACAAATCGAAATACAAGACAATTATGTAGACTCTTTGCCTCAAACCAAAAAGAAAGTCCGGCTGGTAAACACAGCCCATTTTAGGTTACATAAAAGGGTCAGTTCACCCAAAAATGAAAATTGTGTCATTAATTTAAGCACCCTCATGTCGTTCCAAACCCGTAAGATCATCATTAATCGTCGAAACACAAATTAATGTATTTTTGATTAAATCGGAGAGCTCTCTGACCCTGCATAGACAGAAACGCAACTACCATGTTCAATGCCCCTAACGCTAAAGACATCGTTAAAATAGTCCATGTGTGTAAATAGTCCATCAGTGTGCATTCCTCTGCTTGTAAACAAGAGGGTGAGTAATTAATGACAGAATTTTAATTTTTGGGTGAACTATCCCTTTAATTGCTATTCTATGTAATATTTCTGTGCAATTAAAGCACGCTATTCATTCACTTATGCATACAAGGTATTAACATTATTATATGTTATTTCATGAATCTAGTCATCAAATTTGTAATTTCTAAATATAAATAATTTCTCATATTCAGACACATGGAACATTTTCCCATTCAACATTTACAAACATACTGTACATTTTTATTAACATTTACAAAGACATACATGTAAAACATTTGCTTGCGAACATTTGCATACAATTATGAAAAACAAATATGAACCGCATAAAGCTGAACAAAGGATAGGCTTTGCCCCTAAAAGTTGAATATAAAAATGCTACAAATAATGTGGAGCAATGCTAAAATACAACACACAGACAGCATGAAAACAGGACAGTGCTTATTTAAAATTGAGGTTTGTTTCAAAGCTGCTCTTAAAAAAATAAATAAATTATAAAGAAAGAAAAGTCACTTTCAAAAAATGTCATTCTCTGATTAAAAAAAAAAACATTAGCAATTGATGCAAGAGAAATGACTGAGAGAAATGAACGTGTTTCTTATTCATAACTGGAAATAAAATGCAGGTCGAGACCAACAAAAAAATGAATTATAATACAACTTTACGTAACAAAAGAGTGCAACAGTATCAAAAACATAACTAAATTAATACTTATTTATCCTTAAATAAAATTATAATAACATAAAATACATCATGTCAGCTGTTACTGAGGTACGTTTTCGCTGCATCTCTTCAGTTGTGGTTCCTCTTGGTAAAAGTGTCCTGGGAAAAACTTCAAATATTCACACGTCTATACACCCGACTTGTCAAACTATATTTCTGACTATTTAGTTAGTTGTGACTGGTTTGTTATTCCAACCTTTGGCCTTAATCCATGTCTTCTAATTCATCAACTTCAGTAAAGATGTCACTGAAGAAGTACTTGGAGACACTTGTGGGTTCTTCATCTGAGTTCTGCTGAGTAGAGAAAGATCAAATCCGGTTTTATTAATACAAATATACAAAGTGACCATAAAAGCACTGAAATATCTGACCGCATGATACCTCAATGACAGATGCAGTGGTGAAAGCAGGGGTCTGTGAGGGTCGCTTTACTCCAGGGTTGGTTGCAGTGGTAACAGGTCCGGCTGCTATCCGCTTTCTCTCAGGACGTGCGGTGTTGACTGCTGGTTTTTGGGGGCCTGGTTTGGCCCCTCGATGAGCTGCTGGGGGTCCTTGTGTATTCTTCGATGAAATGAAGGACAGGAACCCTTTGAGTCTTCTGCCAGGTCTATTGGAAGACATCCAAATGAACAAAAATGGACCATAACATCTAGAGCAATATTAAAGCCAATACACTGCCCTGGAGAGTTTGCACTGAAATTTGGTGATAATAAGCCTTTTTAGCAGGATTTTTTTTTTTTTCAAGATGCAGGGCTGAGTTATTTTTTTTCAAACCTCTGAAGATTCACATTCTGCTTTAAAAACTAACAAAATGTAGAGCCACCCACCTTGTAAGCGGCCCACTTGTGGCAATAGGCGTGATTTGACTGACACTTTGCAAGTCTGATCTACTAGCCAACTCAACTGTCTTTTTGCCTGAGAGGTCCACTTTTCCCATGATGCCTTGGGAGGAACCCTCCTGGACAGAATCTTCAGAGACAGGTGAACGAGTATTATCGCTAGTCGCAGAAAGGTCTGTAGTTGCTTCTCTGTCAGAGATGGTGGTTGATATGGAGTCATCCGTTGATGAAATGACAGCGGGTACAGTTTGCTCTGGCACTGATCTCGTCTCTCGTGTTGAAACGGGTAATGAGGTAGTCTGTTTAAAAGAGAGAGCTGCTGAGTCCTCTTTAGCATCACCACCTCGAGCGTTTCTCCGTGAAACAGGGATGGGTTTAACTTGCAACTTTGCTGAACAGAAGAAAGTGCATTAAATTAAAGACATGCTTTAAGTTACGAAAAATTCTCTTTCTAAAAAAAATGCTTTTCTTAACTCCAATTCATCAAAGAATACTGAAAGAAAATGTATGATGGTTTCCACACACAAATGTTTTCAGCATCGATAATAATCAGAAATGTTTCTTGAGCAGCAAATCAGCATATTAGAATGATTTCTGAAGGACACTGAAGACTGGAGTAAAGATGCTAGAAACTCAGCTTTGCATCACAGGAATAAATTACATTTTAAAATAATTTCAAATAGAAAAGTTATTTTAAATTATAATAATATTTCACAATATTTCAGTTTTTACTGTATTTTTTTTAATCAAATAAATGCAACCTTGGTGAGCATAAGAGACTTCTTTCAAAAACATGACAAAATCTTCCCGATAACAAACTTTTAAAAGCTCCCTTACCTCTCCTGGTACTCTCAGGTATTTTTCTTTTCTTTTCCATATGTTCCTTCTCATCATCAGTCCCCTCTACCACAAGGCTTTCCAATCCTTCCACTAACACATAAAGAAACTGGGTTATAGGGCAGTGCAATGCATTAACAGATGTTAAATCTGTACCATATATGCTCATTTTTAGAGCTGGAAATGTTCTCACCATGATGACTCTCATCTTTGGTATTCTAGGAAGGAAATGGCCTCAGTTTTAGTCACATATCAGTATTTATCTAGCATTTATAGTTTTTAAATTCAAGATGCATGTTTTACCCCCTGAGATGTGGAGGCTGGTGTCTTGCGTTTCAATTCTCCTGTCCTAGATTTGCCCACGTCTCCCTGTTCACTTTTCTTTTCCTCATCCTCGGACACAGAAATTAAAGCGTCTGTGATCAGAAGGTGAGATACCCCCCTGCTCTCACTAGCACTGAAATTAAGCACAATAGGTAGAACATGGAAACATTTGCAAATAAGACTTAAATCCGCATTAATTTGGCTAACAAATTCTCAACCGGGACAAAACTTTCTCACAACATCCTCCTAATGTTTATTTAGCTCTCTCCAAGTGTTTATGGTATCAGATAACAGTTTAAAGCAAAGGTACCTTTGACCATGAGAATGCGACTCAGATGCTGCCACAGGTGGGAGGAGCTCTGTCCGAAACCCCACCCCCTCATCTAAAGTGGGTGGGATTTCTATGAGAGACGGTATAAACACAGGTTCCTCAGGCGTGGGCTCAGCAGATGTGTCTTCTGATTCACATCCAGGATGTTCCACAGTGCTGCCTTCACAAACTTCCTCAGGATTAGTTCTATTGTTCTCATCCAGCATGACCACAGTTTTCTGTCTGGACTCGTTTTCAGAAACAACTGGCAGGGTGACATCTTTGACTGTCTGAATTACAGAGACATAACACATGATATTTATTATTTTGATGTCCTTATTGTAATAATTCAACCTGACGTGGTTTGATAGTATTTAACACACATTTAACAGATATTTTACCTCTGCTGATTCAATGCTAGATGCTCCTTGTTGAGCTGCACTTTTGGATACATCAAGTTCTGTGGTAACTACAGCACCCTCTTCAGGACTTTTACTGAAAGTGGTCATGGAAGGCTGAGCAGCAGATGGCTTCTCATTTAATACTGCAAGAAAACATATGCAAACATAAACAGATATTTGCTTTTGTTTTTAAATGATTTTAATAAATAAATTATTAACTTATATGTTGCATAATAAATTGGATTTAATTTTAATAAAATTTTCAATAATTATTTTTGTGACAATAAATCACATTTACACACAATATTCTTAAAAGATTGGATGATAACATAATGAACATTCTTATAAGTAATTTTAAAATACTGGAAAAAATATATAATTTATAGTAGGACTAACACATATTTGAAGTTTTTTAATCGTTATTATTATTTAAACAATCATGTAAATTCTAATAAATCATATATATTACAATAATGAATAAATAAAGTTTCATTCAATCTTATGTTTCATAATAAAATGGAACCTGGTTTTAATGAAATTTTCAATCTTTTTTTTTTGTTGCAACAATAAAGCACATTTCGAAACCAATTGTTTAAAAAAAATCTATTGCTGTAATCACAAAAAATACATATTATTAAAAAGTTAAAATAATTTATACATGGTATTATGTTAATTTCTGCTTGTTTTTTGTTTTTTAACAATCATATCACAGTGATGAAAATGAGAATGAGAATTAAAAAAATATGAATACAAAAAATATATATGCAAAATGTAAATATAAAAAAAGTTACAGATAGGTAATAGATAAAACATAATTGTGGCTGTTACATGCTGTGGTTGATGTCGTGCCGCTTTGTGTCTGTGCGCGTCTGGATGTCTGAATCAGGTTTGGTTGAGGTTTGAGTTCGCGGTACCTCCTGACAGGTTTAGAGGGCTCAACTGATGTGCTCTGAGATTCGTTCACACTGAAACAACATACAGACATTTTTAAATATCAGTCTCATATTATGGAATCTGAATTGTTGCCATTGGAAGTGTTGGTTTTAGATATTCAAGGAACCATGTTAATATGCAAACGGTTCTATTTATTGTATTTTAAAAAAATTAATTAAATTTAAAAAGTTACACCACAAAAGAGAGAACACTGACTAACACTATCAGTGAAAAACTTACAAATAAATAATTAAAAAAAACGAAATAAATGGGCCATATACGACACTTTTAATACCTTTTAGTCAGCTGTGGTTCTGATCTCGCCCCTTCTTGTTCTTTTATATTTTCCTCTGTGATTATATCATCATTCTTTCTCTTCAAAGATAAGACCGATCCATTATCTTCTTTAGTCACTCTTTCAGGAATGACTTTGGGACTGTCTTCTCTTCTTTCAGATGATATATCCGGCTGTAGTACCTCAGGGCCGATGGTAGAGGAGTCTGGCAGGTGATCCACAGGAACACCGCCTTCTTGCATTGCATTTTTATCCTGTTCTGTGGAAGACGGACCCTTAGAGGTCCCCAAAGAACCTGTGACAAGTTCTGGAGAGATTTGTTGCTGTGGAGCTCGTCTGGTTCTCAAACCTTGACCAATATTAGGTTTGGGTTTGGAGGATCGACCTCTTTTGCTTGGTGGAAACTGTGTCTCATGTTGAATGGGAGCAGGATGAGCATCGGTTGTCTGTGATTTGATTGGTTCTTCTTTCGGGGTGGAGGTTTCTTCAGCAGAAGGTTCTGGAATATGAGTTTCACAGCTCGAAAATTCAACGTCACCTTTTGTCTCTGAATCGCAGCTTACCGAAGAACCAGACATGACGGCTGTTTCTGTGATAACTTCCTCATGGACGACCTCTTCATGTACAACAATCTCATTTCCACCTGAAAAAGATTTTGATCAATCAATCATCTTGATTTGATTTAAAGGAAAAAAGTTAATTTGGACTGAAGGAAATAAGAGGGTTGAACTATGAAGTTATTCTTACTTGTACAGGGCATTTCTGATGTCTGGATCATCTGAGCTGAGTTCCCGATGGTCAGAAGAGTCTGGGCCGCTTCATTGTTGATCTCTTTACATACTGAACGATAGATGTATAAAAATTAACTACCAGAATTTTAAAGCTTTTGGGTAAAATATCTGCATTGCATGTAGTGGTGGGTGATATAAGCAAAAGGTAAATCACACAATATTCTTTAAAGTTTGGATGATAACATAATATACATATTCTTATGGAAAAGTAATTTAAAATTACTGGAAAAAAATTAATAATTATATATAATTTATAGTAGAACCAACACAAATTTAAATGTTTTTATTTTTATTATTTAAACAATCATGTACATTGTAATAAAACAAATAATATATAATACAATTAAAAAAATTATGAATAAATAGTTTTACTGAATCAGAAAATTAGACTTCTATCAATGCATTTTTGCCCATTTTTATTTCATAAAAGCTTTTTCATCAATTGAACATTGATGTAAATTGAAATTAAATAAAATTATCATAAATATTTTTTAAATCCAAACATATATTATTATTATTATAACAAATTAGGTACATGGAAATTAAATTTAAAAAATATATTATAATTATTTTTTTCCTCTCAGAAAACTGCCTTCTGGATCGGTGTATTTTTGCCCAATTAAATGTTGGGATATAACATTTCAGTGCATACTGCAGACCTTTTAGACTACATATGATAACTAGACACAAATGCATGGTTAATCCATATAATAACAATTCATTTGGCAGTTCTTTCAGCTCATCAGAGAACGTTTCCTTGAGAGAGAGTTTTGTCTTACCCTCCATGTGGTCCGGGTCAAGAAACTCTATGACATCCTTCAAAACAAATCAGACACAAATTAGTACCATCTCATCAAACACTACAAAAACATTCCAATTCCAAAGTGAAGAAACTAAATTCAATTTCACTGCAGATAACAAAAAAAAGGAAAATGTAGAGATGGTCCTCACTGCAGAACACAAGATCCAGGGGGCGAGGTTGGATCCAGATCCAACTCCTCCCACCTTACATATACCTAAACCTACCCGTCTCCACCCCCTGATCCCTAAACCTACCATCTCCACCCCCTAGATGTGGATCCAACCCCGTCCCCTGGATCTTTGTTCTGCAGTGAGGGGCTACTGAAAATGTATGTGCATTTATGATGGACACAGCAACAGTAAACAGAGGAAGCGTCAAATGTGACGAGAGACATAGATGATGTTGGTGAGACTTACAACAAGCAGGTCCAACTGGCCAACAGGCACCGTGCCCTGATCACATGACAACTCGGGGCACAAAGCATTCTGGGATGTGCCCAGGATATCAGGCACATTCACAGAAATGTCCAGCTGGGAGACAATGGGAATGAATCACAATAGAGGGAAGGACAATGAAAGGTAGGAAGGTTGTGAGTTTATGATATGACATGCAGAAATGAATATGAACAAAATTGCAAAACAAAAATAAACTCACTTTTTGAAAACCATAACATAATTTATGAAAAACAAGCACACTGATGGCAATAATATGTGATAAAGGTGGTCCCACTAGGGTCCTTTTTCTTAAGATAATACATAAACATACCTCTTCCATGGTTTCTACCACCTCTGAATTAACAGGAGGTAGATGGCGTAAACTCATTGGCACAAACGCCTGGTTTTCCTCTTCAGGATTTGAAGGAAAGTCTTCCTGGCTCAGGACAGATTCTTCTACTTCCTCCTCCTCATCACCATCTTCAGTTCCAGAGGCCAGTAAGGTCACCAGTCTAGATTTCCCCCTCCTAGGCATGCCCTGTTTCAATCTGGGACCTGGTTTTAATTTAGCTCTCCGGCCAGGTGCCTTAATGTCCTGACCACGAACTTTGGAAAACACAGGAAGATCAGAGAGCTCTTCCTCATCTTCCTCTTCCTCTGCCGCTGCCTGTATTACATGCTGAGAGAGCTTAGGGATCCTTCCTGACCTAAATAAAAGAGAAATGATAATTAGCATGACAACCAAAACTGAAAACAAGACCACAGAATAATGCCAAAAAATATAATGATCATCAAAAATAAAATAAATTGATTCAAACATTAATCATACTTGTTTATCACATGATTCTGGATCTATTCACAATTACATCTGCATTGCATGTAAAAATATTTAAAATAATTTACGGCAATAGAAGTAAAGCTGCAACAAAATAAAATATAGACATTAAATGAACAACTTAAATGAAATGAGAAATTCTGCATAGGCAACTAACTGAAATAAGTAGAGTTTAAGTTAAAGTACTAAAATTACTCAAAACTAATCTGAAATCAAAATATATTTTTTTTTAAATGACAAAAGCACATGAAATTACTAAAACTAAAACAAACATTAAATAAAAATAAACCCCCCATAAAATATATATAAAACCCAACTCAAAATATTAATAAATACTGTAACAGTATATAAATAATACTACAAAAATGCAGTTGCATAAACGGTTATTAAAATGATCTAAAGATTCTCACACTTACCTGGTTGGTTTATTGAATATCTGTTCTTGTACAGCACACAGGTCAGGTTCTTCTTCCTCTAAATCTTCCAGTTCAAGGAGAACTGCAGACTGCTTCTTCTCTTTTACAGAGGCTGAAGGCACCTAAAAAGAGCAAATTATACAATTTATTAGATAAAACAGGCAGATAAAAATTACTTTGTACAGTAATACACTAATACACATAAAACTATCACATCAAACAGCTGAGAACGTCACCTTGGGGTACTTGTCCATCTTACTCTCCTCCCCGGCTGAGGTCCCGTTCTCTTTGCCTTTAGGCACAGGGCACCTGTTCCCCCATCTGCGGCTGAGGTCTGGGATCGGTCTCTGCAGTCGACCTTTGAGCTGAGCTGGTTTAACAGCAGAACTCTTGTATCTACTAGAAAAAGTTTCATTTTCAGCCCCCAAATCGTCTTATAACATTATAAATTATAACTGCACTAGTAGTGCAGAAATTGCATTACAGTTCAAAAGTTTGGGTTCAGTAAGAGTTGTTTTTTTTTTTTTCAAATTAATTAATACTTTTATTGGGCAAAGAAAAAATATTTTAAATAAATGCTGTCCTTTTGAACTTTTTTATTCAACAAAGAATCATGAAAGAAAATTCATCATGGTTTTCACAAAACAGCAGCACAACAGTGCTCAAAACTGATAATAATAAAAACAAATGTTTTTGCTGATGAAAATTTAGTTTTTTCATCACAGGACTATATGCCATTTTAAAATATATTAAAATAGAAAATAGTTATTTTAAATTGTAATAATATTTCACAATATTATCGTTTTTCTGTATTTCTATAAAATAAGTGCAGCTTAAGTGAGCATAAAAGAGACTTCTTTCAAAAACATTAAAACAAAATCTAACTGACCCCAAACGTTTGAATGGTAGTGTACCTGTAAATGCACCTTTAAACTGAATAGTGTGAGCTATCTGTAACCTTTTAATAATATATTTGGGTTCATTCTTACCTGTCATCTTGTGACTGGCCATCAGAAGTAAGATTTTCACAGTCCTCCGGTTCATCTATTTCAGCTACAAAACATGAAATTTGTTTTTTTTTTAAGTTTGAATTTGAGTTTGAATTTATTTATTAGGATTAACCCCTTGAGATGTAACATCTCGTTTTCGAGGGGGTCCCAAAATACAACGCATCACAATCACAACAAAATAACATAAAACAAAACACAAATTAACAATACATCCAGTGAATTAAATAATTAAAAAAAAAATGTTTTAAATAAAAATGTACTAAAGTTTCATTAGGCATAGGCTGTTATTTCCAATTCATCTGGACTTTTACAAGACAATGAAAATGCTTTTTTTTTTTCTCAATTGTTCCTTGCATACCCTCTCCATTCGTCCTCTTGATTCTCCTGTCTGGAGTATTCGTCCCTCTTCCTCTGCGCTTCTTTGGAGTGGTATCACTTCCTCCATCATTTGAGAGGTCCTCATTCTCCTTTTCTCCAGCCACCACATCACTGTCTGAATCCGATGAAGAGTCCATTTCCTTTCTTTTAGCTGCTGCATCAGAAAATAGTGCAACTGTGCATGAGAACTTGTCCAAAAAACAGTGAATCATAAACAGATGGACAGAAACAAAAAAAAACTGACCTCTCACTTTCCTTTGGACTCTCCTCTGCGCTTTAGCCAACTTGATGAGCTCTTTGTTTTTGTTTTTCTTATTTTCCTCGTTTTTTAGGATCTGCTCCATTAATTTTTTGAAGAAATCTAGATCCAAACGCTGCTTCTCCTCTGAAAATGCACTTCAGTTTACTTCATTTTCAACCAAATGTCTTAAAACGTAATTTAATAAAGAACCAATTTCATTTTTAAAAGTTAGAGACTTTAGTCTTTGCAACTTTACAGATCTTCTTTATGCATCAAGGGCTTGTAACACTTCAAAGAGAAAGGAAATTTGAAATCGCATCATATGACCCCTTTAAAGAAGTAAAAGGTCACTTACTAAAAGCTTTATCTATTCTCCATGAGTTATTTCTCTCCTCTTTCTTGAACTTGTTCTAGAGGAATGAGAGAACAGCAAAGAAGAGGGTAATAAGATGAGCTTGTATTTTACACCACCAAATCAGCATATTAGAATGATGAAGGATCATGTGACACTGAAGACTGGAGTAATGATGCTGAAAATTCAGCTTTGCATCACAGGAATAAAGTTCATTCTAACATATTCAAATAGGACATTTTGAATTTTAATATTTCACAATATTACTGTATTTACTGTACAGCCATGGTGAGCATAAGAGACTTAGTTCAAAAACATTTTGAACTAAAAATGTACAAACTCCAAACTTTTAAACAATAGTGTAGATGGTGAAATCAAGTACTATATAAAGTTTAGAGCACAAAACACAAAGATATTGTGACCACCTTAATCTCTATTCGAGCTCGGTGTGGAAACAGCTGACCAATCATGGAGAAGTCTGTCCCCACCATGCTGATGGCCAAGTAAAACATTTCAGTCTCTGGAAGAGTCAAAGAAAAGATCCTATATAAATGAAATGTATAACACACGTTGGATTAAGAGGTGCATTTTGACTGACTTCCGACCTCCATTGGACCAGGGTTTGGTGTAGGTGCCCTTCCTAAAGCTGGAGTAGGTGGTGGTAGAGCCACGTTCAAATATAGGATCTCTGTCTTCTGCCGGATTGGGTCCTTTTGCCCTTGACACCTGGACTGTTAAACTACACACACACAACAAAATAAAAAGCTGTTTAACGTAGGAAGTTCACCTTCAATTCTACTAAAATGAATTCTCTAGGTTCTGGACTACATTTCTCAGCAGCTCAGGGGGGAAAAGTGTTACTGACCTCTCCTCGTCTATAATCAGAGAGCCATCCTCTGCCACCTTCACCCTGGGCACTAGAAGAGGCTCTTCCTCCTCCGGCTGGGTTTCTTGCATTCTTTCCTCATCTTCTTCATTACCAACATCTTCTACAACTGTCTCCTGAACTGATGGAGCAGCTGGAGTCTTAGAAGGCCTGAAGAGAAAAATCATAATTCTAAATCATAAACGAGAAAACAATATCTTATATTGGCATCAAGGTGATAGACAGAGTGATCAGGCTTACGTTGGTGTAGGAGAGTCATCTAATACTGTCTCTGATGCTTTCTGCTCCTCTTCTGTGAAAGACCTGTACAGAAAAACAAGACAGGGTTTGATATAAATCAAGGCATAGGAAACTGGAAAATACTGTCAATTAGAGGTTTGTCGTAATTGCTGCACAGCATTGCAAATCCAATAACAGCATTTCCATATACATGCACTTCTAAAACACACAGAGAAATTAAGAGCGGCACATACTTCATTGGGTTGGAAACAGGCAGGTAATAGATCAGCTCTCTCATGGTCATTTTAGTGTGGTCTTTGGGTGCTTTGCATTCTTTGATTCCCATCTTGGGTTTCTTCTTGTCTTCCTAAATGTATGCATTAATGAAGAGTTCAGGGTTTCATATTAAAAGCATTGAAATAATTCCCTTACATATTCCCCATAAAGTGTCTTAACATATGTAAGGATCAAACAGCACTTATTAAACTGTGATTAAATGAAAATCCTATTTAACCTGGGACTAAACTAAACTAATCTATACCAATATATACACATACATATACACATCCGATTCCATACATACAATAAATGAGTGGGATTTTATATATTTTATTAAAATATACACTACTGCTATTTTTTTTTTACATTTTGAAATAAATAATACTTTTATTTAGCATTAAATTGCTCAAAGGTGATAGTAGAGAATTTTATAATGTTACTAAAAATTAATTTTCAAATAAATGCTGTTCTGTTGAATTTTCTACTAATTGAATCCTGAAAAAAATCTATCATGGCTTCCACAAAAATATTAAGTAACTGATTTTAACATTGATAATTATAAGAGGATCATGTCATACTGAAGACTAAAGTAATGGCTGCTGAAAATTCAGCTTTGTAATCACAGGAATAAATTACATTTTAATATATATATATATATATATATATATATTGATATTCATAAATATTTAAATTGTAATATTTAACAGAAAAAGGTTATTTTAAATTGAAATAATATTTCTCAATATTACTGTTTTGCTGTATTTTTAATGAAATAAATGCAGCCTTGGTGAACATAAGAGACTTTGGTCAGCTATTTAAAAAACATAACTTACTACATCGTACTAACCCCACTCTTAACATGCTTTGACCCAAACATGCCTTGATTATTTCTGAGTAGGATTTTATTGTTTATTCTTTAGCCAGATTTTAGTTTTTGGTTTAAATATTTGGAACTAGCTGCCAATGTTTGGAGCAAAATACAGCTTTTCTGATATATAAGAAGAAAAAAAAATGAGAGCACACCTAAATACTGAGATACAAATCCAGACAGCAAACTAATATAAAACACTTCCATACCTTTCGTTTGTTCATTTCTTTTTTAAGAAGCTCCCGAAGTTTCCGTCCCTGAGCTAACCTGACCATGTCTGCTGGGTCGTTCAGAGATTTCAAGGATTTGATTATCTTCGATGGCGTCTTAAGTTTATGAAGTCTTTCTCTTAACAGATCCATTTGGCTCTGGCCCGGAGACGGCCCAGAATCACTCTCCTGTTGTACAACCAAGTCTTCCACAGCAGAACGAGCCGGAGGGTTTTCACTGTCCAAAACGGTATCAGGTTGGGAAGTTATAAGTGGATGTTGGGACTCCCCTTGCTGAATGGTCAATGGCACAAGAGTATCCTCCAATCCCCCATCCTTTTGCATCTCTTGGTCATTCTGCAGTGGGGCTGCAGGGATGGGCTGAACTTTGGCCTGTCTGCCTCCTCCAGAAGGTCTCCATCTTCCAGGAAGCCTGGGGTTATGGACAGGCGCAGGTATCTGAAGGGAAGACTCTTCAGTGGGGGTTGAGGTTTCAGGCTCACTGGGTGTTACTGGTTTTACAGGGGACTTGGATGGGGATTTAGGAGTCCTGGAAGAGGCTGGAGAGGCTTGTGGTTTGGCCAGGTTGGGCAGAGCTGTGAAGCGTTTCCTCCTCTGAGAGCCAGAAGTCGCAGAGGTGCTTGCTGAATCCTGGGCATCAGAACTTTTAGATGCTGCATCCCTGTTGTGAAGCAAAGAATCAGTGATAAAATGGGCAAACTCTCTTGCATAACATAATATTTCACCTAACTTTTTTTTTTTTGAGGAATAGACCAAAATTTATGGGTAGTTTAAGTTAAACTTCAAGCAGCTTTATCCTATGATGTGACATGCTATAATTTGCTACAGCTCAAATTAATCTTCTGTAATCAGTAATTACTAGACATGCAATTTTTATAAACTAATATTAATTGACAACTTGATGGAACATTTGAACTTTTAAAAATTAATTTGTCACATTGAAGGACCGATTACAAAAAGAAAAAAAGTGAACAAAGTCATTAAAAAAGGTGAAATATTAATTAGTATTCATTCACTTATATAATTTAATAATACATAACATGTTATATATTATATATGCATATATGTATGAAAAAAGGTTCAAAAAACTTTCCTGATGTCTTTATTCAAATTGCATGATTCTAAATAATAAATACACACTTTAATTAAATGTAGTCAGATGTTTATTAAACGGAAAGAGTCAGACTCACTCTCCATGTTTAGTGGCCTCCAACTGGTCACTCGGGCAGCTGCTCTGAGATGCTTCCTCATTGGTCCACTCCAAAGCTGCTATAGGTGGGTCAGTCTTCAACTTATCAACCGTGACCTCTGACCCCTCAGATGGAGCGGAGTCAGCAGAAGCCTGGGGAGGCTGAACATTATCTACAGACGCATCTCGAGAGGCTGTCTGAGCTCGGCCTGTGGGCTTTACATTGGGCCGAACACTGATTCTCGATCTGCGTATCATGTTTCTCTGAGGGAAAAGCATAAAAGATAAATATATAGGCTATATACATATATTAGAGCTGCACAATTAATCGAATTTCTAATCACGATTACAATTATGGATGCCACAATTACGTAATCGTTCAAAGGCCACTTATGTTATTCTGAGTGCTTAAGATGTTATCTTAAGGGTTTTTCCATTGTTTTAATTTTAGTTTTAGTATAACACTATAATACCATTTATATTTTTACTTTTTTTATAATTTAAAGAAGAAACCAATCCGATGTATAGGCCTAGTTGACATTTGAGGCTTAATACTATAGAAAAGCACTAAAAGTTTTTCAGTTAGTGTTTTCAGCTTGTTTATTTTCATATAAAAATAAGGCATGCAGTTGCATCAAACAATGTAATTTGTGATAATCGTAATTAATAATCGCAATTTCAAGGCAATAATCGACAATTGTGATTTTTGTCATAATCGTGCAGCCCTAACATATTTAGAGGAAAAATGCATGCATATATATATATATATATATATATATATATATATATATATTTTGCAAATAACAGACTTCAGTTAACAGGTTAGCTCAGTTCAGTTCATTATAATTATACTGTCATGCAAGCTAAAAGTCTTTCCGCCGGTCTTAAATTAATTTTGACAGTTGAAGGTGGTCTTAGTCCCAAATCCGATTTAATGTAATAGACTATATGTTTCTTAAATTAACAACAACAAAACAGAAACATGTGACAACTACAGAGACGTTTACAACAAAAAACATTAACGAACTACTTTAAATCGAATTTTCATTTCTCACTTCAAAGCACAAATATTTAGTTTACAGCTACTCGCAACAAATTGCTCTTTTAAAAAAGTATTTCGATTTTCTACAAATTTTTTAAATGTTTTTTTTCTTCGACTGTCCATTGAGTGTGCCCTCCCTGTCCAACAATGTCCATTAACCTCGTATGCTGGACGGTTTATTAGAGCAACGTTGCTTTTTTACAAAACCACAATGAGTATAAAGCTGTGGAAATATCATAAACTTACTTTATTTGGTATTCCAGGGTGATTTTATAGTAAAATCTTCAGCGGCTCACGTCCTCCATGCTTGCTGTTTGTTACTGGGCATGCGCAGTTGCGCACTGTATGTGAGGCCCGGAACGAACGTTTTTTCTCCTGACCTGGTGCAAATCCACCCGGGTGCTTTTCACAAGCGGACTCGCTCCTGTACATGCTGTTTACCAAGGCTCTCTGTCATAGAAATACACTATTCAGAAGATGTTTTTTCCTCATGCATAGGCGTAGAACAACAGTCGTTTAAGCATGGATCCTCTGATCACAAGCAATCCGGCTTCGTCAAGCACAGATGTGAGAAACAAAGGAGAAAGCCAGGATACAGTTGTTGTGTCAGGCAATACAGCAACACTGGCCCTGTCTGACACTAGTCTAGTGTGTGTTGAATACCCAGCAGTCGTCAACAATGTGGACACAATGCTGGAAAGCATTGGAGGCGAAGAGGGAGTATCCAAGGTGATTACATTCTGCTTTCAATTAAATAGATACCTGGTAAATACTGTGTTCATTTAGACTGTTGTTGTCATGTAACAGTTACAATGTAGATTTGTAGATGAGTTCAGTCAAATATTTGTTTGTCAGATTATGCTGTACAGTAATTCTTGCTATTGTGAAATCACTTTCTTGTTTTAGAATATGTAATTTAAGTAATTTAACTTTATTGTTTAGGTGTATTTATATTGTTCATTGTATTTTATTCTAAGTTCATGTAATTAAGATGCACAATTTTAAGCATTTTTAAAAATTTCCCTCTCTAATATAGCAATAAATATATGAGATGTATTTACAGTAATATTGTGAAATATCATTGCAATTTAAAACAGCTGTTTTCTATTAGAGTATGTTTTAACATGATTTATTCCTGTAATGGCAAAGGTCAGTGTCTTCACTGTCACATGATCCTTCACAAATTATGAAATGCTGATTTGCTACTCAAGACAAATGTATTATTATCAATGCTGAGAAAAAGTTGTATAGCTTTATATTTTTATGGAAAGCCTTTTTTTTTAATCAATCTTTGATGAATAAAAAGTTCACAAGAACAGCATTTATATGAGATATATGAATCTTTTCTATATGAATGTCTGTTAAGAATGTCTTTAATGTCAATTTGAATTAATTTAATGCTTCCTGGCTGAATAAAAATAGTTTCTTTAAAAGAAAATCTCACGGACCTTAAACTATTGAACAGAAATGTAAATGTATATGTATACATGTGTATATGTGTGATTTTAACCTGAGATTTTTCCGAACAGACCTATGCAGATTCTTCTAAAAGACTTGAACTCCGTTTTCGGCCGAAGGATCTGTTCTGCCATCCTGCTTATGGGAACCGCTACTCCTCCACCAACCTGCTGCTCAGAGTGCGCCGCAGAACCCGCAAAGGAAACAGTGCAGAAACCCAAATCAGCATGGAGATAGTGGGACTTATTGGGACCACGTATAAATTTCAAGGTATAGATAGTCTAATTCACCTACTAGTGTTTTTTTTTTAATAATTTAACTAATTTTATTACTATTTTTACATTTTGGTGTAGGATTTAAAACATTTTCACTCAGAAATTGTAATCAAATAATTACAAAGAAACAGGAAGTAACACAATGGATTAAACATGAAATAGTATTTTTATTTATTTACTTTTTTAATATTATTATTATTTTGTAAAACATTCTTCAATAATCTTTATTTCGAACTTTGAAAGAATCATTTTTACAGGGTACCACAACAGAAAAATATATTCTTCTTAATTTTTTTAATGATATGCTACATGAATACAGTTTTTACTGTTGCAACTCCAGTTTTGATTTCATGGGGTCTTAAAGGGTTAGTTCACCCAAAAATTAAAATTCTCTCTCATGTTGTTTCAAACCCGTATGACAGAATTTTCATTTTTGGGTGAACTAACCCTTTAAATGGATAATTCTGTAAACAAAGTCATTCAGATTTGGAATTACATAAGGGTTTAAATTTATTGGTGGGCTGACTCTTTAATAATCACACATTCTCACCTTTGATTCTTCAGGAATGGCTGACTTCCAGTACCTAGCGACTCACAACGATCCAGATGGAAACCAGATGTCTTTGTACGACAAGATCATTTTGCGCAAACCCGAGAAGAAAGAATTCTACGACAATCCCGTGCCTCTTTTCCTTCCTCCTCCTATTTTCTCTCGTCTGGACACGGCTGTGGATTATTACTACCGTCCAGATGTATTGCACAGGTAAGCTGGAGAAAGAGCTGAATTCTCACATGAGTTGACCTGCTGTTCTGAGTTCAGCCGTATGTGTGTTTTGGTGGTTTGATTTGTTGGCTTCCCAATAAACAGCAGGGAGACTGCAATGCAGTCTGTTCTCCTAAAAGATCATCTTATTGCCCCGAATCGAGCTCGCCGGCCAAACAATGCCATTTTTGTCAACTTTGATGACAAGACCATACCATCAGAACCTCTGGAAGCTGCAGTGACCAGCTGGAAGAAGTTCTGTGTCCATCCTAATGATGCAAAGGCAGAGCAGCAACTCAGACAGGTTAGTAAAATGGATATACATGTTTTCCATTTCAAATAAAAACTGTTCTTTTGAACTTTCTATTTCATATTCCACAAAAATATTAAGCAGCACGAAAAAGCTGTCACAATCAGCTTGAGCAACTATTGGACAAACATGGTGTAATGTTATGGGAAAATGTCTTTATCTTATCCTAATCCCACCTGTGTTTCAAAGCTATTTTATTTGGAAATACTGATTAAATTGAATTCGCCTCCGCAGCTTTTCAAGAAAAGGCCCATATGGTCTCGCAATGCAGTCAAGGCCAACATTAACATTCACCCTGAGAAAATGAAGCACCTCCTCCCGTATGTGGCGTACTACATGGTGAGTAGATTAAAAGTTTAATCAACTTAAATATGATGTCTCATATCCCAGCTTATTGCATAATGGTGTAAACACTTGTTATGTGGCACTATCAGCTTTTCTAGGTTTGTTAGTATGGCCTGTTGTGGTAACATTGGTTCAACCAAAGGTGTGAGATTAGGGTGTCTGGACTAAAGGTCAAGGTTTGGCTGGTAAATATAGGCTGGTAGATTACATAACTACACTTTTATGTTGCCAAAAAGCGTCCGACTTCATTGATGGCCATTAACACCATGGTTGGCATAAAATCTTCACAGATTAGTTTATTTGATTAGTGACCTATAATCTTGACCTATATGTGTATATACTATAAATACAATACTGTATATCCCTTGTGCGTCAATTTAAATGTCCTTAAATGTCCTAATTTTATGTCCTTTGAGGACAAAAATATCCATGTAAAAAAACAGTCATAAAAATATTATATAATTTATATTTTCTTTCCACTTTCACTGACGTGGATAAAAAACTACCACACACATACAAATCATACTCCAATATGCACAACAATATACCCACACAATTAGAATTACATAATTACATAATTGAATACACAATTCAGCAGAAGCAGAAAAACAGTAATAACATGTATTTGCTCCATAGGTAAATCCTGAGGAAATGGTGCCATCAAGGTGAAACATTGTAAAAAAAAATTTAAATAGTAAAAAGGTTGAGGCCTTGGCAATTGAATGAAAGTCTATTAACAAAGAATGTGTGATTTTATGCCTAAATGGCACTGGGATTAAATATTACAGTTTGAATGCGTTTCAATGGGGACATTTTTGTCCTTAAGGTCCAGAGTGTAATTATTTTTTCTACCTAGTGTAAAATAGATTTATGAAAGGAAATGAGGGTGAATTTATTAAAAATACAAAATTTCTGCTCGTTGCATTAACACGGAAAAAAAAAAAAAGATCACAAAAACAACAATGAAAAGACAAAAAATGTCCATAAGGACGCACAAGGGATATCTCACAGTCTTAAATTAAAATATATTTTTTAGTGCTGTCAAACGATTAATCGCGATTAATCGCATCCAAAATAAAAGTTTTTGTTTACATAATATTTGTGTATGTACTGTGTATATTTATTAAGTATATATAAACACACACACATGCATGCAGAAAAATTTGTTATGTTTATATATTAAATATATTTATATATAATATAAATTTTATGAATATAAATATATACATGTCAATATTTTCAAAATATATGCTGTATGTGTGTGTATTTATTTATATATATATATATATATATATATATATCAAATATACACAGTACACACACATTTATAATGTAAACAAAAACTTTTGGATGCGATTAATCGTTTGACAGCACTAATATTTTTGTGTGTAGTTAACAGGGCCATGGAGGAGTTTGTGGGTCAGGTTTGGATACGATCCTCGAAAAACTTATATATATATCAAATATACACAGTACACACACATTTATAATGTAAACAAAAACTTTTGGATGCGATTAATCGTTTGACAGCACTAATATTTTTGTGTGTAGTTAACAGGGCCATGGAGGAGTTTGTGGGTCAGGTTTGGATACGATCCTCGAAAAACTGCTGAAGCAAAAATCTACCAGGTTCTAGACTTCAGGATCCGCTATGGAATGAAACATGGTGAGCGATCAACACAAACACATTCATAACAACCCCAAATGTGATTCATTCCTGGACACAAACATTCCCGGAATGCTATGAAGAACTGTCCATAAGTGCACAGAATCTGCTGTGAACATAAATGACAATACAACTAATTCCAGTGATTTTTCTGTCTCACTAGGATTTGGTGTCAATGACATGCCAGTGAAACCCAAGAGAAGTGCTTATCATTACAGCCACCCAACCACTATCAACAGGGCAGGTACACAGATGCAAATGTTCTGGCACACAAAGTTCCCTTAAAGCGTTAATTATATCTTTTTTATTTCGTTTTTCACGTTTGCCGCCCACTCTTTGACCTTTAGAATCCAATAGGACTTAGCTTCTGAAATTCACCATTCAGAGTTTTGGGGTCAGTACGATTTTAAAGGGGTCATATGATGATAAATAAATTTGCATTTGCTTAAATATCAGAATCAGCCAATTTGCTAGTTAAAAAAAACCAAAGAAAGAAAAGAAAATCTGAATTCTAAATCAGCTATGATCGGTGTATCACTAATTAAAATACTAAGTAAAAGGCCTCAAATTTGAAGTACAATCTGGGATGTCTTTTTCTATCAATTCTTCAATAGGTAGATCTTGTCTTTCATAAAGGCCGAGTTCAGGGATCTTGGGCCTAAAAATGTTGGTGACCACTGATGTACAGTATTTGAAAAATAATGTGTTTTTTGAACATTAAAGCATGTCAACATATTCTGTTACACCAAATACACAAAATAATGATTTTTAAAATAGCATCATATGACCCCTTTAAACAGTGTTTTTGAAGGACGCTCACAAAGCCTGCATTTATTCAATCAAAAATACAGTAAAAACAGTAATAATGTGAAAAAAACAAGTGTTTTCTGTTTTAATATATTTAAATGTTATTCCTGTGATGGCAAAGCTGAATTTCCAGCAGCCATTCCTCCAGTCTTCAGTGTCACATGATCCTTCAGAAATCATTCTAATATGCTGATTTGCTGCTTAAGAAACACTTCTTACTATGTCCCTATTGTCACTTTTGATCAATTTAATGCATCCTTGATGATTAAAATAATTAATTTCTTAAAAGCTAACCCCAAACTGTTGAATGCTTGTATAATAAATGAAACTATTTAATTGCAAAAAATCAAAAAGATGGTAGCGTATGTTTGATTTCTTTAGTCCCTCAACCTGCTAGTGTGACTGACATCACCCAGGAAAGTGCTTCATCTTCAGGACCCAAACCTGCCACTGCCAAGTACTTACTAAAGGTATTCTCAGTTATTTCAAGGGTTTTATCACAGTGTATTTTGCGGGACAACTAATGTCTCAGAAGAGTTGTAAACCTATTTTGTGGGATGTTCTCTCCAGGACTCGGTCTACATCTTCCAGGAGGGAATGCTTCCTCCATACCGCCAGATGTTCTACCAGTTGTGTGATCTAGATGTAGAAAAGTAAGAACTTGTCTTGTCATATTCATTCATTCACTACAAGACCCATCATCCCACTCCTCCTGACTTTGCAGCACTTCTTTTCCCCTCTTTTCAGAATAAAGAATATCATCCATAAGAATGATGGGAAAGAGGAAGTGTGTGATGAGAGAGATGGCTGGTGTGTGCCTCATACAGCCGACGAGCTCAGGAATATCATCTCTGGAATGATCCAACAACATGTCCAAGCCAACCGGCCAGGTAAAACACAATAAATAATGCACAGTTATTTATTAAATAATATAAAAAAAAAATGTTATATATATATTTGTGACATTTTTATTGTTGCAGCTTCATCCACCCAAAAGCCTGTTAGAACTAGATCCAAAACTGTTGACAGCGGAGAGGAGGAAGATGAAGATGATGATGATGATGAAGAGTACAAGCCCTCTGATGGGAGCGACAACGAAATGGAAACTGAGATCGCAGATTACATGTAATTCGCCTTTAGTTTTATCTATGGCACTTATAAAGGATTTGTTGTGTAAATGTTCATGTTAAAAGCTACTTTGTATACTGATAGAAATTAGTTTGACGTTTTTTCCTGTTTGCATAATAAATGTTTTTTTTTTTTTTAAATGAATTGAATGTGAGTAAATTCTTAAAAAAAAAAAAAAAAAAAAAAAAAAAAGCACCCGACATACAGTAATAAGAGAGATGTTATGACTAAGTGTTTATACAGTATATATTATGTATTTAAGCGTTTATATATTCACTACTGTTAAAAAGGGGTCAGTACATTTTTTGTTGTTGTTTTTTAAGAAATTATCACTTTTATTCGGCAAGGACGCATTAAATTGATCAGTAAAAACATTGTCAGCAAAGACTTACAAAAGATTTCTATTTCAAATAAATGCTGTTCTAATGAACTTTCTATTCATCATCCTTTTATTTTATTTCTTATTATATTATTTTATTTATTTACTTTAATAAACAATTAATATTACTTTAATTGTAGTCAAGACTTTAACAGATGGTAAATTGACTTAATTTCTTTGGTTAACAAAAATCTTTGTGGAATTATCCTGCAAGATGGCACAAATATTTTTAGCATTCATAAATGTGTGTTTGTAATGGAAAAATGTGTGTTGTTGAGATTACAAAAACTACTAATGAACTCCACACAAATTTTCCATGAGAGTTTAACACAACTGCACACGTTGTCCAGTTAATACATTAATACAGGGACTGTGTACTTTAAAGATACGGCTTTGGCGCACCTTGAAAAAGAGATATGATTTGGCCTGTTTATAAAAGCAGCAGAACTCCCTTCAATGTCACAATTGCAGCAGCTGTCTGATGATGATGGCGATGCTGGGAGTTTTCATCTCTGTTGCCCTCATCCTGGGCACAGCAAATGCAGCTTCTGTAAGTCATGATATGCATTCATTCAAATTGATTTTACTAACCACTTGGATGTGTATTTGTTGAGGGAAAAAAACGTTGTATTTAAGTTTCATAGTCAATTATGCAAGACTTTGGGATGGAAAGACTCCATATCCATGCCTTTTAAAAATCTGACTTTTTATCCTATGCAGTACAATAATAAACATATTATGAATTGGTGTAAAATATCAGTCACTGAAAAGTAATGTAGCCAAAGCCTAAAGCGTATTTTGCATATTTTTACCTAAAAATGTGACTGGGAAATTGTAATTACAGAATGGCTTTTAGATAATGTTTTTTGTTTGTGATATAAATCTTTTATCAATTGTATTTCCTATATTTATAATATATATCTTTACAATTTTTATATACATTTTTATAATTAATAATACTGTATGTCACTTTGTTATATTATGCTTAACAGTTCAAAGTAAATGCATAACATATAAATTATGCTTAACAGTTCATTACGTTTATGTATTAGAGATGTTATTATGACGTATTATACTTTTAATACAGGGCACTTAAGACATGATAATGGGGGATTTTGCATTATTCTGAGAAACACTGCCTCCGCTTGCAAAATGTTTGCATTCACTCACAATTTTGCGCAACTTTGCATTAATTCACCTTGTGACCAAATATAAAGTTTCTCATGGGAACGTAAACATTTTGTGAATGAGCTCAACAGTTTTGTAGAATGTAAGAATTGAAAAAATGTTGAAATGTCTATTTATTTTAACTTGGTAACTTGGTCTTATTTTACACGCCATCATTTTTAGTCGAGTACCAAAAAGCAGTACAGATGAAAGCAGTTGCAGAACATGGCTAGAATGCTAAATATGCTGTAATGCAATTTCTACCAAAAATGAACCGTGAACGTGTTGCAGTTGGGATCTGTGTACACTGAGGGAGGGATGGTACAGGGAAAGAGTCACAGTGTTGGACTCTTCCGCTATATGGACGTGTTCAAGGGAATCCCCTTCGCCGCTCCACCTGGCAGATTAGAGAAGCCCGTTCCTCACCCAGGCTGGGACGGTGAGTACACCTGTCTGTTTAGATGTTTTCAGGCACAACTAGGGTCTAAAATACGTGTATTTTAGTGCATTGACAGTGCACTGCTGCTGACTCTACCTGCACAGGTGTTCTGAAAGCCACCGACTACAGAATGAGGTGCATGCAGCTCAATCTTCTCGCTACTGATGTCGTGGGCAGTGAAGACTGTCTCTACCTGAACATCTGGATTCCTCAGGGCAACACTGGTAATCCAAATTTGTTCTAAATCACAAGACAACACTAAAAGTAAGTTAAAGGGATAGTTCACTCGAAAATCACAATCCTGTCATTATTTACTCACTCTTATGCCATTCCAAACTTCTGAGGAACAAAAAAGAACATTTTTGTCCATACAGTTAAAGTTAATTGGGTCCAATGTTGTTCGACAGTGTTGTGTTTGATGGGAGAATTTTGGAGTTTGATGGGTGAACTAGCCCTAAATTATTTACAAATATTACCCTGTGTGGCTTGACACCTTCTCCTTTGCAGTGTCTACAAATCTGCCTGTTATGGTGTTCATCTATGGTGGTGGCTTCCTGCTTGGTGGTGGTCAGGGTGCAAACTTCTTGGACAACTACCTGTACGACGGACAGGAGATCGCAGACAGAGGAAATGTCATCGTGGTGACATTCAACTACCGTGTCGGATCCCTGGGATTCCTCAGCAGCGGAGATGCGGACGCACCTGGTAAGAAACTGTGTAGAAGGTTTCATTTGAATTAGAGTCCTACAAATATAATACTTCACAGGAGGGAAAAAATACGCAGCCCCTAAGCAGACATAACACTGGGGAAAAGTATGAGATGAAGGGGGAAAATTTTTATTTTAATGCTTTTGTGTTCCCTAAGAAACATTTTAATTCACTCTTATTCTTAAAAACTATTACATTTCCAGCAGAAACTTTGCGTTGGCTCACAAAGAACTCAAACATTATGCGCGCGAACACAGTTTAAATGTTTTAATTCACTCTTAAGGTCTCTGCACACTGAGTCCGAATGTTTCGTCTGAAATTTTTGCACGTTGAAAAATAAATACGACCTCACGTTGTTGATAATATAGCTTAAGTTTCTCAGGGGAGCACAATAGTTTTGCTAGAGAACGCAGAAACATTGGAGGAAAAATTATATTTCAATCTAATTTTTCAGTTATTGCATTTTACGGAAAATCTTAACAAAAGCACTGAAAGTTTTTCTCCTGCCTCATATTAATTCCATCACACAAGCTAACCTTACCATTTAATTATAAAAATGTTCTCTGAATGTTCAAAATATCCAGTTTTTTTCATGTTAAAACAAAAATCTTGATGGACGTTAAGGGAGCATTCCATTTTAGCATTTTGCAAACATCATGGGAACATTACTTTTTAAAGTTTTCTGAAGATTCTGAAACAAGTTTAAAACCATTTATAAAATGGATAGTTCCGGTCCTTGATTCTGATTGGCTGAGCCGCGTTCGAAGCTGTTGTAAATTACTCTACAAACATACACCTTTGTTTACGTTTGTCTGTTGCTCGGACTACAACTGATTCTAAGGAACTACATTGATTGGTGGAAGAATAATGTTTTTATTAATATCATTACACTTTATTTGCTCTGTTTTATTTTGTGAAACCTTGCTATATGGAATAACCGTTTTATAAAAGCAATAAGCCCCGTGAAGCCGTGGTTTACAGTGAATTTATAACAGCTAAGGGGGTTTTAGGCACGTTGCGAAGCGGAGCCCCTAACAACGCCCCTTAGCTGTTATAAATTCACTGTAAACCACGGCTTCTTGGGGCTTATTGCTTTATTAGCATTTAAGAATCTATAAATTATGATTTGTGCTAACATTTTGAGAACATGATTAAAGATCAGATGACTTTGAATGAATGTTTTGAAAGAATTAACATTACTGGAAGAACTTTGAGAGAACCTTGCCAGAATGTTAGCTGAAGTTCTGAGAATGTTCCCTGTTAGCTGGATAGAAGCTCAAACTTTTGGACCCAGCTGTATTCCAGGGGCGTAATTACGCGGGGGACGTGTCCCCCTCACTTTTAATATCACGTAAATTTGTCCCCCGCACTTTTTCGGGCAAGTTTGTTCGCATAGAGGTTTTCAAGAGCCGGTGTGAATAAATATAGATTTAAATTCAAAGAGACAGGATAGTCTGTGCATGATCTGATGTTTTATTTGGACCCAGAATAAGGCGAGATGAACATCGGGGAGCGCTAAACACTCTGTGCAGTGTATGTTTCATTCATACTCGAAGCCGGAGGGCGCTCTCGCGCAGAAAGTCGTACCAGGAAATTCCTAATATGGACAAAAGCGTCCAGCTATCGCTGTATGAAAACAGTTGTTTTCACAGAAAAACAGAAACGTTTGGAAACATGAAGACATTAAACATACGATTG
>NW_015537939.1:2436056-2454594 GCF_001515605.1 Sinocyclocheilus anshuiensis | reverse complement strand
TCAAAAACTGTTGACTGGTAGGTTATATAGATTACAGAAATGTTATATTGTAATGTTTTATATATATATATATATATAAACATTTCTGTCCCCCTTACTTCTGAAATGATGGCTACGCCCCTGCTGTATTCATTGTATATACTGTATGGATTAATTGATTGTAGTATTTAAATGATGACCTGAGCATGTCCTGCTTGATAGGAAACTATGGCCTGTGGGATCAGCACACCGCTATCGCTTGGGTACACAGAAACATCAGGAATTTTGGTGGCAATCCAGACAACATCACCATCTTTGGAGAGTCAGCAGGGGGAGCCAGCGTCAACTTCCAGGTGCTGCATTAAAAAATTTTTTTTTACTTGCATGCTTATGTATTACATTTTAATGGCTGAGTCTTTGTGTGTTGTTATGGCTGCAGAGTGAGCATGTTCTCAGTAATATAGTTTCTAATTTCTGTGTGTGTGTGTCCCATCCTGCACAGATTCTTTCCCCTAAAAACAACGGCCTGATCCGCAGAGCTATCTCACAGAGTGGTGTTGCTCTCTGTCCCTGGGCTGTCAACAGAAATCCACGACAGTATGCTGAAGAGGTGAGCTTCACCTTCATGAATGTCCCACATTGCCAAGTACAAAAACAGACATTGCAGACAGTACTAGCATCTAATATAAAATGGTCGCAAAATCCTATGGAATTTGTTTACTCTCATTCCCAGACTTTTGCAAAATACTTTAGTGTACACTTGCTAGTGTTTACTTAGTGAAGTCACCTGTTCAATTTCACATACAGACATTTGAATGTTTTTGTTGGTTAATAATTAACGTATAGATATCACAACTTGGTTTACAGCTACAATTCATACAATTATTTCTTTAAAACTATATCAATTCTTTTTTGTACACCTTTAGATTGCAACAAAGGTAGGATGTCCTACTGATAGCGGGATGGTGGCTTGTCTGAGGAGGACAGATCCAAAGGTTGTAACTCTTGCTGGGAATGTGAAATTTAGTACATCTGCTTCCGGTAAGAAAATGTAGAATGTCTGCTTGTCTTTTAATTCCTTTACATGCTTTTTAAAGCAGTAGTTCAAGCAAAATGAAAATTTATTGACTCACTGAAGATGAGTAAACGATGATACAATTTTCATTTTTGGGGTGAACTGTCCCTTTAATATGGCTGAACGTCTGATCCCATTATTTTATTTCAGATAACGTTTATTTTATTTCAAGTAATGAAACTCATTTTATTGCTTTAGTTTTAGTTATCTATAATAACTGGCACAAAACCACAGTAAATGCAATGCAAAGTCGATTTTTTTTCCAGATCCAATTGTACACAATCTGGCTCTGTCCCCGGTAATTGATGGTGATTTCCTCCCCGCCGAGCCTGATACCCTTTTCGGGAATGCTGCTGACATTGATTACATCGCTGGAGTCAATGACATGGATGGCCACATATTTGCCACCCTCGACATCCCCTCTATCAATAACGCCCTGGTGTCCACCCCTGTGTAAGTGTGCTATATTAAAGAGTCATCTGGAATCATTTTGAGAATTTTTAAAGACACTATAAAACCAGAAAGAGAAAGAGGGTTTTATGGCTTTTGTCTGCTAGCGTTGAAGCATCTAGAGTTTTTTCTGGCCACAATATATTTACTCAGTATTTTATTTTTTATTTTTTTACATATGCTGTCTGTAAACAGTGCATTTTAATTTTTCTAATGAAAAAAAAACAGTAAAACATTTAAAGGGATAATTCACCCAAAAATGAAAATTACCCAATGATTTACTCACCCTCAAGCCATCCTAGGTGCATATGACTTTCTTCTTTCAGATGAATACAATCAGAGTAATATTAAAAAAATGTCCTGGCTCCTCCAAGCTGTATAATGGCAATGAATGGTGGTCGGGATTCTGAAGCCCAAAAAAGTGCATCCATCCATCATTAAAAGTACTCCACACAGCTAGGGGAGTTATTAATAAAGGCCCTTTGAAGCTGGAACGCCACTCTCTAGTAGGGCTGTGCGATTAATCGAAATCGAATCGAAATCGCTATTTGAGACGTTGCGATTTGCTAATCGCAAAGCCTGCGACGTGGACGCGATATTACTCTGTTCCAGAGCATATGCATGACTGCCAGCCTTGAGTTGCAGTCTTAATTGCCCTGGGCAAGAGTGAGCGCACCTCCGTTCTCCCCAATCAGCACTGCTCTAGCCAACTGCGTAAACACCCACCATTAAAAAAAGAAAAAAAAACGAAAGCGGGAGAGAGACAGTGAGATTATGGCGTCTACAGGGTCAGATCGATAGTTAGGCAAATTAAAACTAAAGAAAAACGTATGCAACTTAAGCTTCGAAATGACAGACAACGAACAAAAAAGGTGATTTGCAAGAGCTGCGTCACAGCGCATATCAAGAGCTCCCTTATCGGTTCTGTTTACAGTACTGGAGAATAAAAGATACATTCTTAGATGTTTTTGTTAGTACGTGAACGTTATCTTACACATTTTATCTCCCCAACAGATTAATTTGAAATAAGTTTATAATGCATGTTGGCTATTCCCAATTCAGAAGAGCGCACACACAGCCTGTGTCTGTGAATGCTTCTCATACTCGCTCCTCTGCCACACTCACAGCCTGTCTCGTAATGCTCGGTTATACTCGCACCCGGCTCCGCACCGCAAAAAAAATTTTGTAATGGTTTAATGGAAACTATAAGAATTTCTGTGATGGTTTCTATTGTTTTTTTCAGCAGGGTAATGATACCCATACTGTGCTGCACATTATTGACAATATTGAGCTGAAGCTTGACTTTGCAAATTTAAAATCGCAAATCAAATCGCAATCGCAATATCTGTCAAAAAAAATCGCAATTTGATATTTTCCCCCAAATCGCACAGCCCTACTCTCTAGTGAACGTGTGTACGACAGTTAGTGGAAGCTAGAGATTACGGTGTATAAAAATATGAATATTTTTCTTACACAAATGCATCGCTTTGCTTCAGAAGGCCTATTTTTGCCTATTTTTTAAAAACATCTTTAAAATACACTACAATCAAAAGTTTCCAATCGGTAATCTCTTTTTTTTGTTGTTGTTTTTGAAAGAAGTCTATTATACTCACCAAGACTGCATATATTTGATCAAATAAATTAATATTTTTTGTAATATTATTGTGGAAACAGTGATACATTTTTTTCAGGATTCTTTTAATAGGAATTTCAAAAGAACAGCATTTATTCAAAATAGAAATCTTTTGTAAAATTATAATTAATGCATCCTCGCTGAATAAAAGTATAGAAAGTTCAAAAGAACAGCATTTGTTCTTAGAAAAGTCATTATAAATGTCTTTACTGTCACTTCTGATCAATGTTATGCATTCTTGCTGAATAAAAGTATTGATTTATTTTTTAAACGCCATACCGATCCCCAAAGTTTTGAACGGTACTGACAGGGGCCTTTATGGTCATGATTTAAAATAAAACTACTATTGATTTCTAACAGGGAGGAGGTCAGGGCTCTCTCGGTTGCCCTGTCTGAATCTAGAGGACTAGATGCTGGTATCGCAACTTATGAGGAGTACACAGTCAACTGGGGTAGCAAACCTAGCGATTCGGACATTAAGAAAACTGTTGTGGACATGGAGACGGACTACATCTTCCTAGTGCCAACCCAAACGGCCCTATACCTTCACTCTGACCATGCCAAGTAAGCTGACCTCATTTTCTTATTTACTGACCTCTAAAGTGAAACTGAATAGTATAAACCTTAAAAACAACCTTTCTTTCCCCATTAGATCTGGACGAACCTACTCCTACCTGTTCTCTGAGCCCTCTCGCATACCACTCTTCCCACTCTGGATGGGTGCCGATCACGCTGATGACCTTCAGTATGTGTTTGGGAAGCCTTTCACCACTCCTCTGGGCTACTTTCCTCGCCATCGTGATGTTGCCAAATACATGATTTCCTACTGGACCAATTTTGCTCAAACTGGGTATTTAAAGATTAAAATACTTACTATATTATAATATTTCATCCTATTCTACTTTAATGTGTAGGAACAACTGTAATAATGAAATTATATATTAGAGTACTATGGTACTAGGCCTCTATTTTTGTGCAATTACATTTGTTTTTTTATATTTTGAGTTTGTTTCTAATTTATATTTTAATTTCAGTTCATGTTTTTGTTATTTTGTTGTGTATTTGTATCATCTTTATTAGTTTTAAATAGGTCTATGTAGTTTTTATTATTATTTCAGTTTAGAAATGTTGCTTTGACAACTTTAAATATAAATAAAGTTATAAATTAAAGGAATAGTTCACCCAAAAATAAAAATGTACTCACCCTCAGGCCATTCAAGATGTAGATGAGTTTGTTTCCTCAGAACAGATTTGGAGAAATTTATTTAGCATTACATCACTTGCTCCCCAATGGATCCTCTGCAGTGAATGGGTGCCGTCAGAATGAGAGTACAAACGGCTGATAAAAATATCACAAGTATCCAAAAGTAATCCATATGACTCCAGTCCATCAATTAATGTCTTCTGTAGAGAAAAGCTATGTGTTTATAAGAAACAAATTCATCATTAGGACATTTTTTACTTCAAATCGTTGCTTCAGGCTAAAATATGTCCTCTATACATAATGCTTGTCTTAATGAGGAGAGAAATAAGCAATAAAAAAATGACAATACCTTTTTCACTGGAGAAAGCGTTATTATAGATTGCTGACTGGTATGTTGGCCAGAAGTATCCATTGGTGAGCAAGTGATGAGATGCTAAATTTCTCCAAATCTGAAACAAACTCATCTACAACTTGGATGGTTTTTGGGTGAACTATTCCTTTAACATTCATTTTATTTCAAGTAACACTTTTAAAAAAAAATTAGTTTCAGTTAACTATAATGACCCTACTATATGTCATTTCTAACTCTATGTCTTCTTTTCTCCCTCACAGTGACCCTAACAAAGGTGAGTCCAGTGTTCCTGTAACCTGGCCCGAGTTTGCCAGCAATGGCCATCAGTACCTGGATATCAACAACAAGATAAACAGGGACAGTGTGAAGCAGATGTTGAGAACGCGTTTGGTTTACTACTGGACTACCGTCTTTGCCAGCTTCCCTGGTGTCCAGAAGAACTGAGCACTACCAACCTGACTAGAGAATCATGCAGACATTTTAGCAGTGAACATGATGCTAAGATTCATGCAATAAACAAAATATATGATGATCAAAACACGCTGTCATGTTTTCTGTATTAATTTGCCATGACATCAAAAGAATCCAATGCTATTTTTGTGATGCTTAAAGATTACTGAAGATAACTTTTTTTTCAGTTAACGTCATTTCTATGATTCTTAAAAGCAACGAAAACTCAAATAAAGTTGTTTCTTGGCATGGTTACATAAGCCTAAATAATACAAGGGGCCCTGAACCAACTCATCCCGGTGCTATCGGTCCCCATCAAGACAGAATTTAGTCAGGACCTCACTGGAACAAAACATGGACACAGAATATATATATACTACACCTACAAAGGTCTCGTTTATGGATTGCGATACTGGTTTATTGGAAATTGATGAAGCAATTAAAATTCTTAATCTCTTTGGAAAATATCACAAAGTTATATGCTACAGTTCTGGAATGATGAATGGGTGGTCATGTTCGCTGCTACTGAAATTACTTGTTTATTTATTAACCGAATAAAACCCAAATTCGCCATTGCACTTTGCTCATGAAGTAAAATTACATGTACAGTGTCGCACTGTACATTTATGGCTCTGAATCTGAAATCTCACCTGCGTGTGGGCGTGGCCTCGTGAATGTCAATCACGCGCAGCATCACGTATCCACGGCTCTCATGAACGCTACGGACATATGCTGTGTTTGACCCCTAGAAAAAAAAGTATAGCATGCATAAGCAAACACTACCGCTTTACTGTCTACATAGAAACTAAAATGAGAAGGAGGGCTTATCGAGAGCGCTGACTGACTGTCATAGCACGTATGTGACATCGCAGCTGTCATGGAGAATTCGCGGGTACCACTGATGTTCAAGGCGGTCGCGGTGGCAGCGATCGGTCTCACCGCCACGTTAGTCATGCTCGTTCAAGATCCATCAGACACGGTGCTCGGAGGGGGATGCCCAGAACTGTGGCGGAAAACCGGACTGGCAGGAGCCCCTACGCGGGCGGCAGCCTGCATATTCACGGGCGTGTTGCTCCTAGCGATGGGCTGGTTGTACAGACTGTTATTCGCTCCTCTGGAGCTGCTCCGCGGTGTGGATGAGGTGGGGTACATCGCAGAGGACGGGCGCTCTCGTGCCCAGGCCGCCAACGAAGTGCGGCGGCGACGGAAGACTGGAGAATTACCGCCGGTTTATCCAAACGGCTGGTTCCGGGTTTTAGACTCTCACATGTTGGAGAGAGGAGATGTGAAGAGTGTGACAGTGCTGGGTAAGTAACAACCGCCAAAATGTTAAATAAAACTGCGCAGGTGAGGTAAAATCACGTCACTGGAAATGTCCTACTGTCCTACAGTTTTAATTCTCATTTTTGCAGCAGTCGAAGTGTCATGGGATCCCTCACTGATCAAATAATAACACAGAAGCTGTGTATAAAACAAATGATCAAATCAGAACTTGGGGAAAGAACATCATAAAGCAACAAGGAACGCTTAAATAGGTTTACGTATGCATGCGTCAAAGAGCGCAATCGAACGGAGACGCGTTTTTAGAAGTCGAATCTGGAAGCAGAGGGAACGCAAGTGTGTACACTGCGTTTCTGCGTGAACGTCCCCTTACGTTGCGCCCCATCTAAACGTTTTTGAACGCAGGAATGAATGCCACCCCTTAGACACTTAACAGTTAAAATTATTAACGAGTTACATTTCCCTATGAGACTCCGCACATTTGCAGTCATGTGTTACCCTTCTGCGCTGCGCAGACGCAAATCTGAGACTGAAATAGCTTTCCATTGACCGTTTTGGAGCCAGATGGGTTTTCAGGTCATTTCAAGAACAGAAAGAGTCATTTACATCCTGACATTCCTAGCTTGAGATTAATAATGCAGATGTTTTGTTGCATATGTTACATCCCCATGTCTGTTACAGAGAAAGAGCTTATGACCCAATATTTTTACTAAAGGGGTAAATTTAAATTAAATTTGATTACACACATAATACTAAACCGTGGTTTGCATGCACTGAAAGTATAAATGTAAATACTTGATCAAAAACAACACTCTACAGTTATTATACATGCAGTCTTTATGATCTTATAAATCAAGAGACTACTTACAAAATACATTTTCACACTGCCGAATTATTTAAATTAGTTGTTAAAAAGAGAAAAAGTAATTTAAAAGATGAAAGCTCAGGACCTAAAATATGTGCCTTATACATGTATATAAGTATTAACTGAATATTAGCTAATGTAATGGTAAGCATTTTTTTTTTTTTTGCCATAAATGTATGCCATAAGTATCTATGCTAACAGAATTAATACCATTATGACAAAAATACAAGTTGCTGAGACCAGCTTGAACTCATTTGGGTGATTTCTCACAGACACTATTTTGCATGTGTTGCTGCAAAAAATGCAGCTATATATATATATTCGATCAATTTGTTATGCAAAATCAGCATAGTTATTGAGAACCTTCTGAGACATGCTTGAGGCTCTTATTGATTTCAGACAGGGTTGTGGAGTCTGTGAGAATATAATTTTCATTGTTCATCACTCTGACAGACTATACCATGATCAGGATTAAGCATTTGTGTACGTGCAGTCCTGTCATTGCAATGTCTTTGTCTTTTGTTACTGGTCTTTGTTATGTTTAAGTGCCTGTTGCTTAGCTGAGTTGCTGCCTATCATGTTCCAAAGACCTTTGAGTTTTAATTGAAAACCAAACAAAACACGTTTGCTTTTGGGATTCAAAGAAACGCTGTTGTGCGTTGCAACCTGGAGACTATTGAACCTGTGATGCCCTTTTCTACCTCTTTTGACTTTTACAAATACTGGATGACTGTCACAACCAAAGATCTTACAGATAATGGAAACTGTAAATGAAATTACATTAAAGATTTGTTTCAGCCTGAAATTGTATTTAATTATTATTATTTGATTTTTTTTTTTTTTGCAATAATCAACCTCAAATTTGGAATACAGCTTGTTTAGATTTACATTATAAAATTTAAATAGTATTTTTGTTTTTGTTTTTCACATTAATAAACTGAAACTTATTTTATTATAGGCCTACTAATTTTAACTTGACTGTGAGTCACACTGAATTAAGTTTTACTTCAAAGTACATTGTAAATCATTATGCTTTTAAATTATGTAGTGTACTTAAAATCTTAAACTATAAAATATATTTTTAAAAACTGCACTTGTAGATAATATAATACTAATAAAATAAATAGCCACTTCAGTATACTTAAAAAGAGTAGGCCTACTCTTTCATGACTGACTCTGAGCACACCTTATAATTATTCAAGTTAAAAGTTTTCCTTTAAAATACATTTTAAATCATTATGTTTTAATAACATGTTAAGTACTTTATTATCATTTATAAAATAACTGTAGTGTTATTTGATATTACATTTAAACTTAATATATTTTAAAGGTGACATATCATGAAAATCTGACTTTTCCAGGTTTTAAGGATTTATTTCCCAGCTGTTTACCTTCACTGACATAACCGACTGTTTTTGTAACTCGTGTGTTTTTAACGTAAACTTGCGTGAATGAGAACTTAGTTTAGTACACACATGCTGTGACCGCAGCTTTCTGTCCGTGTGCTTCGGATGTGTGCGCTCAGAAAAACTTATATCTGAAGTTTAAACTCGTATGGTTTAAAACGCATGATTTCAGCACGATAAACATGATAATCAGAACCAAAACAGATGTTTTTAGCAGATACGAGCTGTAAAGGCGCAGCTCTATTCTGGAAAAGGGGGCGGGGAGCAGCAGCTCATTTGCATTTAAAGACACAGGCCCGAAAAACAGCTTGTTTCTGCTTCCACTCAAAATAGGCATTTTCAAAATGATATAATAAATGATCTGTGGAGTATTTTGAGCTGAAACTTCACAGACACATTCTGGGGACACCAGAGACTTATATTACATATTGTAAAAAGGGGCATAATATGTCACCTTTAAATGTACTAAACTGCAACTTCATTTAAATGATACAGTTGCAAACAGTTGTTGGTCCCCATTGACTTCGGAAGTATAGAACATAAAATACTAGGGAAGTCAATGGGGATCAGAAACTGTCTGGTTACCCACATTCTCCAAAATGTCTTCTTTTAAGTTCAACAGAAGAAAGAAACTCATACTGGTTTGGAACAGCTTGGGGTTGAGTAAATGATGACGGTATTTTTGGGTGAACTAGCCTTAAGTCCTACTTAAGTTAGTCAAAATGACTCTTAAATTCAACAATTTGCATTTAACGTAAATTTAAAATTGTTTCCACATACACAGATTTAAAAGAATGGTAGTGTAAGTGTACAAGTTGACCCATGTTTGACGTCTGCTTAGATGCCATCTAGACGCTTCTCCATCACAAACCCAGAGACTAAAAAGCAGCATCTTTAAGCAGTGAGACAGCTAAATGGAGTTTCCTTTAGTGATCTCAAAGGGCACAGCATTTAATTGCATTCAGTTACTGCTACAGCGTATTGATGTGCACTTCATAAAACCTTAGTTAAATGGGCTATCGACTAGATACCTCAAAAGAATCATATCAGATAACAGACATGATACCTGATATGCTTATGCAGCTGAAACACACTCCTCTCTTTCCCTATTTATACATAATCTGAAATGTACTGTATATGACCACTTCATGGCTATTTCTTGTTGTTTGTACTTGCTGTGTAGAATAAATGACAGAGTACTTTCATACTGTTCGCTATTGCCTTAATGTTTGTTGGATTCCACTGCTTTTTCTCTGTCATTTGAGTCTAGTAGCTTTTTTTCAGGGGCTCTGCATTGCAGGCAAATAAAACCCCTCAGGTCAGCATAACAGAAAGGGAGTTTTTGGGTCCTGTAGCTGTAGACCCGAGGAGAGAGAGAGAGAATGAGTGTGCCAATCAGGACTTTACAGTCTTGAATGCGCTACGCCTATTCCCAGTTATATAACACAATAAGCCTAATTATTAAGTGACATACTTTACTGTTTGTTTTTAAATAATTATTAACTTTTCAATTTGGCTAATGATATAGGTTGAGACACAATAGCAAACAGTGTCACACATGCTCAATGATGTGACATAAAAGGTCATTCTCAGCTCTTACCTCATTTCTGCATATGAATTGAAAATCAATTATTTTCAATACACTACATATAACTACACTACTAGCGAGAGTATGTGATATAACAATAGATGTGGGAACCTCGGGCATTTGGGGCATAAGCAAGCAAGCCCAGGCTTTTTCTAGAAGGAAATTCATCCAGAATGACAGTCGGTGGCAGTTATGCAATTAACCTGAGGGGTCCCTTGTTTTGTTTTTTTTGTAAAAGGCCAGTACTGCCCCTTTAGGTTATTGTAACCAATTGCAGCATACTATTTTTTTAGTTATTTTATTGTTAAAGGGAACATCAGATGCCCATTTTCCACAAGTTGGTATGATTCTTTAGGGTCTTCATGAAAAGTCTACAACATACTTTGATTAAAATTTCTCAATGGTAGTGTAAAACAACACCCTTTTTACCATATCAAAATCAGCTCTGTTCACAGCGAGCCATTTCGGTGCATGTCCCTTTAAATGCTAATGAGCTCTGCTCACCACTCCCCTCTCTTCCGTGGGGTGACGAGCCGTTCTCATGAGACTGTAAACTTTAGCCGCATTTAGCCGTGGAACTTGCTAACTAGCACATTATTAGGAAAGGCGATTTGCAAAGATTCATAAAAAAAAAAAACTTATACTCACTTCTTCTGGAGGTGAAGCTGGATCATGGATGATTTGCGCGAACGTAAATGCATTTAGGCCATCGGGGGTCAATGGCGTACTGTTGACAGCTCACTCAGGGCGGGTCTGTGCTAAAACGCCAGTGTCAGGCCAGAATCGGTGAATGGCTTGATCCGAGAAAGGGGTTATTATTTTTGGGGATTTATAAAAAGCACTGGGTGGATTTTTATCATTATAGGGTGGTTGTGTACACACATTGCCAAAAAGTGAATTTTGCATCCGATGACCCCTTTAAAGCAAAATGAAAAATGTATTTTCCTCCAGGACAGCAGGTGGCAGTGTTCCGTGGGCAGGATGGCAAGGCCTATGTGGTGGATGCTTACTGCCCCCACTTAGGCGCCAACCTGGCTGTGGGTGGGCGAGTTGTAGGGGGATGCATTGAATGCCCCTTCCATGGGTGGCAGTTCCGTGGGGCTGATGGGAAATGTGTCAAGATTCCATATGCAGATAAAGGTGAGAGATCAGAGAAGCACTAAGACCTCAAACGTTTAATCATTATTGTACAGTATATGACATTTTTTTGGATGTTTTTAGTGCCTGAGTTTGCGAAGGTGCGGTGTTGGCCCAGCTGTGAGATCAACGGGCAGGTTCTGGTGTGGTTTCACTGTGATGGGCTGGAGCCCAGCTGGAGAGTTCCAGAACAGAGCGAGATCACCCACGGGGAATGGGTGTACCGCGGCCGTACCGAACATTTCATTAATGCACACATCGAGGTCAGACAGCATATTTGTAACTCAGCTCGTATGAATGAATAAATGATGCATTTATATAGCGCTTTATTGTGCCCTAAATAGAACCACCAAATTGGCAAATTATTTATCAATCAAACAATTAAAAGAAAGACAAATCCTTTCAAAATATCGACTCAGCGACCATGACTTAGAAATAGAGAAAGGAAGACATAAAAATCCTGCATACCAAGAGAACAGCGACTATGCAAGCACTGTGACCTGAATCAAATAGAGGATGAGAAACACTTTCTTCTTGTCTGCCCCAAATACACCACTACAAGGCAAATATTCTTTCCACAATTTGAAGTACTGAACTGTTCATTTTTTCTCTGGATGACTCAGTGAAAATGCGCTATATACTCGGAGAGGATGAGATGGCAGTCAAACTAGCTGCAAAATATGTATACACCATACACACCATACGAAATGGTTAATTCATTTGTTTTATTTGACAGTCTTCATTGTATATAATTGTAATTATTATTATTAGGGATGCACCGATACCACTTTTTCCAGACGTGCTGCGATTTATATTCCAAAGCCACTCATATAATGCAGAAACACTCAAGCAAGCAAAACACGCGCAACACGTGCAGGTAGGCTATTTGTACTGATGCAGAACAGTACAGCCTAGCGCATTTCACATAGGCTGCTAGATTCACTTTCGCCAGAAAGTCGTGTATGCCTAAAGTTGAAAATAAATTATGTTTATAGTGAATGCCCCTATAAATGGTCTTATTTTTACGATTTAGTTTTAATCCAAATGATGCGTGTGCTAAGTGAGAGAACATCAAAGATCACACAACAGAAGTGCGCGCGCTCTCTCTGTGTGTGTCTCTCTCTCTCTCTCTCTCTGATCCCCGGCGTTTGGTATCGTGGCATTTTAACGAGTACGAGTACAGGAGCTCAGTATCGGTATCGGTGCATCGCTAATTATTATTAATATTAGAAATACTGTCTGCTGTTGTTATTTTTATTTTATTGTATTTATTCATTTATTTTCTCTTATTTATTACTCATTTTGTGTCTCCTTTTTTACTTTGATGGTGTAATCATATTCTATATTGTACACATTTAAATGCTTTGGCAATACTGTAACACAAATGTCATGCCAATAAAGCACCTTGAACTTGAACTTGAGTCAGGACCTCGGTTTAACGTCTCATCTGAAAGACGGTGCTTTTTTGTTGTTGCTTTTTTTCGTATGTGACTGAGCGATGTATTTTATATTTCTCAGTGAATATGATGTTGGTATCTAGCAGTCATTTTAATTCACACTTTCGTCTCTGTCTTTTCTCAGGAGATTCCAGAGAACGCAGCAGACATCGCACACTTGGCTCATTTGCACACTCCAGGTATCGTCAGTGGAGTTGATCTGCGCTATACTAACAGCAAGACCTGGGAGTTTATAAGGCATGACTGGAAGGTTAGATTCCTCACACAGACATTCATCCCAAAGAGAAATGTCAACAGCAGTGTTATTTAGTAATATTTTAAATTAGATTATATTTTTACATTTTCATTTTTGTTAAGATTTTAGCAATCTTGTTGTTTTTGTCATTTTTATATTTATTTTCAATTTTCTAGTTCTATATAGCATTTAGTAGTTTTAGTTTACATAGTTTTAGTTATTGTAGTACTTCCTATGCTATATTTACACTGAGTCATAATTACTGTAATTGACAACTTTATTATACTCTGAATTGTTCACAATCATGGACTCAGAAAATTATTATTTCTATAGAAACGCTCATAATGAAGACATCCAGTTAGGCCCTCATGAAAAATGAGAAATGTTGCCTTGGCAACTAGCTGAAATAAAAAAATTAACTAAAGGTTTCTGTTTTTATTTATTTATTTTAATTCAGTTCATGTTCATTTTGTTTCAAGTAACGAACATGGTTTTAATTTTAGTTTCAGTTAACATTAATAATCCTGGTCAACAGATTTTATGTCTTTATGTCACAGAAAACTAGGATACATAGTAGAATTAAAATGGATAACACTATCATAAAACCATAAAAATCTAGCAATATCTACTGTAAAAACATATCACTTCCGTATGTGACTCAGACTGTTTGTTGAATTGGCGTACTTAGAGCCTCGTAACTACATATTTGTAGCATTTTATTTATATAATACCATTATTCAATATTTCTTTTATCAATAACTGGCCTAATTTACTTCCAAAAAATTGTCCAAAAACACTTTTGCCATTGTACCTTTAAGAAAAAATATGATTATGTAAATTACTTGTTATGATTGGCAAACCTTTGCATGTGAAATAAGTACTGTAAATGTCAGAGTGGACTTAAGTGTTTAAAAAATATTCTGTTAATTATTAAATAAGATAGTTCACCCAAAAAATGAAAATTCTGTCATTATTATGTTGTTCAAAACCTGTATGACCTAATGTGATTCCAGGTGGAGTGGAAGCCTGAGCCTGAGCCGAACAAGCACTGTTCACAGATGTTGGTGAAACACGCTCTCACTGTGTTCGGACGGCACTGGCCTCTTCTTGATTTGGACGTCCAGGCCAGACAGGTAATGACTGGACCGTCAGCTAGAGGGCATGAGTGAGCCGTTGCAGACTGAGAGAAATGCCTGGAGACTGACTGGGATTAGCAGAATGGAAAACAAGTCATGAATGATATTCGCACACAAGAGCGTGTCTTGATCTCTATGTTCTAATGGTTGTTCGCTGTATTTTAAGCAGTTAGTCGAGTGCATACAGAGCATGCTTTTATGTCAATTAAATATGTGAGTGTGTGTGTGTGTGTGTGTGTGTGTGTGTGTGTGTGTGTGTGTGTGTGTGAGAGAGAGAGAGTGTGTTGGATGCTGTAGGATGTGTCAGATTTACAAATGAGATGCTTTTCTTGTACGGTGAATTATGGCTGCACTAAATACAGATTCTTTGCTTCAGGAATCACGTTATGGGTAAATTATTTAGATTCTGTGCTGCCAAAAATGTTTAGCTTTTCACTTTTTTAAATGAATTTGCAAAAAAAAGTCAACACTTGAAAATAAGGTTCAATTTTTTTCTTATTTTTATGGCTTTTTATCTAATTTATAATTATAATATATTAAGTTATTATTTATTTTATTATATTTATTATTTTATTTGTTAATTTATAAATATGCTATTTTTCATTGTTTATATTGTATTAACTAATGGTAATTTATTTGACCTGAAACATTAAAAATGTACTTTTTAATATATTTAAAATGTATTCATGAATAAATGTATTTTTAGTACATGTAAAATTACATAACATTTTTATAGTTATTGTTAATTTGGTGCATTAACTAATGTTAACATATAGAGCCCTATAGTGAAGTGTAGCCTTCTTATTTTTCCCTCTCACTGCCATAATTTTCACTCATGGTCAGTTGTGCAACATTTTTCTTTTTGTGTTGTCTGAAAAGGAACTTTTCATACAACACCATTCGCCGTCACTCACCATAGTGACGGCGAATAATCCTGACGGTATGTGTGAAAGCAGTTGTAATTCAAGGCTGCGCTTGGATCTTCACTTTCAGTTGAAGTTAAAAAGTGTCTGTGTATATTTGAGAGTGGAAAGTGCTGTAGGCACGAGAGGCAGAATCTGAATTGTGTTATGATTTATGTGAATTAATCTATTTTATTTAGTCTCCCACAGTAGAATGCAGCATAAACTACTTTGATTTTACTCCCTGGTGATATGAATGATATCTTTTATGTTTGTAGGTGGGTCCAGGTGTGGTTTTCCTGCTTTTTGAACACAGTTTTCTGGGTCGGGGTGTGATCATGCACTGCGTTACCCCAGTCGAGCCATTACTGCAGTGTGTATCACACACCATCTTCTACCAAAGCACCATCCCTCCCCTGGTACCAAAATTCATTCTTCGAGCAGAATGCATTCAGGTAACGCAGAGTTGACATTTGGAATTCTATATTAATTGGCAACTTTGTTACATGTTGCATCCATACACTACTGCTGCTCCTTAAAGGGTTAGTTCACCTAAAAATGAAAATTAGCCCATGATTACTCACCCTCAAGGAATCCTAGGAGTATACAACTTTTTTCTTTTAGAGTAGACGAATCCAGTCGGAGTTATATAAAAAAATTGTCCTGGCTCTTTCAAGCTTTATAATGGCAGTGGGCACGTGTTTTCATTCAACAGTCCAAAAGAAGTGCAATAAAGCACATCTATCCATAATAAACAATGCCACACACGGCTCCGGGGGGTAAATAAAGGCCTCCAGTAGTGAATCGATGCATTTTTGTAAGAAAAATAACTGTCGTATGCACGTTAACAAGAGAGTGCCTTTCCGGTGGATGACGTAGGATGTATGCGTAGCGCATGCGCCGGTGAGAAGTGATGAACGCGGAAACGCGGAGGAGAGAGCAAAACAAAACACTGGTCACGAATTAGAAGTACAAAACGAGGATTTGTAAAGAAAAATGTCAGAGGCTTTCAATATAAGCCAAGAGGAGACTGGTTTTCCTTTGCTAAAGTTGATAAGCGTTGGTTCTCACGAGACTATCATATACTCACTGGTGCATGCGCTGCGCTTACGTCCTACGTCATCTGCCCGGAACGGCTTGCACGTATGACAGTTAGCAGAAGTTAGAGAAAACGGTTTCTAACATTTTAAATATGGATATTCTTCTTACAAAAACGCATCGATTCGCTACAGGAAGCCTTTATTCACCCCACGGAGTCATGTGTGGCACTGTTTATTATGGATGGATGCACTTTATTGGACTGTTGAATGAAAACACCCGCCCACTGCCATAATAAAGCTTGGAAGAGCGAGGACAATTTTTAATATAACTCCGATTGGATTCGTCTGAAAGAAGAAAGTCATATACCTAGGATGTCTTGAGGGAGACTAAATAATGGGCTAATTTTCATTTTTGGGTGAACTAACCCTTTTAGGCTGCATTTATTTGATCACAAATACAGTAAAAACAGTAATTTTGTGTAATATTATTACAATTTAAAATAACTTTTCTATTTGAATGTACAGTATTTTAACATTTAATTTACTCCTGTGATGATAAAGCTGATTTTCAGCATCATTACTCAAGTCTTCAGTGTCACATGATCCTTCAGAAATCAATCTAATATGCTGTTTTGCTGCTCAAGAAACATTATTATCTTATTATCAGTGTTGAAAACAGTTGTGAAAACCATGATATGATATGTCTTTGATGAACAGAAACTATATATAGTTAGTATCAGTGTTTATTTAAAAGAAGCTGTTTTGTTTAGTTACAATAACCCTACCAAAGGTTGCTTATGGGATCTTAACTGATGGTTTTGCTGTTACAGTTCGAACGAGATGTGATGATCTGGAACAACAAGACGTACATCTCCAAACCTATGCTTGTGAAAGAAGACTCAGCCATTCAGAAACACCGACGCTGGTTCAATCAGTTCTACAGTGAGAACAGCCCACGACTGCGCTACCAGCACGACACTCTGGACTTCTGAACATCAATGGGTTGCTTAAATGCCAATATCAATATTTTTTTAACCAAAGCTGATATTTTGCTGGAATTTAAAAAAAAATAATTATGCAAAAAAATGCGAATTATGCAAAAAATAAACACAATGCAGTTCATTGTTTCAACAAACAACATGTGCAAAGACAATAATAAAGCAAATGCTAAGTGCTAAGATATTAGAAGTAAAAATCTGGATATTATTTTATTTTTGTTTTTAGTTTGTTTGCAAAACAGTAGTTTAAAAGTAGGTGACTTGTTTTCTATTCCATTTTAAGAACGTTCTGTCCTTGTTGAAGTGCTTCAGACAATCATCTGTCAGTAAAGTTGTACATTTGTACATTTCTATCTAGTGTGCTGCTGAACTGATTGCAGAATTACACATTACAGCTACTGCAGTCTGGCTAGACTGCTGTAATTGGGATTGGACTGTCTGAGAGTCCTCTAAGCTTCAGCAAGCAATACCCAGTCAACACGTGAGATCATGCGATGATCACAGTGACATTCAAATATTAGTCACTGGGGATAAGATCATCTACATCTTGGTTAAGATTACTAAAAGTTTTGCACCTACAGCACACAGTACATCCATTGATGCAGAAATGCAGATATGTTCTACATGTCTAAAGTATATAGAGAGATAAAGCTTATAAACTGCTTGATTTTGTGTAACAACTTAAAATAAAATCTGCATATACAATAAACTATAGTATTAAGTTAGATCTCTCTACAGAAAGGATTTTGCAGGTTTTAATAAAATGTTATTTAATAACATTAGTAAGCTAAATAAGAATATTTCCAGTATATGCCTCAGGCTTGCAAAGTATCGTCAACTCCTTTATGAGCATCAACGGTAATCCTCGGCAAACTTTCAACACTTCGACAGTCATCAAACTTTGGCTGTGCGTCTTGCGTCATCAGCCTGGAACTAAAGTTCAATTCAGTTCGGTTACTTCCTATGAACAGGCTCAAAGAAAAATTTGTTCAGAAATCGAACATCAAATTTGAAGCAAAAGCAATAATTAAAGCATATATCGTTAAGGAGTGGCAACAAAAATGGGATACGGGAAACACAGGACGTCATCTTTATAAAATACAGCGAGAAGTAGGAGTAGTGAGGATATAAAAATTTTATCAAGTTTAAGGGTTGGTCACATGTTGAATAAAACTTTAAAATGAATAAATAAACATCCAACAGGATTATGTGAGCAGTGTTGCACACTTGAAATACGAGACTATAGACAAGCGTAATGAAATGAAGATCAGGTTCATCTTTAATAAACAAAACAAGTGAAGACAAAACGGAGCACAAACATGGCACATCTCTCTTTCTTGCTCACCGCAG
>NW_015537939.1:2427421-2436038 GCF_001515605.1 Sinocyclocheilus anshuiensis | reverse complement strand
CACAGTGAGTGTGCAGTGACCTCACATTGTGACCACAGTATGAGCGCACAGTGAGTGTGAAGTGACCTCACATTGTGACCACAGTATGAGCACACAGTGAGTGCGCTGTGTGGTTACACTTTTAGCTCACTGTGACACACACATTGTGACCACACCATGAGAATCATGTGAGCTCATGGTGACATCATTGTGAGATCAAATTGTTGACTGGGTAAGCCAAAGCCCAGAACTGCCTTTGTTCTTGCAGAAGCTCCAGGGCCCTCATTTATCAAGAGTGCATAGAAAAGGTTCTATATTTTGTCCTACGAATGAAATTTAGAATGTGTGTAAGTACAAAAAAAATCTGTATTTATCAAACGTGCACACATGGTTCTTACGCACACCATTAAGTAATCATTGTTGATAAATCCCACATGTTCTTAAGCACCATGCTCGTTCACGTTCATGGTCATTTGCATTCAGAAGTGCCTCCAGTGAACCATATATGGTGACAACACCTCCCTTTATCACTTGAACGTATACATCCTCACTGAAGTCATGGCAAAGAAAGCGCTACTGACTGAGAAGCCATTCTGTGCTCTCACTAAACAGATCAGCACGCTCTTTGAAAAACGTGTTCTCTGCGCAGCGCATGGTTCACCAAATCTTCCAGCAAAGCGAGATCAGCCATGACCATATAACTACATTTCAAATCGACTTCCCAACTGTCCACTATAGCTTTTCACACTAAATGTGCAAATGTTTAGCTTGAAATATGAAATTATTAATTGAGTATTTGCAATTAAAAGACACAGGACACATACGGCAGCACATTCTTTTTGTAGTATCGCCATTTTACCACTAGAATCAGAGTTGTGCTTACATTTACACACATTCCTACATATAAGTACAAGTTGGTAGATCCCACACTTTGCGTGAAACTGTTCTTACGCACTCATTGCGCACTCATCTGTGCGTACGTACTGTTGATAAATGATGGCCCAGGTCTTTTACACAGACCTGTTCGGTGGCACAGTAGACAGAAATGTACAACTGCACTGTGAACTTAGATGCAAAAGGACACAAAGTTTCCATCTCTTAGATGTACCTTGAATAATGCAAGCGTGTTGTTCTGCCCTCAGACAGACATAACTTTTTCATATTAAACTTTGCCACATAATTCACTCCACATTGTGCTATAGACAGGATACCTAAAAAAGAGGTGTACTTTTACTTTCACATGTAATTACACTTAGGATGTTTGCCTGGTGAATGATAAATGGGCCAAAAATTTAAAAAAACATCCCACAGACTTACAATGAGGGCTCTTTTAACTTGAGGCAGCATAGTTTTTTATTTTTATTTTTTTTTTCTATTTTAAATTTTAATTTTATATGTTTAAATAAAATAGAAATTCATATAGATAGTTTTTTTCATTAGAATGAATAAAGTAAAGGTTTCTAATAATAATAAAATATAATAATATATAATTAAAATGTTCTTTATATAAATGCATTTTATTTAATATCATTTAATTCTTTTTTAATCTTATTTACATAGCATAGGGGTTGTTTTTATCTATTTATATTTATCTATTTTTGTATCTTTTTTTAAAATGAAAGTTATACTAAAAATGTTATACATACATATACATAATCTAAAATACAATATATACATTCCTTACAATAAGAAAAATACATTTCATTAAATAATTAATTAAATTTATTTAAATACAAATTTTATATAAAATTACAAATTATATTAAAATTGTAATAAAACATTATTTATATACAGTTTATTATCATTTTCATTTCATATCTTATTCTGAGGAACAGATAGATAGACAGACAGACAGACAGACAGACAGACAGATAGATAGATAGATTTATTAGAATGAATAAGAAAAAGTACACATTTCTAATAATAAAATATAATATATAATAAAAAAATGTCCTTTATATAAACACATTTTTATTTAATATAAGTTTAATTATTTTTATATTATTTGCATAGCATAGGGGTGTTTTTATCCATTTCTATTTTTGTATCTTTTTCAAAAATTTAAGTTTTGCTAAAAATGTTATACACACATATATTCTAAAATACGATATATTCCTTACAATAAGACAAAAATGCATTTAATTAAATAATAAATGAAATTTAATTAAATAATTCAAAATGTTGATTTGTTGATCCAATTAGTATTGATCTTTGATTCGTGTACTGTGACAGGGCTTGGCTGAAAGCCCTTCTTCAGGTTTCAGGTTTCACCCTAATTAATTGTTTATTCTCCAAGCTTGTTAATAAAGGCGCCCGCCATTATACCAAAACACAAAACACACTGTGGAAATTAGTGTCCACCAAATAGCTGCCAAGTAGGTAGTACAATTACTGGACATGTTGCTATCAATTACCATCAATGATGGTTATCCGCTCAAAAGGGCCACTGCGGCAGTGCAGCGCAGTCCAGTGCAGTTCATCTGTTTCCATCCACTGTCTGCCTCGTAACACTAAGTGGCATTAATGAATATGTTTGACCATGCTGACAGGATGTGTCTATGACATACACCATATGTTAGGTCTTGCCCGGTTAATACATCCTGATTGTCATCTAGTGAGATGGAGCGATCATCATGCTGGGTGATTGCCCTAAACATATGCTGGTATGCAGATGTTTCGCCCTCGTTAATTAAGCCTTCTGAACAGCTATATATATAATTTTTTATATATATACATACATATATACACACATACACTGTTTATTACCTTTTAGTTTGTATTAGCCTGACCATGTGAAATAATGCATATGAAGTTCCTGAATGTGAATGAATAAAATGCGTATTGTATCAAAATAATACCATGTCCAAAATTGAAAGTGGCAATTTGGTAGTTATTAGGCCAATGAAATGTAAATCAGACATGATATGTGTTTCCGGAGAACTGATTATGCACATTATTTTTTATAATTGCATTAGCTAGAGATGTAATATTCATAGTTTTTACAATAAACTATACAAGACTACTTTGTTTGGGTCTCAGATCTGTTTCATACATATTGATTAGCTTTTTTTTGGACTGCACAGCTCTGGGAGTTTTCGCATACAACAGACCAGCAGTAATACAATGTCACTTTTTGTTTCTTTATAGACTACATGAGGATATCTCAGGTGCATTGCACAACTTAAAAGAGGTTTTTAACTTCAGGCAGTGTCTGTGATGTTGCTTCGAATCACATACACTTTAGAAGTGGGACGAGTTTTTTTTTTAAGAGTGCCTCTGAGTGCAGCTTCTGACCTTGAGACTGCTGATCTGGCAATAAAGAAGCTGAAGGTAAACTCACCTAACATCTGCTTTAATATCACCTTCGACTTGTGTCCAAACACTGGCAGATGGTCCTGATGGGGATTCTGAAAGAATGACAAAATTATTCCGTTACCTCTAAATAACCTTCATAATACAGCAAAAGATAAAAAGACAACATATCAGTTTGTGGTGAATCTCCAGTGATGTTGAACACAGGTGCAACGGTGGTTTGATTTAATCAGATTCCATCTTCTTTTATTGAACATTCTAATGAACAGATTCCACAGGGAATTCCGTGCACAGAGCCAGAACCAATTCCGACAGATGGAACGATCAGCATGACATATAGAAGAATGAGCCAGGATTCTGATAGCTGGAGACCACCATGTGTGGACAGTATGGCCAGACTGAGCTCCAACTCCACCAATTGCCCAATTTGCAATCGTACAGCTCTACAGGCGCGCAGAGCGTGGAATTCCTGAACTGTGACCAAAGAGAGCCAACTCTGTTTCATCAACATGCTGAGACTCCAGCCGTGTCAAATGCCTCCTATGTCGCCAGAAAACCCCTCTATGGCAGACCCATAGAGATAACTTTTATAATTCTCATCAGAGATGGTGTGGTTGTTTTGTAAATTGACGAATGAGATTCAGCAACGCTAGATAATGCAATTTAACAGAGCTGCTTCATTCTTGTTTTCCTGGCCTTTCTGGCATTAGCCCTGTTGTTTGCTTTGCAAACTAGCCACAGGCTGAGAACTCCAACGGTGAACTAATTTATTGAACTTGACAGCAGATGCCACTAAAATTTTTTTTGAAAGAAATATGAGCGGTGCTTGCCCATGCAAAATCTGCTGCCAAAATGCCAGGGTGTTCTGGGTGGTTGCCAGGGTGTTGTTATAATACAAACATATAATAAGCATATCTATCTATCGATCTACTGTATATGTCACACTTTGCTTACGGGAGGAACTAGGAGACATGGAGATTTCACAAAACGAGAGTCTTTAATAATCCAACAAGGAGACAGAGCACAAGTCCCGACAAGGAAACATGAGGCAGACTACACATTTATACTAAACTTAACGAGGGACAGACAGGTGTGGGGAATCAACTAATAATGAGACAAGCAGATGCTTTGCCCTCATTAATTAAGCCTTCTGAACAGCTCATCTCCTGTCGCGCCTGCAGTGTCTTGTGTGTTTTGTGTGTCTGTGTTCAAAGAGCATGCAATGGGTGTACAGACTGTTCCTCTGCCGAGTCTTTCTGTGCTGGCTGGTGCAAAACAAGGGGAGGAAAATTATGACAGACCCTGTGACAGCCCTAGGCACTCTGAATGAGATGCTCTATGATTGTAAAAGAATTATTTTACTGAATCAAATAACCATTGTTTGGTTCTAGCGCAAATTAATTAATGCTATATGTCAGAATATATTATAAAATGATTGAATTACAACAGTTTTTACTCAAAAAATGTTCGAATTTTAATTATATAAAATATATTTACTAATATATTTCTATTTATTTATTTAGATAAAATATAGTTTATCAGAATGATTTCTGAAGGATCATATGACACTGAAGACTGAAAATCTGCTGCCAAAATGCCAGGGTGTTCTGGGTGGTTGCCAGGGTGTTGTTATAATACAAACATATAATAAGCATATCTATCTATCGATCTACTGTATATGTCACACTTTGCTTACGGGAGGAACTAGGAGACATGGAGATTTCACAAAACGAGAGTCTTTAATAATCCAACAAGGAGACAGAGCACAAGTCCCGACAAGGAAACATGAGGCAGACTACACATTTATACTAAACTTAACGAGGGACAGACAGGTGTGGGGAATCAACTAATAATGAGACAACAAGAACAGGAACATGACCAAATTAGGGAACACTGAAACAAAAACTGGGGAAAAACAGGTCCATAATCCTGACAGTCTATCTATCTATCTATCTATCTATCTACCTTTACAGAGTAAAATAAATATGTAAATAAACTGTCACACATAACTGTGCACAACCTTGAAACACCATAAAATGTTCCCTGTTCGCAGTCGTCAATAATTAGGAAACGCATGCATGAGAAAATGGTTTAAAAATAACAAAAAGTTTAAAATTCACTGAGGGAGCCACATATATCATCGTCTAGATCCTGACAGAAGTCTTTTGATGTGGCTTAAAACGGTCAAAAATAGAGCAGCTATATTATGCCTCAGTTTAAGAACAGACAGTCCTCTTTTTCGTTTTAAATAGCATATTTTTGGTGTAACATTTGGCTGGTCGAAAGTTGTGCTCTTGGTCTGCGTCCTAGTTTTCCGAAGAAAAGATTGGACATCATTTATAACCATAGCAACCCTCTGAGGTTGGTGCAATGCCACAGTACTTCTGTGTGCATACTTTATCCCAAGATGTTTGTTGTCTTGGATTTTATTATTTTACCCAATCTGGCCTAAAAAACATACAATTTACAGGTTGCAGGCAGAGGTGATCAATAGTACTATGTTTTCCATCTTCTCACGCTCTGTATTGATGTATAATATTTATATAAGAGACACATTCCTGCATTTAGGCTGCACTTGCAGTTTGCAGTGCTAGACCAACTCACTATTTATGGCGATAAAAAAAGGAAAGAGATGGAAAGATCAGTCATCAATGATAGATTGACATACCACATACATGAGAAACACATCATGTAGGTCTGCACGGTCCTCGGTTGGCATCTAGGACAAGCCAGAACAGCAGTGAAACGTTTCTTCTTAACCCATTACCAGCCTGAAAACACACACAAGGATGATATGATAAATAAAAATCCAATACTGCCATTATTAACTTTATTTAACACCAGCTTTGTATCAATACAGAATTTCTTCTAAACACATTTATAACCATAGCAACCCTCTGAGGTTGGTGCAATGCCACAGTACTTCTGTGTGCATACTTTATCCCAAGATGTTTGTTGTCTTGGATTTTATTATTTTACCCAATCTGGCCTAAAAAACATACAATTTACAGGTTGCAGGCAGAGGTGATCAATAGTACTATGTTTTCCATCTTCTCACGCTCTGTATTGATGTATAATATTTATATAAGAGACACATTCCTGCATTTAGGCTGCACTTGCAGTTTGCAGTGCTAGACCAACTCACTATTTATGGCGATAAAAAAAGGAAAGAGATGGAAAGATCAGTCATCAATGATAGATTGACATACCACATACATGAGAAACACATCATGTAGGTCTGCACGGTCCTCGGTTGGCATCTAGGACAAGCCAGAACAGCAGTGAAACGTTTCTTCTTAACCCATTACCAGCCTGAAAACACACACAAGGATGATATGATAAATAAAAATCCAATACTGCCATTATTAACTTTATTTAACACCAGCTTTGTATTAATACAGAATTTCTTCTAAACATATCGTTATCACTACTTCTGCATTTACAACTTTTATAAGCAAATAACTGTATTAGCAAACACTCTATACACAAATACACACACACATGCATACATATACATATGTATATATGTATGCATATATATATATATATATGTATTACATTACATAGATAAAAAATTGTTAATTTAGCTTGAGATGGCACATATTACAATTTATTAACACTTAAACAAATATTTTTTTCTGATAGCATATTTAAGATGTTACAAAATCCCCTGGACCTTAAGTATCGCCTTATCTTTTCCTTTTTCTGCTTCTATTGCCACACATGCACACACACATATTAGAGATGTGTCATCTCTTAATTAGTCCAGACTGTTCTTTGGTAAATGGTCTGTCCCTAGGGAGCTGAACACGACCGAGGCCAGTGAGAACCTTGTCGCTTGGTCAGCCTTTTGTGTGGCTCCCAGCAAGCGAGAGACATCCGAGTATAACAACACCTCAGACAGTGAAGTAGCACGCACCACTGCCAGCGCATTCACTGCTAAACTCACACTTTACGCTATCTAAAAACATAAACGGAATACTTATAACTCATTCTTGAGATAATAACATCCATAATTAAATAAGCTTGCTTTATATTTCTAATGATTCTTCTGTGCAACAGACTATGATTTGACTTTATAATACAAGTAAATAAAGCCATGCAGCTATATAAAGATGCCCCCCCGAGGCGTGTGATACATTATTTAAAGTCGAAGGCATAACTGTATCAATTGTGACCTAATTTACAAATCCCCTCTTCATATCAGACTGTGACATTCACATGTAGAGGGATTATTTCCCACGGATAATGAAATGTTAATAGGGTTTCGATTGCAGGTTCTCCAACACGGGAAAATTAAATCAAATCACAATGAGCGGAGTCTGACAAAATCACAACACAAAGCAAGGCCAAATGCATATGTACAAGAAAACCTGCATATTAATATGCCAACATTAAGCATTCATGGTGTTCACGTGTTTTGTGGTGCATGTTTATAAGGCGTACTGTCACTTAACACCCTGCGTTGCCAGCGCGTACAAAATGCCTCGATGTGAATACTTTGAAACTTCACACTTCAGGAGAGAGGCTTGTTTCCTTGGTAACCGTTTTTCCCCTTTTGTCCTTATGTGCCTACCAGTGCATAATGCTGCTCAGCACATGCACCTGCATAGAAATCGCTACCCTTTCTTCCCCACAAGCGAGCAGTACACTTTTTTTCAAAGCACTGCTCTTGTCTGGAGCTTTGACATGCATCTTTGAAATAAAGCACAAATTAAAGGTTTTGCACAGCTGCCATTTGAAAACACACAGCACTTGATGCAGGAGATGCTCAGAGAACCGTGAAGACCTCTCAGACCTGCCACTTTAAGTAATTACTTTTAAAGTCTAGGTTTGAGAGACAGAGCAAGTGATTTCATGATTGAAAATGATGAAATATAGATGGTGTGCTGCTTACATAATTGAACATCAGTCCTTAAAATACAACTTTGAGCATCGGTGGCAACATTTAGCTGTCTTAAGTCAGTCTTTTTGGGTGGAAGCTATGCTAGAAGCAGGTGAGCTGAAAATAAAGGTTTGAATTAGAGCCAAAAAGGTTTTTAGAGTCAAGAAGAACTTCTATGCAGTGGTGCTTTAAAGAAACCAATACAGTGATCTAAATACAACTAACAACTGTTCTTTACAAGAGGTTTCTTTGCTGAACCTTGAGGAACCTTTCATTTTTAAGAGTGCATCAGGGCCTGTCTTCTAGCATGAATGAATGAATGAATGATGCATTTATATAGCGCTTTATTGTGTATTGTTGTACACCCAAAGCGCTTTACAATCATGTGGGGGGTCTCTCCTCAACCACCACCAGTGTGCAGCATCCACTTGGATGATGCGA
>NW_015537939.1:2420831-2427335 GCF_001515605.1 Sinocyclocheilus anshuiensis | reverse complement strand
GCGCTCACCACACACCAGCTACAGGTGGAGAGGAGAGAAAGTCATAGAGCCAATCAAGTGGTTGTAGCAGCACACTTTATCTGTATGTTATTTGGCTTAAACACTGTCTTGGGCAAGAATATAAGGAAATATCTCAATTTGACCATGCCTTAACCCTTTATACATGTTTTGTAACCATTTAATCCCACAGTTTTTGAATAAGCACATGAATTTTACTTCTTGAATAGAACAAAGATTTAAGTAATGATTCAAAGTAAGGCAAGGCAAGGCAAGGCAAGTTTATTTATATAGCACATTTCATACACAATGGTAATTCAAAGTGCTTTACATAAAAGAAAAGAAAAAAATAATCACAACAATAAAACAAGGAATTTAAAAACTTTGAAAATGATTACAACATTGATTTAAGAAGTTTAAAAATGCTAACTTGATGGCATTGCATTTTGTCTCAACAGCATGTTGAATGAAGTATGAAATGATGTGTTTTATGGGACACCGTTGCTACAGATAGAAAACTTGAGGCAAAGTTGCTCAGTTATACTCAATAGATTGCAGAGTAACAATATAATCCAATAAAAATGTCATTTTTGACTCATTTAATGTAACACTTTGATATCTATAGTTTTATAATGTGAATAAATCAGTTATTCAAAACAGGCCTTCCACAAATTTGATCAATAGCATGTTTAGCTACATTGGGACTAATTCTACCAATTTTGTTTATGTCATTTTACTACATTAATAACAGAACCTTTAAATATTACTAAATATAATCGCCATATTTGTATTATGACATATTTCACCTGCATTTGATCTTTCAGGAAGGACAAATTCTGTTCATGTAAAAAACGTTCACATTAAATCCTTTTCATTTACAGTTGAGAACGATCTGTACATCAGCAACTGTTATAAGACCCATTCAATTCGAGAAAATTGTCAAAATGCGGTGGGAATAGGAGAGATTAGATGCGTTAGAAACATTGGAATGTGTCGATAAATGGTCGACCTTTTAAAACCATACGTTTCTTTCTACCCGTTTATAAAAATTTCATTCTAATTTCACGCTTGGATTGTTTGTGACATCGGAGCGTTTTAATTCTAGCGGAACGCCAACGCGAAAAACTGGAGGAGGTGCGGGGGCGCGCGTAAAAGAGCGCGCACAGCTGTCAGCACCAAGGACAGCGCTCCGCCGCAGAACAACAGCCGACGCGCAGAGCTGCATCACTGATTTCTGCTGCCAGCCTTCATGTAGTATTTGCTCTGCCTGTCTGCAGCCTGACTTAACAGGGGGAATTAAGAGAAAGGCTGCAGCTTCTCTCAGATGCCATCGCCTAATTGAACCGGGCACCATGAACAGATCGCCGCAATGTGTGTGAATTTCGTACCTGGGATTTTTTAAGTCTAAAACTGCCACACTGGACATTGCTTTCATTCTTAACAAGCGAAATAGCTCAAACAAGAGCCTCCGGCAGCACTAAGAAGAAAAGACACTGGGACTCTCCGTGCGCACTTCTGGCCCTCCACACGATGCGTCTGCTTCTGTTGGCCGCGTTATTCTCCTGCTCCTGCGTGCGGGGCGGCTGCGAGCCCAAGATTGTGAACATCGGGGCCGTCCTGAGCCAGAAGAGATACGAGCAGGTGTTCAAGGATGCGGTCACTCAGGCGAACCAGGTGTACGGAAGGGATAAATTCAAGTTGACCGCCATCTCTGTCACTCACAAAGCTAATGCGATTCAGATGGCGCTGTCTGTGTGTGAGGATCTCATTTCCAGTCAGGTGGGATTTTTAGTATCAGCGTTGCACTGTGGCATTTTCATGTGGCGAGATCCAGTATTAAATAAAATGACTTAAAATTTGCTTGAGGGGTAAACATGTTAATGCAATATGCACCACTCAGATTGAATGAATTTGTTTGGCTTTCATAAGGCAGTGTTTTTGTAAGCATGATATTATCCATTACAAGTACCGTTATTTAGGTTATTGAAAAGTGTTTCATTAAATATGCAAATATTTTCATTAGAAAGATCTATATACTGATGCCAACTGATAATTTCTAAACATTTATTGCACTGTAAAACTGCAATAAATACCCTATTTATCCTTTAAAAATTTTGTTTAGATACTTTATGTATTCAGTTGATTTAGTCATAATAAATCATATTTTTGACGAGTACAATTAAATGAAATGCATATTATAGGTTAGACAATTTTTAAATATTTTATATATATCTATATATATATATATATATATATATATATATTCTTTATATAAGTATAAATACTAAATAAATAGTGAGGGTGTATGTCATTTTAAAAAATGCTGAAAATAAAAGGAACCATTTTTACATATTCTGGCCTTAAAATATAACCTAATGTAGTACTGCTGATTCACTCCCATTCAATATAGTTTTTGACTTGAATAAAACCCATTAAATTGGATGTTATCACATAAAGCACATTTTTTAGGCTAGCCAACAAAACAATTTTACAGTATAGGCACTGACCTGTGGAGACTGACTTGGACAGTTGAACTTGGTTTGGATTGTGGCAGTAGATTGAGGCTGCCTAATTCGTTTAGATGTCTAAACAGGACAGCCTGTCAGATGATGATCCAAGCAGGTCGATGGACTCACGGTGGGAGGAAAGGTTAACGTACTGTAGCTGACCCCACAGAGCTTTGATGTTAGGAATGAGTTAGATGACGATGCTGGCCGAGGGCAGCAGCTGCAAAACAAACTAGGTGACGCATGAAAAATCAATGATTTTCAATGCAAGCCATTTCTATTTTCACAGAGTATTTCTGTGCTTGATAAAAATAAAGATGGGGGTGGAAGGGTCAGCATGGCATCGGTATCTGCAAACTGCAAAATGTCTTTGGGAGAGGAAGCTACTGCAAGTCAAAAATGCTAGAGACATACAGCTAATGTTCATTATAAATACACCATATGAATACTAATGTTTACTATAAATACAGCATAAAGAGTGGAAATGCACAACCACATTTTCATTTTCTACCCATAAAAATGACATTTGTTGGTATAAAATAATGTAGTCGGGATAGATAGATAGATAGATAGATAGATAGATAGATCAATAGATTAATCTGCTCTTAAAACGATCACCACTCAGTTCTAAGTTTTTTTATGCCATGTTATAGCCTGAGAAGTGTAAGAGGAGAAACCATGATGTACTGCAGTAGCAATGCCCTACATGAAGTGTAAATGAGAGACATTTTCACTAGTGAATAACTACTGTCACACTCATGGGAGTAATTCTGCCTGATGCTTTGTTTCATTAAAAGCCCGCACACGCAAAAATCACATTACGCGGTTCCGCTTTAAGTGCTCTCTGGGCCAGTGATGTCATTACAAAAGTGCTGAGGTAGGAGTCTATCTCAGGCCTGGATATTGCACTGAACAAAAACTGGGTTGAACATGAATCTCTCTCTCTCCCGTCCTGCTCATGGTGCTCCTTTGTTTGTTCTCTCACTAATATTCACACCAACTTCCCTGTCAACCCAGTGGGTGTCTAGTGCTTAATTATGTACATACCTTCAACAAATTTGAGCCGTAAGGTTGTGTAGCTAGTTAGCAGGATGTCAGGATAATTGCTGAATTAATTTCATGGTTGTGTGAGATTCTTCCATGTGGAACTGCTGTATCTCTCAATCTTAGCGCCTTTGGCACAGTGATGTCTCTGCCCACTCTGAAGACATTCTGTGACAGATGGAGCCGATGCCGGAGGGTCTCTCTGGAAACACATAATGTTTTTCTCCATTGTTGGTTTTCCTTCTTAATACAGCATATTTTTTGAAAAACAAAAACATGTTTATATATGCCAGATTCCTCTTTGTCTCTTATGCTCCCTTGAGTCCAACCAAACATCCTTCATCATCAATCAATCAAATTGTCAACCTGTCTGACTGTGATAGATTTATTCACAGAACGAGGCCAGATCCATGAGTCATAGCGATCACTCCTCTGTGATCCAGTCTTGACAGCTAGTTTGCATTTAAACCAGTTCTGTGATCATATTCGCAGGTGTACGCCATCCTGGTGAGCCATCCACCACAGTCCAATGACCATCTGACGCCCACTCCGGTCTCCTACACCGCAGGGTTTTACCGAATACCTGTAGTAGGGCTTACCACCAGGATGTCCATTTACTCAGACAAGGTGGGCTGCAATGAGAGAGAAATTTAATTATTCAATTTCAGTATGAAACATTTTGGGTATTGATGAGTGTTTATTCAACTATGGGGTCTAAATCAATTCCCATACTATGACTAGTTTGTCTGTTAACATAAAAATGACAAAAGTTCAGCTTGATTGGAAAAGACCCAAATAAAAAAATATCTTGCTGACAAGTGATATTTACAGATCATTTTTTTTATTAATAGTTGGGATTTTTAGTTACTCTATATCTGCAGGTTCAGTTGTTATGCAATTGGGTGAATCTTTTTATGACTGATTCAGTGAACAACCAATTCAAGAACAGATAATTAGTGGCTGTCTTTATGATTAAGTCATTGAATCATTCATTTAAATGATTCATTCAAATCTTTGAGTCTTTCAGGAACTAAATAAGTGATTGTCTTCATGCTACCAATTTGTTCAGAAATGCAGATTCATTTAGTAATGAAACAATTGACTTGTTTGTGAAATACCTATATATTTTTTTTATTCATTTTCACACAATAACTACTGAAACAGATTATCTTAGTTTTTAAAATGTAATATTTTTATGATATATTATAAATACAAAACAATGAAATCTATAAAACAGAACTGAACAATATTTTTAAATAAATAATGACAAATAATCCTGAAACTATGGAAGATTGTTTCCGCCACATAATTAAAAAAAATAAATAAATAAATAAAAAAGGTGATTACATCTTTTGTATCTCACAGTTCGGACTTATTTTTCTTTTCAGAATTGCGATAAACTCGCAATTCTGTATGAGTTTATCGCAAAACTCGCAATTATGTGAAAAAAAGAATTGTGAGATGTTTATATATGTTTATATCTCGCAATTCTGAAATTTTTTCTAAAAATTCCAAGAAAAAATTCTGAATTGTGAGATAAAGTGATGCAATTACATTTTTTTAAATGATGTGTCCCAACTTTCTTCTTTTTCTTTCTACCCTTCTACCAGTAGCAAAAAGAAAAAAAATGTATAAATAAAAAAAGTTGAAAAAAAAATCCTGTAGTTGAAGAAACACCTTTATTATTTCACTCAAAAAAAAAAAAACTGTCATTTTAAACTTTGTCTCCTACATTCTTTTCTCTGTACCCTTCTTCCAGAGCATCCATCTCTCATTCCTCCGCACAGTTCCACCCTATTCCCACCAGGCACATGTGTGGTTTGACATGATGCGGGAGTTCCGCTGGAATCACATCATTCTAATCGTCAGTGACGACCATGAAGGCAGAGCGGCACAGAAAAGACTAGAAACTCTTCTGGAGGAGAGAGAGACCAAGGTAAGCTATTCCCAGTTCCAGGATTCCCAGTGCGTGCTTGTATGCAAGCATGTGTGTATCAATCGCAAAAGTCTTCTATGTACGTAACTGTTTTACTTTTTTGTCATGTGATCACATCTCTCATGCCATGTTGTAAATGTTGGCTAACATTCTAAAACCAAAGGCGTCAGCCATGTCTAATGTGGTCTGATTTGACTTAACGTGCGTTATTTGCTAATTTCATGTTGCTTTCTACCATAGTCAAAAACTCCACAACAGGAGCAAAATGAAAACCTTAACCTGGGGCGTTGCAAAGCATCAGTGACTTTTTGAACATATTTATGCTATGTTTATACACTGGTATTTTTGTAGCCTTGAGCCACAGATATGATCCTTGCAATTGGCGAGTCTATCATCAGTGTCTCTTGAGGTGCTTTAGAGCTGTGATTGCTTCATAAATACAGTGGTGCATTGTGGGAATTTTGCTCTTGCAGAGGTTCTGCTCAGTTTCCTTGGGGATGAAAGCTAAATCATCAGCCCACATCCCCCCTGCTCAGCACTGAGGTAATTATTGTTGCCCTCATTGCTGCGAGAGATTATTAACAGTGAAACTATTTAGGTATGGTGCGAATTGAGCTACATACCCACAGAGACGCTTTTGGTGACTGTTGAAATCCCAAACAGCTGCTTTATTTTAATTTTTCTTCCTTCTTCTCAGTATTATTTTTTTAGGGATCACCAGTGGCTATCGTAGCTTACTCTAGTCCTGTGAAAATAAGACACGGCCAAAGAAAAAAAATACACTTAGAAAAGGTGCATACTGTATGTAAGACACATATATGCATAATTTATCTAGTAATAAAATCACATTTATGCATGTGTATATATGTACAAAACAATGATCTGTGGAATGTGTGACTTACCATGTGACCATGTGAATAGGTGTTTTCTGCCACAGAATATTTTTAAATGCCTTCTGTGCATTGTACTACCTATTAAATAATTATATATATATATATATATATATATATATATATGGAA
>NW_015537939.1:2399928-2419990 GCF_001515605.1 Sinocyclocheilus anshuiensis | reverse complement strand
TTTTTTTTTAGGGATCACCAGTGGCTATCGTAGCTTACTCTAGTCCTGTGAAAATAAGACACGGCCAAAGAAAAAAAATACACTTAGAAAAGGTGCATACTGTATGTAAGACACATATATGCATAATTTATCTAGTAATAAAATCACATTTATGCATGTGTATATATGTACAAAACAATGATCTGTGGAATGTGTGACTTACCATGTGACCATGTGAATAGGTGTTTTCTGCCACAGAATATTTTTAAATGCCTTCTGTGCATTGTACTACCTATTAAATAAATATATATATATATATATATATATATATATATATGGAAGATGTTTTTAAAATATACTTTTAAAACTAGTTTGAATGGGAACTTATTCTTTTTAAATGTGTTTCTTTTGTGTTCTTAAATGACTTTAAACTTTATTTGCATGTCTTTACCTCTAGTTCTTTATTATGCCCATGTAAAGCAGATGTGCTAAATAAATAATTTGCCTTGTCTTGCCTAGATTTTTAGCACATTTTGTAGCCGAGTCATTAGTACAAATGAGTCATTGCTATTTATCATGCGTGAAACACCTCTGTTTCTGATTTATTGCAATGTGAAAGGTTTTTTGAAAATAAAATCACATTTTTGATTTGTACATTTTGTACATCATACTGACAAGCTTTAATTAGTGACCACAAGAGGGGTCATACACACTGGAGTCAATTTCTTTTAAACCACCCAGTGTTTCCAAAAAACATTAGCCTACTCCAGATTTTTTTAAACATAGCAAACATTTGCACAAAACTCTTTATTTACTTTTAAGCTTCTGAAAGTAAAGAAGGCTTTATTTGTCCTTTTATGCACTATGCCTCCTGAATCTGGCAGCCATTTTGTGGTGCTTGTGTAATATGCATTTCTATCAGGCTTTCTATTTTGTTATCTGAGGTGCAACTTTGATTTAGAATTCACAACATCAGGCTCTCTACACTTTCAGAAAAAAAAGACCAAAAATTGTGGTACAGCACTTTGTCACTAGGACCGTACCCTAAAAGAAACATCTTTATACCTGATACCTTTTAGGGGGAAAGGCATAAAGGTGTATCTTTGATCCCAGAGACAGTGAAAAGGTCATTTTTTTCAGATAGTGTACTTTTATCTTATGTCTGACCATTTCTAATTTATGTTTGAAAATGGCAGCTCCTGCTTTCAGGGTATTTTTTGGCAATTTTCTTCCCATTTGTTCTCATAATCTTTATTGAATATGTAACTCTTGTAATCTTTATTGAAAATGTAATAACTTGTTCTGAAATGACTGCCATTATGCTTTTGTCACTTACACAGCATGAGTTACTGGATCATGCTAATCAAATAGTTTTAGCAACACCAGTTCACACTGACTGAGAAAATATATATTAATATTTAATAGTTATAGAGTAATGAAAGCAAGACCAACATGATATATAAATAATGCATATTTATAAATGTATATAAATAAGACAAGAAAGATCAGCGACTGCTACGTGTCTAAATACCAGTGCTGAAATTTCACATTATTTTATATTCTAATGCAGACTGGACTCAGGAGTCTATTTTTATGCACTATGCGCCAAGGATCATTTTCATATTCCTTCTACTATCAGTTTACAAGAGTGTCAGATATAATGAGCTATTTCCAGCGAATGCACAGCGGGGGTTCATGGCGGCAGCATGAGTTCGGTTTAAGAGGTGCTCAGGAAAGGCCAGTGTGTATTCACCTTTTTAATTTCCTTTGAGGTGCCATAATGAGCAAATGCCACGACACGCATATAGGTCACGCATAATTTCAGCAGCCTGAAACGAGAATCGCATGAGAGTGCGCGTCCAGTCTATCGCGGTTTTAGGGCAGTGTTGTGTGTCTATGCAGAGGAAGGTTTATTTATATCACTGCAAAATGGCACTGTTTGAGCCAGGGTTTCCCCCGAGGCCACTGCCCTCAAAAATACAGCAGAACTCAAGATGGTGCAGGAGAAAAGGTCTTCTTAGTGTGTTTCAGCACTCAACAATATCTGCATTATTATCGAGCGATTTGTTAACTTGGCAGCCCGTCACAGTAGTCTGTCATTTTTATTGGATTTGAAGTAACGTTACATCAATAATTCAGAGAGCGTTCATGTGCCGCTGCAGGTAGCCGATCTGGATTGATGGAAAAGCACCACTTGGTTCCTGAAGTTTGTAATTTTGTCACGCTTTGCTAGCTTTGTTTAGGTCTGCAATTTTATGCCAGATGGTCTATGATGTTTTTTGCAAGTCCCAGTGTCAGGGATTCAAATTTGGAGCAGAAAAGTAAAAATTTGTTGGTTGCTTTACTGCCCACCATTTTCAACTGTTTATAATATTCTTCTGTGTCTGCATATTTTCTCTGTGCACATTACTCATCAGAATAAAAAAAGGAACTATGAAAACCAAGACCAACTGTCCTATGACAACAAGAGAGGACCTAAGGTATATTTGCATGGTCAGTGCACGCCGCCCTCCAAAATCTCTAAACGTAGCTACTAGAACCAGCCCAACCAATCACCGGCCAACCCAGAAATGCCCTTCTCTTGGTAGCACGTGTTTCTTGTTACATTGAGACGTTACTTTTCCCTTTTTTTATGATTTAAATGAAGAATGGATTTCTTTTGAACGATTATTATTTCCGTTTCAGAAAAAAATAAAAGCGCTCCGCTTCTTTCATTACCATTTTTTCCTTTTTAATAAAGGATGATGCATGATTCAGAATTTTAAAAAAGCAAGCCCATTCTCTGTGGAGATCCGATAGTTTGGGACACAACACTCAGATTCTACTTCCTATTGCAGCATCCCCTCGTTGCTCTTTTTTTCTCGACTCTTTTTCTTTGGGGAAATGACTTCCTCTCACCTGTCACTCCCCTTTCCACCTGGTTTTAGTTTCCGGTTGCATCGGTCTCACTCCCCGAAACCTCTAACATGCACGTCCTTCTCTGAAGCCTTGATAACCCTCAGTTTGCATGCGACAATGCCGAATTTTTTGGGGTGTTTTTCAAGCTTTTTTATACTTTTATTTTTCATTTTGAAGCAGTTTCCTTGGAACTCTATAATTTCCCCCTTTTTCAGCCCTAGAAAAGAAAAAAAAAATAAACAGAAACAACCAAACCAACCAAAAGTGCTAAATGAGGCAGCATGGTTCAGTTACGGAAGTAAATAGCCTCTTTGACTGATTGTGTACCCCAATCTCAGGCCGAGAAAGTGCTTCAATTCAACCAAGAGACTAACTTAACTGCCCTGCTTCTGGAGGCCAAAGAGCTGGAGGCCCGAGTGATCATTCTCTCTGCCAGGTAAGAGGTTTACTGCATGATGCTATCTCAGCAGCGCACCAAAATCTCTGCACTTCACTCTTCACTGTACCTGCAAAAGTAAAATGAATCAGAATGAGTCATCCATATATTTATTATCCATTTCACCCTGCTGAATAGACCACCATATGTTGTGTTTTGGTTGCTTGTGTTTCTTAAAGGAATATTCTAGGTTCAATATAAGATTAAGGTTAAATCAACAGCATTTGTGGCTTAATGCTGATTACCACAAAAATAAGTTCCACTTGTTCTTCCTTTTCTTAAAATAAAATAAAATAAACAATTACCTTTTCGGTGTCAGGTTATATTCACTCTAACCATTTTGTTTTCTTTTTTGTTGTAATCAACAAGTCACAAATGCTTTTGATTGAGCTTAACTTGTTCTGAACCTGGAAAATAATTAGCTTAACTAGCAAGAATTAGCAACAACCTTTGCAGTACCTGCTATGCTGGTCGACCAGCACAAAACTAGCACTAACCAGTTTCTTTTATCAGCAGGACAGACCTTAGAACACTTTGAAATAAATAATACTGAAAAGTCAAAGCAATGGGTTTACAAAACAATTTCATACTTCAGTAAGCTTCTCGTATTTCTGTCAGCAGTTATAAACCTGTCTGTCTGCCTTTAGCGAGGAAGATGCAGCCGCCGTGTACAAAACAGCACGCTTCCTCAACATGACAGGCTCAGGCTATGTATGGCTGGTCGGGGAGCGTGAGATGTCCGGTAAAGCTTTGAGCGAGGCCCCTGACGGTACGTAAACCCACCTTAGTACAACCGAGACAGGCAGAGGAAAAGAAGCCATTTGTCTCAGTTTCTCTGATAAACTAGACTAGAGGTTTTATCGATGAAGCGAGTAGTGGATGTTAGTGTGTATGTATAAATTAACCATTTAAACATTTAAGCACTTTATGTGTTTAAAGGTTTTAAACGAGTCACTTTAGATTACACAATAATGGTTGCGTTCTCTGGCTCACTGGCAAGCTTAATTACAATACTGAACTTAACATTGACCTCTAGAGGTTTAATTAAGAAGTTACCATAAAAATGTCATTGTCATGAAGTAGTTTTTTTTTTTATTAAAAATGTGTTAACTCATAGAGTGTGGTTTTATCATATTATGTTATTATATTAATAGTCTGGCTTTTGTGAATTTAAAAAGGGTGTTTTTTCAACCCTCCCTTTGACGTGTTTCTGGTATTGGTAAGCTATAAATGGCCTTTTATGTCCCAGGCACTTCACAAGTTTTTAAAGTTCACACTATTGTCATTGTCGCTCCCAATACACTTGCTCACCTTTTACCCTGCCAGTGTTTTTCTTGTCTTTGTCCTCATTTATAACACTTGTGGAGTCTTCACAGTAATCTTTTGGAGATCTCTTACAGAACTGGATCTTTCAAACCCTGCTCCAATAACAACAAAAAACTCAGTTGAAGTTGGATTTATGTGTGAAGTATACTTAAATCTGATATATTTCATCAATCAGTGTGTGTTAGTGTCTCACAACTGGACAGGACTTACCACAGTTTGGGCATAGGTGGCGCTAGTGGGCTTAGTTCAGTAAATCCAACCTCAAGGGTCAAAGCTTGCATTTTGGGCAAAATGCCTCAAGTAGCATGCCCGTGAAGAACAAAACATTCATTTTACATTCCGATTGACTACTAGTACTACCAGTAGAAAAATCTGACAAAACATGACTTGACATCTGATTTGAGAGTCATTTACCTATGCTGGCTCAAAGGGTGACCCTATGGGTTTTTTTGTGTTGGAAAGGGCTCCTAAATGTCAAGGGTGAACAGCTCACTGCTTAATTTTTAACATCAACACATAGGGCTGATTGGCCTCCAGCTCATCAATGGCAAGAATGAATCGGCGCACATCAGTGATGCCGTTGCTGTCGTAGCCCAGTCCATCCAAGAGCTCTTTGAGAAAGAGAACATCACAGAACCTCCAAGGGGCTGCGTGGGCAATACCAACATCTGGAAGACTGGGCCACTTTTTAAAAGGTCAGTACCACTAAAGATCATCGTGCTTGAGGGTGCATCCGTGTCATTCTTTGATGGATTTTGACAACCACAGACTGTGACCTAACGCACTGTCACAACACATGATATTTCATCTATGCATATTTTTCATGCATCACATTCACATACAAAAAGTTACTCACAGGTCAGTACTGGCTGTGCTCCACAGGGTACTGATGTCTTCCAAGTACCCAGAGGGCCTAACAGGACGCGTTGAGTTCAATGATGACGGTGACAGAAAATACGCTCATTACAGCATTCTCAACTACCAGAAGAGCAGACTGATTCAAGTCGGCATTTACAATGGAACACAAGTACTAGTCTTTTCTTTCACAGACATGGGTCCTTAATCTTGCATTAGTTCCTGTGAGCCATACAAAAATAAATCTGACAAAAATACAGAGTTTTAAAGCCAACACTAAGTCATAGTATTCACATAATTGTATTCAAATCCAACCCCGTAATGGCACTTTTGGAATCTATGCTAATTATTTTAGATTAGAGGATTGAACAAAGATTATGATTATGACTATACGCCTGTTAATTATCTGCTTCATCAGGTGGTGATGAATAAACAGAGGAAGATTATTTGGCCTGGAGGTGAAACAGAAAGACCGAGAGGATTCCAGATGTCTACTCGATTAAAGGTACAGGGTTCACTACATCTATCCAAAACTTGCCAATAATTTAGGGTCATGAATCAGAAATGACCTGAAAGTAATTGATGCCACATAGGAAAGCTGAACAAAATCCCATCCATCTATTGCAGATAGTGACCATTCATCAGGAACCCTTTGTGTATGTGAAGCCAACTACGCTGGACGGGACCTGCAAGGAAGAGTACACACCTAATGGGGTCTTAATTAAAAAGGTGATCTGCACTGGACCAAATGAGACCATCCCAGGTAACACATCAGGGACGTTTAGGTCACTGTGATTTTCTACATCCGCCGTCTGGAGATACATACATACATATATATGCAGCAGGTATTTATATATGTATGAATGTAGCAAGTGTGTCTGTGGTATGTGTTTTATGTTGTGTGTGACTATTTTTGCTAAATGCAAAATGTACGCATGTGTTTTTTGTGTGTGAGTCGCTTGGGCTTCCGTCATGCCGTTCCGCTTTGCATATAGTGACAGCTGACAGCTGTATATGTGCCTGGTGTCGCAGCCTATATAATATACAGGTAAAGTGTGAAAGTCAATATGGAAGGATTGTACTCCTTTTAGATGTTGATGCTCCCATCTGGCTGTTGCATCTGTCTGAGATCAGAATGGATGGAAAAATACATCCATTCCAACCACAAGAGTTGTGGCTACTTCAATTCAGCCAGTACCATAGATGAATTGACAATTAATTCACATAGCTCGTTAATATTTTATTACATTATCATCAGCAAAAAAATCTATGACTGGCTGAGTAGCAGAGCAGAAGTTGAATTTATAGAAAAGGAATTTATCAGACCTCAATGCTGTCTAGCAGTTAAGAGCATACACCATCTAAAAGAGAAACACAATCTCCGAATGAGTGAGTGATATTAGCATTGGGGTGAGTGAACTGAGAATGGTGGGCTTTCTAAATATTGACCTTTCAATTTTGTCAGATGGAATGAAATTTCACTTTTTCTGGTTTGGTTACAGGACGCCCAATTGTTCCCCAGTGTTGCTACGGATTTTGCGTTGACCTTCTGATTAAACTGGCAATGACCATGAACTTCACCTATGAAGTACACCTGGTGGCAGATGGGAAATTCGGAACACAAGAAAGGGTAAGCTCACTTTCATGTTATGCCAAGTACAGGCAAGATGATTGTCATAAGATTGCTTTCTACTTATCTTTTGGTGATATAGGTAAATAACAGTAACAAGAAGGAATGGAATGGTATGATGGGCGAGCTCCTGGGTGGCCTTGCAGATATGATCGTTGCACCCTTGACGATCAACAATGAACGAGCCCAGTACATAGAATTCTCCAAGCCTTTCAAATACCAGGGACTGACTATCCTTGTTAAAAAGGTACGATTACACTACTCAAAATACCACATTCTATTTGTACTTTAGTTACAGATCATCAGTATAGCCTTTTTGAAAAAAAGTCACCACTTGCTACTGTAGCGTCATGACAGTATTGCTAGTACCTACTAGAGCTGGTACTGAAATGTGCTAAATTTATGTTAGTGATCATGCAATGTGTGTTTTAGGAAATACCTCGCAGTACACTGGACTCATTCATGCAGCCATTCCAGAGCACACTGTGGCTACTGGTGGGTCTATCGGTGCATGTGGTGGCGGTGATGCTTTACCTACTAGACCGGTTCAGGTACAACAAGACGTTGGTTTGAGAGTGTGGCTACCTGTTCTATGTATGTCCATGGGGTGGCTGAATGCACATGTTGTTTGTTCTTTTAGGTAGTTTGTTTCACTCATTGGGATCATGTAGCACCTTTGTTTCAGGATGTCTCCACGGTACATGAGAGCGCTGAACATGTTTCATTGTCATTGTCGCCATGGAGGTGGGGGAGGTTGGGTGGCTGTACTCTGTGAGCCTGTTCTTTTTTCCCTCTCGATCTGTCTTTTCCTGTCTGTCCTCTGTCTCTTTGCCATGCTTCACATCTGTTATAGTTCTCTCTATGGTCTCTGCAATCTGGTCAATGCTAAGTGATTTGGGATACTGGAGCACTTATTTATTTGAAGACTACTTATATGGGTTCTTTGCCTATTCTCTTTCTGAACATTTTCACTGTTTGACCTGGTTTTCCCAGCCCATTTGGAAGGTTTAAAGTAAACAGTGAAGAAGAAGAGGAGGATGCCCTCACCTTATCTTCAGCTATGTGGTTTTCCTGGGGCGTCTTGTTGAACTCTGGAATTGGAGAAGGTGATGTGAAAGTCAAACTTTGTTTTTAAGATCATATTAAATTAAATGAGTTTTACTTGACATATGTTTGACTACTACTGTACTTAACATATGTTGTCCAGGTGCCCCACGTAGTTTTTCAGCGAGAATCTTGGGAATGGTGTGGGCTGGCTTTGCTATGATTATAGTAGCATCCTATACTGCCAACCTGGCTGCCTTCCTGGTGTTGGACCGGCCTGAGGAGCGCATCACCGGCATCAATGACCCAAGGGTATGCTTCTCTAAGCACTTGAACTACCAAAGTAAAGGTTTTCAAAATGCATACTGAGTTTGCATTTTTTTTTCCAGCTAAGGAACCCATCAGACAAGTTCATCTATGCCACAGTGAAGCAAAGTTCGGTGGATATTTACTTCCGGCGACAAGTTGAGCTGAGCACCATGTACCGCCACATGGAGAAGCACAACTACGAAAGCGCCGCTGAAGCCATCCAGGCTGTTCGGGACAAGTGAGTCCCTGCTGGGTAGACACCAGCAGGTCTGGCCTCATGGTCAGTCAATCAGTCAGTCAGTCTTGAGGGTCCTGGGCCTGCAGGTCTCAGGTATATAAATCAGTGCCAGCACTTACTGCACTAACCTGCGACCCTGGTCCATAACCCCACACAGGAGAGGCCCAGCTATGTGCCACACATAACATATATTAACATTGAGCTAAAGAACACCTTTTTCAGGTTTCAGCAAAAACGTCATTGAGGGAATCCAATGGGGGACAAAGCTCCACTCGTCCGGCATTGGATTTCATTTACCTATGAGGTGGCAGTCTAGTTTTCTGGTAACACAAGTTGCACAAGAGGGGTGGGTGGGGTCGGGTGCCACGAGTGTGTTGTTTCTCACTGTATTGTTGCACCGTAACCCCCCACCCTTCCCGTCCTCCTCCCTTCCCCCTGCCCCAACAGCAAGCTGCATGCTTTCATCTGGGACTCTGCGGTGCTGGAGTTTGAAGCCTCGCAGAAGTGTGACCTGGTGACCACGGGAGAGCTGTTTTTCCGTTCGGGCTTTGGCATAGGCATGCGCAAGGACAGCCCCTGGAAACAGAATGTGTCCCTGGCTATTCTCAGGTCTGTCCCAGCCGAAGCAGCATATCGTACGCTTCTGTATAGTTTTATGTTGTATAAAATCTCACCATTGGACACTTACTCATCTCTCTCTGTGTATTTCCCCTCTTTCATCCCTGCTCTATTGTCTGTGTGCTTGATCATATACGTGTTTATGTGTATGTGCTGGTGGTTGTGGTGACTTTGTGGGATTTATCGGTACTTTCTACCAAAAACAACTTTTGAACTTCTCTTCCTGCTCTCCACCACCCCTTGCAGTTCCCATGAGAATGGCTTCATGGAGGACCTAGATAAAACCTGGGTGAGATACCAGGAGTGTGACTCAAGGAGCAATGCCCCAGCCACACTCACCTTTGAGAATATGGCAGGTATGGGCCATTTCAGGTACAGAGAGACCTAAAAGAGATTGGACAAAAAAGGTACAGTAGGTAAGGTATTGGGGCCTTTTTTTGTCCAATGCTTTTAGTTGTCGTTTTATGCTCACCTGTGTTGGTGTTCACATTTGTAACAAACTCATTAACCTTTAACATCCATCCATTTTGCATGGTTTTCAGCAGCAGGCCCCACATATATGGGCAATACATGTAGGATTCCATCACACAGAGGCTCCACCCCCTCCAGCTCCTCAGTGGGTTGATTCGAAGAATACTGTGTCTGCATTAATCGTCTGACAGTTTCATTCATCCCTCTCATTCACAGGTGTCTTCATGCTAGTTGCTGGAGGCATTGCAGCTGGGATCTTCCTCATTTTCATCGAGATTGCATATAAGCGCCATAAAGACGCCCGCAGGAAGCAGATGCAGCTAGCCTTTGCGGCCGTCAATGTTTGGAGGAAGAACCTACAGGTAAGGTAGCTCTCTCCTACAACACAAGAGGTAAAAAGAAGGGTGAACATGAGGGAATGACATCCCAACAGACTTTTACATAAGAACCACTTTTTGTACTAGGGCTTTAGTTCACAAGTTTTTCATTCATACCTCTGCTAAAAACAGATCTTTGGTTGCACTGTTTGGTGTGGTGACCAAAGGTGGACGATCTCCATTGTGTGTTCTTAGGCGTCTAAAAGGGCCTGGAATTGTCTAGGCTGCTCTGGTTCAATCAGCCTCCTTCTTCTTGTCTGTTCCAACAGGACAATAAAGAGAGCTCAGGGAGTCAAGCTGTGGGTGCGGCTGGGACTCCATCTTTAGTATGTAAAACAAGCTGATCCATCTAGTTGCCACGCCATCCTTGCTACGCGAATCAGTATATTTAAAATAGCTGATATGCTTAGTTATTCATCAGAATATGAAGCTGCTTTCATGGCATGAACCACTTAAATGCTTCAAACCACTTAGTGTATCAGTTAGATGAAATAAAAATACCTGAAGATGATGTAGGCTGCCAAAATAATGTTTGCGATATAAAAAGGTAATCTTGATTAGGTACTGCTAGTATACATCATCAAGCTATGCTAAAGAGAACAGGAAGCTAGTAAAAAAAAAAACAGGACAGAGCGCTAATTGGTAATTAGATATAGATGTTAGTCCTAGCCTCAGACTGTGATGAGTCTTTGCTAATATTATTTAAAAACAGGAGTAATAATATGACATTAAACATATTATAGAAGTAAATATTTCAAAAGCCCTATCCAGCACATCCATACTATAGTCTAACACAGTCCAACTGAAATGTCTCCTACAAACTCTTGCTCACCTGTGTGTCCATTAAGACCGATGTTTTCTAGTAAGAAGTCCAGGGAGGTCTTCCCAATGGGACTGTGATATTTGGTGAGGGGTGGGCCAGTGGGGTGGGAGCTGGGTAGAAGTACAGTGAGGCTGTGAGAGCCTCAAGCTGCTTCTTTATTCAAAATCACAAAAGGTCAGAACTGCTGCAATAGAATAAACAGCAGTAGTAGTGAACGGTAAGATCACAGTAGCTTGTCTTTGTGAGCAGGTCAATTTACTGTCAATGTCTGTCATCTGCCTCACATGTATAGTTGTCTTTGTATGTATATGCATGTAGGCTTATATGCAGAAAGGTCAAGCAAACACAAAAACACTTTAAATTTGGAGTCTAGAAGACCTATGCCAGATCAAATTGAACGGTTGATTTAAATATAAAACATTAGTATGGATCAATCACTGTGGCATTTCATGTTTTTTTGTCAGCTCTTCCTTTCTGTATAGAAATTTACACAACTTTTTTGATGGTGATATCTTTGCGATCTTGAGTATAAATATAAATGTTTTGTGTGAGTACTTCTAAATGAATGTCCATATTCAAACACCCCATTTGCACTTGTGTATACTGCACCTTCATAAAGGGAACTGCGTGTAACACACACACACTGCACTTCTGAATAACCTGCCCAATTTGCAATTTTGTCCACTGGGCTGTTCCGTTGTCATCTCAAAAGCACAGAGATGTCAAAAACAAGCTGCCCACATTACAATGGTTAATGGTTGTCTCTTGGAGCAGAGCCCATTCAGAAGTGCACTGCCTTCAGGAAAATGAGAAAACAAATGGAAACACTGAAAAATGGATGATGCAAAACTAAATGAAGCGTGAATGTGCTCTCATGAGATACTATGTCAAAGCTTGCAGCCACTTACGTGTCTCACTGTGCCGGTGGTCTAATGTGGGTCCAGCATGCTAAATGCACAGACAGTGCTCTGACCACAGCCAAATAGGGCTTATTAATATTTTTTCTTTGTTAAAAGCATAAAATTGATGCAGGACAAACAAGAGTGTGTTTAGCAAAGTTGTTCTTAGATTGCAAAGACATTGTGGTAAGTCCCAAAGTGGTAGACTTTTTCATATGTAGCAGGGGTCAAATGATGTTCAGAAACTTTTAAAGGACCGCAACAAATATGAAGATGATCCTGAGAGTTTTCCATCAGCCAAAGTCAACTGAATGCTTGTCCACATTTTGCTTACTTTATCCACACCCTTGCTCCTACTGCCCTCTGCATGAATTTAAATGAAATTCACACCACATTTAACCCAACTCCCTGACACCCTAGAGTACATTACTTACTGTATGTGTGGTGTGGATTTCCGTTATACCCTACAAAAAGTATAACGCTCAAAGAGGGTTCTTATAAGTATTCATGTATTGATCAGTATTACTTCATATCCTGTGCTCTTTTGGCATTTTATTGGTTGCTCTACTTCCCTATAAGAGTGTTGTTTTGTTTTGTGATATTACAGACTGCTTGGCTTTGATGTCATTATTTCCTCAGCAAACCCATGTTGCTGCCTTCTGCTTTTGCTTATGGATCTTAAAGTCATATGATCTTTAAAGCAAGTGGATAAATATTCATTTATTTTTCTTTTTTCCTCCCCAATGCAGCCCTCTTCCTCTGTAGAGACTCAGGATGTAAGAATACCTTAATTCGACCTTTTCTTACACAAACACACCCAGTCTTGTGCTATACCTTCGTACCCTTTGTAGAGGCCAGAGAGTAGCCGTGTGGGGCACCTTTGTTGGACAGTGGGAGGGAAGTGGGCAAAAAGGTCCCAATCTTCTTTTGTGCCTAAAACCACAAAGTGTTAAGAAGAAGTATTTATGAAACAGCACAAAACAGATGCCAAGGAAGATCATTTGGGAATTCGAAAGTGCTGCCACTTCATGCAACCAAATCGGTTGCATCTGTTACTACCAATTCTTAGTCTCTTTGAATCAAACAAGTCTGACTTCCATTCATATTTATAGATCGTTGGGTTTAAGATAGCTTATCAACGGGGAACGAGGGGATGTGGTTTTGGCAGTTGAAAACCAGCCAGAGAACATGAATAATTGTTCTACATATATTTATTTTAGGATAGGAAAAGTGGTAGAGCAGACAGCGACCCAAAAAAGAAACCCTCTTTTAGGTCCATCAGTACCACCCTGGCCTCCAGCATCAAGAGACGTAGGTCCTCCAAAGACACGGTAAGGAGGTTAAGGAATGGAATCTCTTTTTACTCGGCCGGTCTCTCTTCCTCTTTCTGCGTCTGTCTTTCTCTCGTCCTATTCTTCTGCTCCTCTCTCTGTATCTACTTTCTTCTGTCTTAAATGACATGTCATGTCTGAAACCAAGAGAGCCGCATTTCTCTCTGGTTATTCCTCCATTCCTGGCATCTCGGCCACGGCCACGTGTCTGTCAGTCAGTCATCGAGTCACCACCCAGACCCCATCTGTCAGTTAGGACTTAAGAGCTCAGCCATCCTTAAGAGTTAAGCTGAAAGGTTTTAGGACCCAGTGATCAGGGAAAAGGTTCTAACCTAAGAGCTGTTCCAAGAGGAGGGGGCGCTGCACAATGCCTGATGTTTCTGGGCTGCTTCTCTCCCTATTGCAACCTCTGGATGTGGAGTGTGTGTTAGTGCGGGTGGACGTGTGTGACTCTTTTTGGTGGGATGTGTTGTGCGTATTTGTGTGTTTCTCGTCCCCAAACCTGCCTGATGTTATTGATATGAACAGTCAAATCTTGCGATGTTTGTTTCCCCGACGGCATGCTTTGGTGTTGTGGTGTTTGATCAGAGCAACCGATACCATGCGGACTAACTCATTTTTTTTAAACAGCGGAACTTCCCTTTCAGACTTTGGAATCATCAATTAACAATGATTTTCTTTTGTACAACTGTTTTGTTTAAGGTCCTAACAAAGTTTATTTCAAGGAATGGGAATTTGAAAATGAAAATTCTGTCATCATTTACTCACCCTCATGTTGTACCAAATCTGTATGATCTTCTTTCTGCCGTGGAACACAAAAGGAGATAGCGGAATGCTGCTTTTCTCCATTCAGTAATAGCAGACAGTGACCAAGGGCTCTCAAGCGCTAAAAAACATCATAAAAGTACCATAAAAGTAGTAATTTATGTGCTATATTCAAAGTCTTATAAAGAAGTCATAAAACATGCAAGAACAAATGACGTTTGATATCAATGGCATATGTACAACATATATACAATATCTACAACATTGTGTGGCTTTGGAAGACTTGGAATATAGCGTTAACAGCAAAATGATTATATCATTAATCATTACATAATTATTAATATTATTATATATTATAAAATTACTGTGCTGCCATAGTAAAACCTTTCCAGATATGGAGAAAGTTCTATAACTATATATACTACACATATACTTGTATTTAGTATATCATAAACAGATCAATTCTACAAATTTCATAACTGTTGATTTTGATTAACATTAATATGATTTGCTATGGCACCACAACTTATTAAATAGGGCCTAAAAACCTATAAATGACTGTTAGTTTTTTCCCTCCATTTTCAGCACTGTTTGCTATATGTTACGTTTTCTCACATTTTATTCAGGAATTAAGTTACTTTTTTTTCCTTTTAAAATGTTTAAGAAAATGGGGAAGGTGGGTTGGGGTGGTGAATGGTGAAAAAAAGGCACAACAATCCAGGTGAAAATCAGAAAAACAATAGTAGCCATCCAGTGTTTAACCATCCTTTTATTTCTTGATATCAGTGTCGCCTCTCTTTCTATATAAGTGGATGTATATGGATTTATAACTGTCGACGTCCCCCACATGATGTACATGCTACACAGCCTCTCTCTTCCTCTGCAAGCATGCAATATATCTGTCGTAGAAGTAGAGACTGTTTTGGTTGCCTTAGTAGAAGTAGTTGCATTTTTTGTGGTAGTGATGATACACACACTTTTTGTCTCTTTTGCTGATTCACTGTCTCTCACCAGGGGGCACTGTGGGCTTGATTTGGAAGTGCCAACAGAAAGCCTTCTAAGTGAACATAACAAGAACTCTCTCATGCTCTCTAAGGCGTGCTAAGGGCATTCTTGATGCAACACCAAGGAAGACAAAAAAAAGCCTCCCGGTGTCATCAGAAGTATTGCTGAATACATCCATTCTGCAATATGATGATGATGATCTTGACAATGAGAACTTTTGCCTTAAGCTTTGGCTTTTAGAGTTGTTGCATCATATATTGAGCGTATAAGCTTATTTATTGGCAATGGCATAGTAATACAAAAAAAAACAGTAAGCTATAAAAGAGGACACATGCTATAATTAGTATGGTAAATATTAAATTCATAATTAATATGTATAAATTGTTTATAAGAAATTTTATTTTGAAATTATTTTGAAATCAAACATCCAAACATTGCATGTGTCCTTGGTTTTTGCTAAACTCTTAAAATTTAGAATAATATGAAACTCGTTGCTGCTGCTTTTCCATCAATATATGTATTTTGCTTTTTGAAAATGTATTCCTTAGGTATATATATCTGTCTTGATTAGCAGCTCACCAAAAAAAAAAAAAAAAAAAAGCTCTCTGTGCCTCAATTTCACAGATTGCCACAGCAAGGAACAGAACTTGAAATGATAATAATGTAATAATCCTGTCAGATCAAAATACTTTTGTTTTAATAAAAATGTCCTTGCCGTTGCAACATGGCAAGCCTCACTGAGAGACATTTTATAGCTTACAAAAACTGAAAGCAAAAAAAATTAATGTTTTGTTGTGTTAATTGCCTTCTGACTGGGCACCTGCATGTCATTGAGTGTTTTGCCAACCCGGCACTGCAGATGCCCATGTGAGAAAACAGCTTGTTGCGCTTCTAACACGTCTAAGCTTGAGATGAGGAAACAGGAACTGCAACTGAATGAGAATTAAATATATATTACAAATATAAATATGCAGTGGCCCAGAAAGTATTTGAACATTTGAGCCAAGTTTAAAAATGTAGTAACGTCATTGCATTAGACAACAAAATATGAAAGCAACTGGTATTTGTGTCCATTAACAAACTTTAGGAGAAATACTTTGGTTGTTAGGTTTTAATACTGTTCTAAATGAAGATAAAAAAGTATTTCTGGATACTTTCTGGTTGAAAGTCAAAAATGGAACCAATGTCTATAGTTAATGTTATGAACTACAACTATGTTTACTCTGCTAGTGCGCCAGTGTGAACGTGAGGGGATCTGCTATCATATATCCACTAGAAACCACATTGAGCCAACTGGGTTAAAAGCAACTGCAAATATAGCTTGGAAAAAAAAGGTCATTGGTTAACATCACTTGTTTGCAGATGCCAGTTGGTTTATATTTCATTATATAATGCAATGACAGTCATATATTTTTAAGTGTGTCGCAAGTGTCCAAATACATTTTGACTTTTGACCCAATAATGCTTATATAAATAACACATAGGTTATCAAGGTTATCACCTAAAACCATCTCTCAGCAGAGAACCTGCTTCCTCTTCTTTGAATATAATTCTAAATACCACTTAAGGCAGCAAGATAGCTGGAAGAACACTTCTCCCACACCATTTAAAATTTTTATAACCTCCTTGGATGTAACAGAATTTTTAAGTGTTGCATTCAATTGTAAAACATAGCCTTTAAAATGTTTCTGAGTCCTGGCCTGAAGGCAAAATTTAGAGCAATGACATCTGAAACATTCAATGGTTGAGTACTTGTTTTGGATTTGCATGCTACCTGCTGCCTTTGGGGTAAAGAAGCAAATTCCGTTCTGGGATTTTGGGGAAAAGGAAAGGTAACAGTCACACTAATGTTCTCTATCCTGTGTGTTTTCTACCTTCTCTCTCTTTCTACAGCAATACCCACCCACAGACATTACGGGCCAACTCAACTTGTCCGACCCGTCTGTCAGCACGGTGGTGTGAGGCAGAGAAAGAGGGAGAGTTTAACATAAAGACATGCTCATTCTTTAGAGACAAACAAGATGGAACTAGAGGGGAGCGTTGTAGTACCGCTCCTCTAGGTTTTGCACAATGGATCCATCATGGACGAGAACTACTGAGCCACTTCACCTTTATGAAGAGCCAATGGGACCTGTTGGGACTTGATGGTGGACTGCAAGGGATGGCATGACACTGCAATGCACTGGAGCCCTGCGAACACACAGACCATATAAACACATAAGCGCATACACCATCACAGCTTGATGCTGAAATTAGTATACTATCATTCCATCCACCAGTACTTCTTCTGTATAAATTCTTTATCATTATGTAGAAATATTTCTTATTAATATTAGTGCTTATTCTTATGTTGATTAAGTGGTTTAAGTATTGTACAGTATAATTTAGAACAAAGAACAAAACATTTCATGTTGCAAGGCTGATTCTACGGCCATTATTTAAAGAATTAACTAGTTGTAGTGCGTATGAAATTAATTATATTCATCATTTACATATGATATTTATCTTCTTTACATTTTTTATTGTTTTATTTGCTTTCTGTTCATTGTTTTTCATTCTTTGTCTATATAATCTATAAAGCAAAATGTCAGCCAATCAAGCACATGATCTGTGCTGTTTCATATATCATTGTCTTTTATATTCTAACATCCCTTTGCATGTAATATGCATGCAAATTTGTCCCTAAAGGATTATGGACAAGAAAAATATACAGTAACATATCACAGAAAAGGTATTCAATTTTAGATTTACGATGTGGCTTACTGCACATCAGTTAATTGCAAACTCTCCTTCAAACTCAACAGTTCTTCCTCTTTAAATGCAGTCGTTCTCAACTTCAGTCTGAAGGGTGCATCAAGGGGCCGAGTTTTTTCATCCAACTAGCACTTGGCGTCTCACGCAAAATCATCTCTGTGTGTCATCCCCACAGACGACCTCAGAGATCTTTTACATGAGAAAACTCCAAGTGTGCCCATTTATTTTCAACGCTGGTGCTGTAGTTTCGTATACACCTATTAGTTAGATGGCAAAACTGGCCCGTTCCCAAGTTCTGGGGTTGAGAAACATCAACAAAAGCTGTACAAATAAGGACTGCTTACTGTAAATGTTCACTTAATGCTATTTATATGACCCATGGAAACTCCCCTATAAGAGAGATCACCTACCTAGCACTTTAATGTGTATCTGTTGGAAGCTATAAGCATATGGAAATTATGCAATTTGCCAAATGTTGATTGTAATACTAATACTTGATATGAAAATGCACATTTGAGAATGCGAAATATGTTATATGTAACTGTCAGCTGTTTGAATTTAACAAAAGACTCCTTTTCTAGTTTTCATATATCAAGAGATTTGGATTTGTTTCTGATATATCAGAGTTAAACTGTGTCAAACTAGTGCATATCGCATATATCTTCTGTTTACTATTAGCTTACACTACTTTAGTTTTTAGTCTTTTCAAACTGACAGGTGTATGTACAGTATGTTTTTCTCATTGCTTGGGTCAATGAATGTGGTTTGTACTTCAGAAGAATGATGTATTATATCTGATTTCAGGGCATGTGAACACTGAATTCAGTTTATGTTGCCTGGACTGCTAGATTGCAGATGATTTTATGAAAATGTTGAAAAAAGGGAGTGTTTTATGAGAAACTGTCACACTGTAAATGACACACAAACACAATCAGATAAATTACACCACATACAGTAACACACATATCCTGAGCATAAGTCTTACTTTAACAAGTGCTACAATGCTACTTTATGTTTCAGTTAATTTTAGATACTTCTTCAATGCATTTTGACAAAATATATATAGTAATAACATTTCTGTGTGCCAATACATTTGTGCCATGTCAGTTGCAGACCACAACTAAGTGTCTTTCCAATTTTGTGAGCATATTATTCACTATAAAAATATCCATGGATTTCATTTATTTCCATGATTTCCAAATCACTATATATAGCCTGTTTGTGTGTGTGTGTGCATGTGTGTGTGTGTGTTCCACATTTTGAGCATAAATTTGTACCCAGGAGAGAGCAAAACTTGACAAAGTGTCCCAAAATATATATATATTGTATATAATATATATGGTATAAATGCAGATTTTTTTTTCCTTTTAGGGTTAGGTTTGCAGATGTTGTTCCTTTTAGGGTTAGGTTATAAAGTGTATAACTATCTGTGTATAAAAACAACATGAATCTATGCATTGTCCCTAGTTTAGCTAAATAAATGTGCATGTGTATATATGTGATTTATATACAAATAGCTAAATAGATAATTCCTCGAGTAAAATCGCAATGTACGAAGACCTGCACAGAGACAAGTACTGCAGCAAATAAACACACCTTCCACTTTGACTATCCATTTCCCAGAAAGTTCAATATTAGCTACAGGCAGTTCTGGAGAGGTGGAGATGCATACATTAGTCAGACGTCTACGTTATGGGCCGGGGGTAGTGGTCAAAATAGTGACTTGTTAATCTCTCATGAATTTGAAAGTATGAGGAAAACGCCTGACAGCGTATTTAAGAGGCGGTATCACCATCATCAGTAAGGACAGACTGTTCCTTTGCAAACACTGACGTCTGCAACAGGTGAGTCTTTGCTGCACAATACTACATGATAGCTTATTTACTGAAACGTATTACGAACTGTTTTTGAACTGCTAAACTGTGTCACACCATCCTGCGAACCAAACCATTATCGTTCCATTCTCGTCAACAACGGATCGCGTCATCTTACCTGCTCTTACGGGATCTGTTTATTCCACTGACTGAACGCAGGTGGAGGGATTCTCCCGTCTAATACAAGCATTTTTTTCATTAAACTTTGTACTTCTCCTGCGTAAATCATAAAAGTGAAAGACCGAACAGCATTAGTGTGAAAACAAATTGAAATTGAAGTTCTGTTTTTAGCGTTGTTCACATTTAACGTTCCCTCTATTCTACAGTTTGGCCAAAATATGCTGCCATAGCTACATTTCCGCCATAAAATTGCCACCGTTGCCGTCACTGTCGTAAAAGTTACATTTTGAAAGAAAAAATAAATTTAACA
>NW_015537939.1:2399745-2399891 GCF_001515605.1 Sinocyclocheilus anshuiensis | reverse complement strand
TTTAAAAAAAAAAAAAAAATGCAATTAGTGCTGGTTTGTGGAAAACTCACGTTGGCATCGCTATGCAGTTGCTAAGGAGTTTTGGGACTTGACCTCAAAGTCTAGTTTCTATAAATAATAAAATGACAAACAAGTTTATATATATA
>NW_015537939.1:2375810-2399704 GCF_001515605.1 Sinocyclocheilus anshuiensis | reverse complement strand
AATGCATTAACATTGTCATATCCATCACCATGCTAAAATGTTCCGAAAGTTGTCATGATTGAAATATATATATATATATATATATATACTACAAAAATACAGATTTTTATAGAATTAATTTTTTTATATATATTTTTTATTTATTTATTTTGTTGTTGTTGTTGCTATTACTTGCACTAGACTGCTTAATCCATATGACCACTGTATGTTTCTTCTTTCATATGCTGGCTGGCAGGTGGTAGTGACAGTTGCTCTGTGGGCAAGAAGCTTCTTCTTTGTGCGACGATGGGAGAGAGAGAGGCATGCTTATTTTCACCTGTTGCTCCTGCTGGGACCTGGATTAAACACTGCCTGTCCACACACTTCAGGCCTAAACACTCACTGGAGGAGGGTTCCCAAAGTGACCACTGGTCATCTCAGCCATTTTGCACCAGAAAGAGACTTGTGGTGATCCTTCTGGTCATTTTGGCTTTGGTTGTCATGATGCTGCTCATGCTGCTGAATTATTATTGCATTATGGTCTGGCACCTGTGTCAACATGAAGAGTCTGTTCTCCCAATGTTTCAAAATACCACACCAGAACTGGACAAGTAGTGCTGAGATGTTACACATTTTGTTGTTTTTGTTTTAATATTTGGTGCACCCATCTGGGATGCATTTATATGTTATGCTGTTGTGTTGTTGTTTTTTTTCTTTTTTGTTTGATGAACTGAAATAACACTGAAATTTCCAGTGTGAGATTTTTCAGTGTACTATATGTGTGATGTAAGAAGGAAATTATTCACACTGTCAGGTTACTCAGATTTGGAACTTTTAGTTTTGTATTTATTTAAATGATTTCCTAGGTTTGCCATTACACTGAAAATTATGCCTATTTTAATTGGCAAAGTATTTATCCATTTATTTAAATCTGTTAATCTTTATCTAGCGAAGCTTGAAATGTAGTTAAATACTCTTCATAAAACCGGTTCTGTTTAAGCTTTGTGTGCTTGTGAATCTTTAAACAGAAATGTTTTGTGAGAAATGTTGTTAATTCTCCTTTCAAGCCTTTCAAACATACACAGATCAGAATATCACTCAGTACATGCTTTTATTGAACAGACTGTATTGTAAACAATGAATCAAAAACATAACCTTTGTCATATTTTTGACGCCTCATGCAATTTAAGATCTGGATGTGTGGCCTTAATTTAGTCATTCTGTTTGTCATAAAATAAGCATTATTGCTCATGCATTCAAGTGGACAGTAATCCTCCCCAAAGATGATGTCACACATTTTCCTCCTCCCTTTTCAACACCAAACAGGAAATTCTTACCACATGTAGAGTAGTGCATTGTGGATACAAAGTAGGCCTGTAAATGCAAAGTGCCTCTGTTCTTGGCAGGAATTATCCTATTCAGAGCAAGCTGTGTCAGCTTTTGAATAGAGGCAGTGGACATTGAAAGAAGAGAAACCTTGTAAATAAAACTGGTCTCCATCACATTAGTCCTGCTGCACATTAATGACTCTAGATTTAGTCAGCTGCACCAGCGGACACACCTTTAGTCACATTTGAAACAGATGATGTACGAAGATTTAGGAATGTTTGGAACACTCCCTTATACTACAAAAAAGGTTGTAATTAATGCTGGACATTGTGTTTCTACTAACAATCTATTCTACAGCTATTATTATTACAACAACAACTATTCTACATCTATCTGTATTTCCAAACAGTCTACATAACAATAAAACATGTACACTTGCAAAATTGGTGTTTATTATTATTCTAAAGAAATGGTTCTGCTGTTACTAACTGGGCTTCTTTGTACAAGAGAAGTCTGTTCTCTTGTTAAGGAACTGGGCGGGCGGAGGGGTTGCCCTTGTTCCTTCACCATCAATTGCACCAGGCAAACCCCAACTTTACTGATGGATAAACTGTTTGTTAAGTTTGTTGTCCCAGCTGTGCTCTTTCTGTTTGGAATTGTGTCTATTCTACTCCTGACTGTATCTATACATGAAATGAGAGAGCCACCACAGTACATGGTAAGTATGATTACTTCTGTGTCCTGATAAAAATGGCAAATTGTTTCTTTTGTGTTCTCTTTCTCTGTCTCTTGCTCTCTATCTTTCTTTCTTTCTCCTGTAAGCTAAGTTGCATTTTACGCAGTGTATCCTGATTAATAGGAGGAATGGTTTTGGCACGATACAAAGAGGAATTGTGGCATTTTTGTAAACAAGTAAAAGGCCTGAAAACAATGTATGATCACAAAAACATTATGTTTTAAGCACACACTAATATGTTGAGCACAGCTACCTGAACCACGAGTAAAAGTTAGCATCTGAAATTACATTATAACCAGGTACAGCATATTTAGCCTTGGGGAGGTGAGCCTTCACAAGGTAAACATAGAAAATGGTCATTTTGTTCCTGTTGGGAACCCTGGAACAAATGAAGATGCAGACTCAGGATAGTTTGTTATGTCAGATACTTCTGGGAATTGCATCTCCATGAAGTGTGTCTTCTGGCAACAGGGAACAGGTACATGTTAACCCCTGGGAGCCGTAGGTAAACACTGTGTAACAGGTCACAGAAACACACAATATGTACAAAATCTTAGAAGTAATTGTACTTGAAATATGATGGTTATCTCAAAATATGTGATTACAGTGGCTTCTGCGAATAAATCACTGTCAAAACATGTTATGTTCTCATCATATTATGGAAATTTTAGAATTTGACTAAAACTTTAGGTTCTGTTTGAGATAAAAACAAAAGATAATACATTCTAATCACATAGATTTGAATATTGTTTTGCCTCTCTCTCTCTCTCTCTCTCTCTGTCTCTCTCTCTCTCTCTCTCTCATTGCAGTATGGGGTTGTGCTGGACGCTGGCTCCTCACACACTGCCTTGTACATCTACAGATGGCCGGCGGACAAATTAAATGGCACAGGCGTGGTCACCCAGCACAGCGAGTGTCATGTCAAAGGTCAAATGACTTGCTGAAATATTTAACATTTTCAAGCAGATTAATGGTAGAGATATAGATAAACATCTAAAGCGTAAATAAAATTAAGCATCAATATGCTAGTTTAATAAATATAGAAATGGATGTAATTATTGTGTCTTATTTTTCTTTGGTGCAGGAGGAGGAATCTCTAGTTATGCTGGGCAGCAGGGTGCAGCGGCCCACAGCCTTGAGGCGTGCTTGAAGCAGGCCATGCGCGACATTCCCCCAGACAGACATCATCGCACCCCTGTGTATCTAGGAGCTACTGCTGGCATGAGACTTCTGAAGTGAGTGTGTTTTTTTTTCTACGTCTATGTTGCTACATGTAGTATTGAATCGTTTTATAAGGCCACATATAAAAGAACACATCCTATTTTAAAGGGGTGGTTCATTGCGATTTCACTTTTTTAACGTTAGTTAGTGTGTAATGTTGCTGTTTGAACATAAACAATATCCGCAAAGTTACGAAGCTGAAAGTTCAATGCAAATGGAGATATCGTCTTTTAAAATTCTGGCAGTTTAATGCCTACAAAAACGGCTGGTAGGGACTACAACAAGTTACTTCCCGGGTTCGTGACATCACAAACCCAGATAAACCCCGCCTTCGGGAAAAGGCAGCAAAGGGGGCGAGGCCATGCTGCGCTGCTTTAGAGAAGAGGAAGAGAAAACTAGAGGTGCACGTAAAAATCTATTCATATATGAATCACGATTCTGTCTTCTAACGATTCTAATGGATTCACAAGTTTCAAAATCAATGTTCTAAAGCAGCAGTTCTTAATACTGTTCCTCGCGTCCCCCTGCTCTGCACATGCTCTGCATCTCTCTCTCTCTCATTCAGCTCAGCTCCAACAAAGAACTGTAACGTCCAATTATACACTTATTTTCACATAGCTATGAGAAGTGTTGAACATGGACGCGCATGCAGTTGCCATACTGTATTAAAGCTTTAATCAGGATAAAACCGTATATTAAAAGCTAACATAAGCAGTAACATTTACAAATAACAGCGTATCTAAAAGTATGAGACAACAACAAACAAAAAAGTCGGTTTAGCCAATCACAACACACTGGGCTAGCTAACCAATCAGAGCCCATCGCCTATTTCTGAGGGAGGGGGCTTCATAAAAGAAGGAAATTATCAGACTGTTTCTGAGAGAAGGGATAGAGCTGTGTTGAATAAAGGTAAATTATGTGAAAAATAATGCGTTTTTTAAAAAACGAAGCATTAACACATGTTAGACTGCACCCCATAAAAACAATCAAGCCTAGAAAAAAACAAGTGAACCACCCCTTTAAAACACTTTCTGGCTGTCTAATTTTCTGGTTAATCTTCTTGAAGTAGTATAATTTTTTCAGGCAAATTAATGGTAAAGGTATTTCTCATATAGATAAAAAACAAACACAGAAACACCAATATGCAAGTTTCAAGATATTTTAGTCCAGTTTCAGGTGCAAAGCTTCAATAGGATTTGAAGGGTAAAGCCTGATCTTTCTGCATTATATTTTCTGGCATATAACATTTTTTCACCCTGCATATGTGTTTAAGATTGCTTCAGGTTTTCTCTGTAAAATATTTAGTAAAGTAGTATATTTAAAAAAAAAAAATACAAAATTAAAATGCCAAACAATAATGCTAAAAAAAAAGTGAAAAAGTGAAAGTGAAGTGACATGACATGTGGCCAATTATGGTTACCCATACTAGGAATTGGGAGAGAGCGCTGTACATTCACTCCCCCCACCTACAATCCCTGCCGGACCTGAGACTCAAACTTGCAACCTTTGGGTTACGAGTCCGACTCTCTAGCCATTAGGCCATGACTTTGACGACTTCAAAATTACTGAAACAAAATAAAAATGTAAATAAATAAATAAACCTAAGGGGAACTGATCTTTACAAAAATTGAATTACATTGGGACCAGTTTATTAAATTAGAAAAGAGAAGTTAGTTCTGAGAAAATGTTTTTACAGGTGCTTTTTGGTTCTATGTCATTTTAATGCAAATTCATACATTTAGGCCTGGTTTCACAGACAGGGCTTAGACTAAACCAGGTTTAGGCTATAGTTCAATTAGGACATTTAAGAAATTTTTATAAACTTGCCTTAGAAAAAGCATTACTGGTGTGCATTTTGAGACAAAATAAAGGCACTGATATAATTTAAAATCAGTCAGAGCAAGTTTCTTTCAGTTGAAACAGCTCAGATTTAAATTTTAGTCTGGGATTAGGTTTAAGCCCTGTCTGTGAAACCGGGGGTTAGTGGCTTAATTGTCCTAAATTGTCCCTTTCTAGGGCCAGTGTAGGCTATGTTTTGGCTCTAAGAATTTTATAGCTATGTAGTAAAATTTTGTTTTCTGCCAGGATGACATTTGCTGATTGCTTTTTTCATTAACCTCCAAATACCTTTAATTTTTTCAATCTTTTATTTTTCAGAATTACCAATCCTGACAAAGCATCTCAGATTCTTCAAGAAGTCAAACAAAAAATCAAATCCTTTCCTTTCAACTTTCGAGGAGCTGTAATTTTGAGCGGTCAAGAAGAAGGGGTTTACGGTTGGGTCACTGTCAACTACCTTCTTGAAAACTTCATAAAGGTGCTTTCTTGTTAGAGTATGTCTGTCTTTTCTTGTCAGTGAAACTGTCCATAAATTAATTATCCTTCAACTTTGTTGCTTATTATCATCATAGACATCTAAATATTAAGCCAGTGTTTTGATTTATGGTACTGTATTTTTACTGGTTTCTCAACTAGTGCCATCTAGTGGCCATTTTCTGTCTTTGTTTGCTCATTTATACAGTATGGCTATGTGGGCCGATGGCTTAACTCTGGCAGAAAAACAGTCGGAGCGCTGGATTTAGGTGGGGCGTCCACACAGATCACCTTTGAGACCCCAGAAACAGTTGAGAACGAGTTGAACAGCATGACCATGCGTCTCTATGGGCAGGAGTATTCCCTCTACACGCATAGTTACCTGTGTTATGGTAAAGAAGAGGCTCTGCACCAGATCCTGGCCTACCTGGTTGAAGTATGACATTATGCATCACAAATCAATAATACCTCATTGTATATATGTAGACACTATTTTTGTGTTGGAGACTTCTTGGTGAATTGTTTTTGTCCTGTCACAGTTTACATTTCTCTAGTATGTTTTCATTTCAGTCGCAGGGTAATATTAGCAAAGTGTACCATCCCTGCTACCCATCTGACTTCACTGATGTCTTCAAGCTGGAGCAAGTGTTTGACTCTCCTTGTACAGTGTCTAAGAGACCCAAACCTTACAACCCTCATTCCTGGATCAGGGTGCAAGGCACCGGGGACTACCAAAGCTGCGTTGGCAACACTTCTAATATATTTTCCTTCCAGTTCTGCCCCTTTTCTCAGTGTTCCTTTAATGGAGTTTTCCAGCCCAACATCAGCGGGGGCTTCATGGTGAGAGGCCCAGAAATGGACAAAGTGGAACATACAAGTTTAATAGAAAAAAATCTTATGTATTTGTCTTTCTTTTAGGCCTTCTCTGCTTATTTCTTCACTCACAGTTATCTCCAGCAAAGTACAGGGATAAACATCAGAACCTCTACTCAGCTAGAGGAGGCTACCAAAGCTGTGTGCAATATGACCATAGAAGAGGTATAATTTGTACTAATGCTAATACTAATGCTTGTTTTAACTACCTCAGAATAAATTAAAGCCAGTACAACAAATGCTATCAGGATGTATGAAACATGATGTACTTTACAATTTAAATATTTGAATTTTTCCCCCATTGTAGTAATAAGATTTTTCATTTTTTTTTTTTTTTTTTTTTTTTTTTTTTTATTTAATTGTCATGAAAATAATGACACCGATCTAAAATCTTAATTGGCCTGTAACTGGAAAGGAAATATATTATCTTTATAGTCAAATATTAATATTTTAATTACTTTTATACATTTTTTAGGTCAAATTGATATTTCAACCTGAAATCAATTTGAATAAAAATTAAACACACACACACACACACACAATATATATTTAGCATTTTTAGTAATATTGATTTCAGAAGAAATTATTTCAAATATGAACTGGATATTTTCTAGCCAGGTTTTATGAATGTGAAAAAAAAATGTCTTTGTGTTTATCATAAAAATACACTGTATAAACATGCTGCATTGCATCTCTGAATTCCTGTCAATTTTAAAAATTCATATCCATATCTTCTGTTCATTATAGATGACCAAGAAAGCTCCTGACTTGAAAAAATACCTGAAGGATTACTGTGCAGTTGCAGTGTATATACAAGTGCTAATGCTTAGGGGTTATAACTTTGATGAGAGTTCTTTCCAAAATGTTGCTTTTCAGAAAAAGGTGAGTTTATCAAAAATATACTCATATGCTTGTACATCACAGAACCACCTTAACCACAAATCATTTTACAGTTAGCTTCTGAATAAAATGCAAATTGTGTGAATGTGAACTAAGTAAACAAAAATGCAAAACCACACATTCAGTCTCTACTATGTCACAGGCAGGTGAGGCGTCTGTGGGCTGGGCTCTGGGTTATATTCTCAGTGTGAGCAGTCTTCTTCCAGAAGAACCTGCAGGCATCAGGAAGGGCTTGTGTCCTGCAGCATGGCTTGGCTTGTTGATTCTCCTAACCATCCTCCTCATTGCCACTTTCTGTTACATGGCTCTAGTGATTCGGAGGAAACGGAGTGATGACGTTGTCTCATAGCTCACTGCTATGCCTACAGTTGTTCTATGTGTTTGGACAGACTCCACAAAAATGTAATGTTTGCATGAATAATGCATTCATACTGTACTGTCTGTGCTAATATTGCATCTAATTTAACAGAAAATTTGTTTGTTTTGCCAATGACAAATTTTACAGAAAGACATCAAAACTAGTTAGGAAATTAAATTGAGGCACAACATGAATAACACTAAATAATATTATATATCGGTATACTATGGTATATCTGATACCAGCACTGTTCTATTGTACAATCTCAGTTTTAACAGATTACAGCAAATTTCTTTGTCTTTGTTGATCTTGTGTGATACACTAATCAACTTTATTAAAGGAAATATATGTCTTTTTGATGAGGATTGTCGATGATATCTGATCAGTGAACTCTAGTTATGTATCTCTTTATTTGGCCAGTTCACATTTGTCTTCAGTTAATGTACAATAAGAAATTCACAGCATTTCAAATATTTCTCAGACTGAAGGAATAAAACTGTAGTGTTAATAATTTACCAAGTTGAATTTATTTCTGATGCAGGTTACTGAAGAAAGTATATACAAAACCATGTTTAACAAATACATATTAAACTATAGACCCATTTAATTTTTTACCATAGATTCTAAAGTTAGCTTATGTTTGAATGACCCTGTTTGAATGAGATCTCGTTTTACTTCGTTATAATTTTACAGTATTAACAACTTATTTTGTTTTTTATAAGAAACTGCTTATCATTGTATTTATAATTGTGGGCTTCAAAATATGGTAACCCATAATATATTTGCTTTGTACAATATAACACAAAGATTTATTTTTAGATTTTTTAATTTACTAAGACAATAACATAAAACACCAGATGATGGCAGTAAGCATCTGCTTAATTCAGTGGCTGGCACGTAAAGAAATGTGATCCTACTGCGCATGCGCATATCACCTCCCTTCATATCTTAGCCATTGCCATGTAGAGCGCTTTGGCATTTTAGCTTAATCTGCTACAGTTTTGATTTATTTCCAGGTTTAAAAAAAAAATGTCCGAGCTTGAAACTAGTGTATCGTGTTCTCCGCAGTGTGCGGAAACAGACAAAATCAAAAATACAGACGATATCAATCCAGAAACAGTACAAAACACTAACACCAATATTTCTCAGGTTGAAGAAGGTGAGTTTATCAGTTGAAACCCTTCAAAAACTTCAAAAATGCCGTCATGTGGAGTTTATTTGCATCGAATGCTCGTGTTTGAGTTGTTTGAGATGGATTCATGGGTGGTAATAAAGCTTAGCGAGTAAACAAGCTAGGCTAGGCTAAATATTAGTACCCATCATTCATCTTAAACAACCACCACAAAAATCCCTTTTTAAAACTATCTGTGTTTTTAAGTCGATTGTCATCGTTCATTGGCTGAAAATACACGTTAAGACACAAAACGTGGAGTTAATGAATCATACCATCGTGTAAATAGATTAATTCGCCGATAAAGCAACAATCAACAAGTTAGCCAGGTAGCGAATGCCTTTTTAGCCTCATAATAATCCTCCATTGCCATTGTTATGGAAAGTAACAGCTCGTTTGTGACATTTCAAAACGTTTTAGTGCATTTTAAGTTTCTAAAATGCCATGAAGTTTCCATTTTAAATCTAATTCGTGTCATTTTATTAAAAAAAATAGTATCACATTTTATAAGGGTTTATGTTCAGACAGTAGTACAAATAAGTACATATTAATAAATGCTAATTTAGTTATGTTTTTATGTAGTTTTAGTATCCACAAATTTATTGGTAACTAGATTATTTGAGCAGATAGTACAATGACACATTCAGGAACAAACAGCCTTACCGAATTAAAACGTTTTATGCAAATAATAGAATTCAAGTAAGTTTGACACGTTTTACAATAACATGAGCTCTTTCATTTAGATATATGTACATTGCTGCATGGCATTCATTAAAATAATGTCAAAATAATGCACGGCATGTACAAATTGTCTATTTAGGTATGCACAGCATCAAGACCATGTCATTTAGTGGGCTAATATTATTAGTGATTTTTTAATTTAAATCAATTGGAATAATTTAGATTTTACATTATGATGTACCGATGCCTAGATTCAGTTGTAACATATAAAACTATTGTTCTTTAACTGGATTTGTGTTTTTATAGCAGATTTCTAATATGGGTCAGTTATTAGTTATCAGGCATAACATGAAATAGTTGTCAATGTATCCTTAATTCTGTTAAAATATCTTTTTTTTGCACCACAACAACCAGATGCATTATTACTTGCATGCTTTGCTTGCACACATTGGGCCTCATTCATGAAATTTAAGCAGAACGAATTTCTCTGTAAAACCATTTGTGTATAAATGGTCACATTTAGTTCAGTCCAACGATTTATGTCAGAATGAATTCATGAGCAAAATTGATTTTGCTTATGCTTTTTTCATGAAATCACAATTTGGCTACTGATATTTTTATTTCAAGTCTGTTTCTTGTTCACTAGTTTTACCAAAAGCCTCACAGTGTATCTAAAACTTATTTCTAATCATAAATTTCATGTTCTGTGAAAATCAGATATGTAAAAAAAAAAAGAGCCATGTGAGATCATGTCTATGCTAACCACATCAGCTACATTACACAAAAGTATGTTAAGATTATTTCATACAGTAAATATTATTTTACGTTATTTTCGCTTTTAATGCCTGATTTTTCTGCAGGGTCTCAGAGCGACAGTGGTCTTCTCAAAGGCTTGTTGACAGATAACTTCTGTCACGTCTGTGAAGCAACCCTGCTTTACGAGTCCCAGAGAGTTTCTCATTATGAGGTTTGTGAGGTGGTTTTTCATGCAACTGTATCAAGTTTTTTCAGGCAACCTCAAAAAGCTGCAGTCATATTTCTAACATTGGTTTCTATGTTGCCAGGGGAAAAAGCATGCACAAAGAGTCAGGATGTACTTGCAGAACAAGAACACTAAAATAAATAAGCCGAGCCAAGATTGTGGAGGCCTTTTGGTATGTAACAGATCATACAGAATATGCATATATTGCTCTTAAGTGTGTGGTAATATATAATACTTCATATTTTTTTACAGAGAGGTCTGTCTGCAGAGAAGTTCTGCGAGCTGTGCAACATGGTATTCAGCTCTCCAACTGTGGCCAAGTCGCACTATGAGGGCAAAGTTCATGCAAAGAACATGAGAAAAACCAATCCTCTGCCACCTGGAGGTGAGTAAAATCAAACTGGGGACTGTTAGGTTTGACTCTTCGCCATTGTGGGCTAAATCTGTCATAACACTATTATGTTATATTCAACTTTCAGCGCCCGTCCTAGAATCCACAATTCCTGATGTACACCCATCAGAGGCTGCTGTGCAGAATCAGATCAGTCTGGAGCAGAAGGACACTTCTGGCTTGGGCGATCAAGAGGTTGATCTCAGTGACCCCAACAAGTACTGTACACTGTGCAGCGCTTCCTTTAACAACCCTCTGGTCGCCCAGCAGCACTACAGCGGCCGGAAGCATCAGAGGAACCAGGCCCGGCAAGAGATGCTGGATCAGATGGGGGAACAGTCAGAACATGGTATGCATTAAAATATATCTACATTGACCAATTTAAAAAATGTTCAAATTAATGACAAATTTTTATTCAGAAATGCTTAATTAATTAATTATATGAAATTAAATAATTATATTAAGTATACAAATTAAAATAATTTTGTAATGTCGCATGTAATCCATTAATGTAAACAGAAATATTTTTGTACTCAGTGGTCGTTCATGATTTTTACATATTCATGGTTGAGAATTTACTGTACATATGAAATTTTCTTGTTATTCTGTTTTTCTCTCACGCACACATACAGCTAACTCCCTGACTTGCCCGATTTGCTGTCTGACACTCAGCTCAGTAGAGATGTACCAGGCACACATGCAGGGAAACAAACACTTTGTCAAGTGAGTGACGTTGCTCTCATTCGTTATTTTATCTGATGCCTTTTTTTGTTACAGCCACTAGGATTTGGATCTTGATCTTGTCAGCAAATATTTGACATTTTTAGAATGACATTTTTAAAATGAAATCAGAAAGAATCTTACTTACATTCTAAATGTGTGTTCATGGGCAAAATCCCACCATAGATTCTTCTTTTTATTTATTTATTTATTTTTTTCATTTAATATAAAATATTTTTTCTGTGCAAATTTGTAAGATTAGTGGCAAATTGATTAATTTCCTGTTGACTTTAGGTGAAATTTGAGTCAATCTTCTTTAAAATAAACTTTTTTTACATATTGCAGTTATTTCTGGATTTTACATATTTGCATACACTGTAAAAAATAATTTTTAAAGTTGTAAATAAAAATAAGGCTGTACGTTTTGCAAGAAAATACTACTTATTGTTAAGTTTTCTGATTTTGCCATTTCTTCGTATTTTTTTGAGAAATTTACTAGCAATTTCTAAATGTGAAAATTGTTTCCAAGACTAAATGGAATGTCATTAATCTTTGCCCTTAGAGAGAAGAAAGTTATGGAACTGTGCCAATCTCAGAAGAAAGTGTACGACTCCTTCCAGGATGAGCTGGCTGACTACATCCAGGTGCAGAAGGCCCGGGGACTGGATCCCAAAGCAGGGCTGGGCACCATAGGACAAGCAAGCAAGGGCCTGGATGAGAGTGTGAAAGAAGGTCCACAGAAAGCAGAAGAGATGCCTCATCCTGGCCAGCTGGTACCACATTTTCCATCTCCTGGTTTACCTCAACCTCACTGGCACCCACAATTCCAGTCTCAGGTCAATCAGTTCGGCTTTGGTATGAGAGGCCCTGTCCCACACTATCGGCCGGGATTTATGCCCCATGCCCATCCTCCTTTCCCACCTGGTCACCTGTATAAAAGAGGGAGGAGCCCTGAGTCATTTAGCTCCTCCTCTTCCTCAGACTCCTCCTCCTACACTAGCAGCAGTAGTGACAGCAGCAGCAGTTATGACAGCAGAGAGAGGAGGAAACGGAAGAGGAAGATGAAAAAGCGAGGGAAGAGCAGAAGAGACCAGGAGGAAGGGTCTGCTACGGAACAAGTAGAAAGGAAAAAGAGGCGGAAGGGAGACAGGAGAGGAAGTGTAGAAGGAGAAGATGATAGCAAGAAATGGAAGGAGAGAAGAAAAAGAGAGAGGAGCTCTAGTGAAGACGAGGAAAGCAGAAGTAAAAAAAGAGCAAGCAAGAAAAGTAGGAGGCATGGGGAGAGACGAAAAGAAGAGGAACTCTTGGAGAAACAAGAGGTTGAAGTGCACGAAGAACCACAAGGAAAGATGGAGGAACACGTAGAGGTCAGGACAGAAATGAAAGATGGCAAACACAAACACAAAAAAGAGAAGAAAAAAGGAAAAGAGAAGCTGAATCGAGAAGACAACAGGACAGAGGAGGAAAGGCTCTGGGATGAAACGATTCTTGGTGTTTTTTAGACTTTAGTTTTTTTCGATGATGGTCTGACAGTATTGTTCTAATAAAACTGCACAGGACCCCAGAAAAGTGTTTTGCTGAAATCTTCTGGGCCCTTCTCACTATTTATGCTTTCTGAAGAACTCTAAAGGCCTTTCTTTTATACAGAAACTCATCTGATCACAATTCCTTTTTAAGGAATCAACAGTGAAAATTTTGTCATGATTCATTCACCCTCATTTCATTTCAAACTCATATGACTTCTATGGAACACAAAAATAGATGTTAAGAATGTTCATGCTGCTTTTTTCCAATGCAACGAATGTGTGTGGAAGCTCGGAAAATGACAAAAAAGTAGAAGTCAATATGACTTCTGCACTATATTTCAAGTTTTTTGATTTTTGGTAAGGTACAGATCAAAACTGATTGAAAATATTGGTTCAAAATATTGCTGCCTGCAATTCCACATATTCAACCTTGCTGTGTTGTGAGAAAGAAACTACAGCGTTTGTTAAAAACTGGCTTCAAACGACTTTATGCTGCACAATTTGTATGAATTAACTGCTACTTTTAAGGTTCTTTTGTCACTTTTAGAGCTCGACAACATTCATTCACTTTCACAGTGTGGAAAAGAGCAACGTGAACATTATGCTAAACCTCTTCTTTTGTGTTCCACAGAAGAAAGGAAATCATACAGGTTTGGAATGAGATGAGAGTGAGCAAATGATGAAAATGTTCATTCCTTGAAATGCTCAGGACTACAGACTTTAGGATGTCTCTAGAGCTGCACTGCTCTCTTGGGGAAATCACTGACTTTATACCTTGTGGTGTGATGCAAAAACACTACGTGAGCCATCCACCCATGTCCATTTGGATGTGTCCATCAATTTGCTTCATGCTTTGATCAAATAAACCCCTCCCACTGTGTATATCAGCATAGACTTAGTATTTATTGTTACTTTTTCTAAAAATCTCTTATACATGAACTTTTGTTTCTGACTTAATTGAAGCATTTACAGTTTTAGTCTCAAGGGGGCGTTGATTGCAAATGTACACACTACACTGTGGATCTGCTAGAAACCTCTTTCAGACTTAATCTCTCTGTGTTCAAGAAAGACATGAAAACAGGAATGAATGGTGAGAAAATGAAGAGTTGTCAGAATATAGAATATCGCATATTGTAAACATTTCCCTGAATCAGAAGAGCTCGGCCTGCAATCCTTGTTTTTGTTGCATTTCTGTGAATGTGTGAAACAGTAATGTGACGCCAGGCTCATTTGATGCTGGAATATTTTTTGTTTGCAGGTCTAACAGGTGCAGGAGTTGAATGAGGACACGACTGCTACTCTGTTGACCTCTTTCTTGCATAGAGCTGCATTTCCTTTTTTGTGAGTTAACTTATCACAATCATGCAATCATATGTTTATTTAATGAGTGTGCTGCTAAGCCAATTTCCAATGTCTCCATTAAACAATCCTTAATTTACTTTTGGATCACTTTCTGAGCGCTCGGGACATAATGATCATGGGAAGATGAATGTGGTTGTGTTTCAAAGGAAATGATACTTGAAAATGCATTATTTACGTGTTTTTTTCATTATTTTTTTATCACATTCGCATGTAAAATGTGATGGTTTGGTCAAAAATTACCATTTTGTAATTTACTAATCCTAATGTCGTTCCAAACTCATGAAAATGGGGATGTGGGCTGGTTATCTCCAAAAGGACAAAAAAAAGCATCACAAAAGTTTTGCACTGTATTCCAAACCTTATATGTATTTTTGTGTCATAAACAGTAAAGATTCTGCTCTCCACACCCATTTAAATATGGTGCCTTTAGATGCATAGGTTTAGAACATGAGGTTTGAAATGAATGTTATCCATTTATCCACCTTCCGATTTCCAATTTCAAGCCAATTTGAAAATGTGGATGCACAATTGGAATTATAAATGACTATAATAATTTTATGATACTTATATTTATGATAATTTATGGTGACTTGTTGTCATTTTAAAGACATGCCTGATCCCCATTCCCTTTCACTATATAAAATATAGTATTGTTCAACATTTCTACTTTTGTGTCCGACTAGAAAAAGTCAGACATGCACTACCTGTCAAAAGGTTGGCATAATTAACTTTTTTCAAATGTTTTTGAAAGAGGTCTTTTATGCTCACCAAGGCTGCATTAAGTTGAACAAAATACAGTAAAACTGTAATATTGTGAAATATCATTGCCATTTAAAAGAGCGGTTTTCTATTTTAATATAATTATTCCTTAAAATGTATTCCTATTTTAAATTAATTTATTTCTGTGATGGCAAAGCTGAATTTTCAGCAGCCATTACTTTAGTCTTCAGTCATGATCCTGCAGAAATCATTCTAATATGCTGATTTGCTTACATTTAGTAATCGAAGTAATATAGTGTACATGGAACAACATGATGCCCTTTAATTTGCACGCATGATGAATTGTAATGTTTGTAATTCTACTAAAACATGTTTTGATCTTCAAATGCACTTGTATTAAATTGTGGATCTAACACCTGTAGCTTCTCGCACAGCTTTTGTACTTCAGAACTATATGAACTTTTTTCCAAGTCTTTGTAACCGCAGAGTTGAAAGCCCTCCGTAGACACAAGCTCGTCGACAGTCGCACTAAAGCGTTCTCTCGAGCCCCCTGAGATCTCCTGTTTTCAAAGAATTGTGTGGTTCGGCTCCCTGTGTCTTTGTCGTACCCTCGACCTCCAAGGCGTGTGCGTCTCCCACATCCTCCCCTCTTCACGACCCCTCCACGGGCCCATGAGCCCCTCGAGCCCTCCTCAAGAGACGAGGGCCAATGAAAGAGATCTTTTAACACCTCAGTTCGAAAACTCCCACACAAGCCCCTCTGAGCTTCAAGCTCCAGAGTCCCACACACTCAAAAACTTAATTAGTTTATCTAGAATGTGGAGTGGAAAACAAGCACGTTGGTTTGTGAGTTGAGAAATGTTGGGCTTCTGGATAAAAACCAACAATTTGACTTTGTGGTGCGAAAACAGGCCTGCAGTTTTGTTCTTAAGGGTTGTTCGGTGTTACTGTTGTGATATAGGGTGGAATTTTCAGTGCATATTAATGAACAAACCTTCATTTATTTATTAATTATTATGAACTAAATGTGTACGTAACTTAATATGATCTGCTCTATCAATATGCGATTGCAGTGTTAAGCGGTTTTACATTGTGTGAAAAAAAAAGTTTTCCAACATGCATTTTTTATAGTTTATGATGTTAAAGTTTAAGTGCTTTAGTTTTTCTTTAATTTGACCTAACTATTAATTCAGCCAAAATATGTGATTGAGTAGATACAACTGTGTACATATAATACCAAACTAGTTTTGTATATGTATTTCTAAAATATTCTAAAATAATATTTTTTTATAATTTTATGTATCTTTTAACATCTTTATTTTAATTTAATCTTTTGTGAATACTTTTATGCATTTTCAATTTTCTTCATCAGTAATTAAATTCAAAGTGGCTGTACTTTGAAGTAAATATTTTAAGCAGCATTTAAACTTTTTAAGCACACATTTTGGGGGCATAACGTGACACGATAAAAATCAACACTTCGAGATTAAACGTATTTTGTTTTCCACGGCACAATATTGTTGATTATATGCCACCGTCGGTGCTTTTTCACTATTAATGTGGGTATTGGTTAATTAAGTGATTTTGTCATAAATCATCATTGGCAGTGTGTTTGGTTGAATATGTGATTCATTTCAGTCTTACCTGATATTTATCACAAGCGTTTTTATATTACGTGTTTGTGTTTGATTTGATACAGTGCCAGCTGTTGTGTTCTGTGCACAGATGTAGGTGTTTCTCAGGACACACACCTGCATTTGGGTTAAAGATCATTTTAGGAAAGACGTTTGGGGTTCAGCAAACCTGTGCATTTTGTTTCAGATTAAAGAGAAAAACAAAGTCCTTTAACATTCACTAGAACTACACAAATAATAGAATGACCAGTGGGTTTTTCTAAATATGTGAATTTCTAGCTATTGAAATTGATTTTCAGATTGTTTAGATCTCTTTTGTGAGTTCAGTTTAAACCTCTAACTTTTCCAACAACGTGTTGGTTAAAATATACGTTGAGGTCTTCAAAATGTCTATTAAATCAACTCTACTCTCTGAATATGACTAAAACAGAATTTAAAAAGCTGAAATGCATCATAATTTATATATTAGGAACAGTGGATTGAGAAAATCAAAGATGACTTTGTACTTCAGAGGGTTTATTGAAATCATGCTTTTGCATGTAAAATAGCCAATAGCTGCTATTTACTTGCTAACGAAACTTGAAATGTGTGTATTTCCGAAAAAGTCTCCTGATTTTTCCTTGATGTTTTCTTCTGTGTGTTTCCTCTGACTCATTCTCTGATAGGCTGTCAGTAATTGGTTCATTGGCCCCACACACTGCGGGCCCTCCTTTCTGCATGACACATGAAGAACAGAAAGGAAAACACAGACACACAGTTGACAGCTCACACACAGACGCCCAAGGATGACCCTCTCTTGCATGTGCTTTTGTTTGTTCGTATGGATGGCAGGTAAGAACTTTCCTTTGCATTATATTTTAAGAGCTGTCAAACTTTTAATGTGATCAGAACTGAAACTTAAGTGATACAGTAATATGAGCTCAGTGTGAGTACATCTGCAGAAGTCAAAGTAAATTGATGACTGTTGTTATGTCTTTTGTTTGAATACTGTCATAAATTTATGTCATCCTGCAAAGATGGTATTTTTAAAGAATCTTATATAATCTTAATAACATGGTGTGAAGGTATCGATGCTGCGTTGTAGGCCCAAAAACGTTTGCATCCTTAGGCAATTACGAGATTTCTTGCATTTTAAAACGTTTGGAGAGCATTTTAAAAGTGTTTGCATATTTTGCTAACACAATGCTTTCACATTTGATATATATAAAAGTTTTCCGATAATTATCAGAGACAAGCCAGGTAATCTCTCACACTCAAATTTATGTAAAATAACAGCTTGTTCATTTGCATACATATATATTTTAATGTAAAAGAAATATATGTATTAATGCATATATTCTTAAAATGCTGACTATTCTTTTTTATTATTATTATTATTATTTATCGCTCTGGTTTGTTTGTTGCTGGTTTTCCAGAATGATCTGCTCTGTCGAAGTCAGTGTTAAACAAAAATCGCTTTGCAACTGAAATCTGATTCACTAAAGACTCACTTTCTATGCTTTCACACTCTCAACCTATTTTGGATTTCATACCAAACTGAATAGTGTAATTTGAGTGAATGGATTTTTTTTTTTTCCGTTCTCTGACATATGAACTATAATGTTTTCTTCGCATATGAATCAATGCCCACATAAGCATATCTCAAAGTGTCTTTCTAAAAAAATGTGCTTTCCCCGCCAGGCACTGATAAGAGAGGAAAACAATTTTGCAAGAGGATATAGACATAAATTTATGTCATCCTGCAAAGATGGTATTTTTAAAGAATCTTATATAATCTTAATAACATGGTGTGAAGGTATCGATGCTGCGTTGTAGGCCCAAAAACGTTTGCATCCTTAGGCAATTACGAGATTTCTTGCATTTTAAAACGTTTGGAGAGCATTTTAAGTGTTTGCATATTTTGCTAACACAATGCTTTCACATTTGATATATATAAAAGTTTTCCGATAATTATCAGAGACAAGCCAGGTAATCTCTCACACTCAAATTTATGTAAAATAACAGCTTGTTCATTTGCATACATATATATTTTAATGTAAAAGAAATATATGTATTAATGCATATATTCTTAAAATGCTGACTATTCTTTTTTATTATTATTATTATTATTTATCGCTCTGGTTTGTTTGTTGCTGGTTTTCCAGAATGATCTGCTCTGTCGAAGTCAGTGTTAAACAAAAATCGCTTTGCAACTGAAATCTGATTCACTAAAGACTCACTTTCTATGCTTTCACACTCTCAACCTATTTTGGATTTCATACCAAACTGAATAGTGTAATTTGAGTGAATGGATTTTTTTTTTTTTCCGTTCTCTGACATATGAACTATAATGTTTTCTTCGCATATGAATCAATGCCCACATAAGCATATCTCAAAGTGTCAATGCAAAAAAAAATGTGCTTTCCCCGCCAGGCACTGATAAGAGAGGAAAACTATTTTGCAAGAGGATATAGACAACACAAATTGCCCATAAGCATACTGTCTGTCTATTCAGATTTCCATTCATACATAACAAGGAAATTACTGCCTTCTAGTTCTGTATTGTCTATTGTGAAAGGGACTTTCAGCCTTTTCGGTTCTGCTTTTTTCCACAGTTTCTAAATCTAATTTAAACCTGTCATCTTTTACTGTTTTACTTTCTGCATAGAAAAAAGCTGAAAAATATCTGATTTAATACTGTATGCTAGTGCCCTTTGAATAGGTACCATTCAGACACCTACAATTTTTTAAGTAGCTAAACTGTCGTTAAACCCAAAAATCAAAATGTGCATAACAAACAAAGCAGAACTTATGATTTTTTCTTTGTTTCTCCTTTAGCGGCTTTACTGCCCACCTTCCAAGCTATGCCGTCTGTTCTCTACGCCAAAATCAACGGCTCGGAAAGTATGTCCTGTGAATGTCCAGATCACTCCTGCCAGGAGGTTTTTTGGTACCGATACCTTGAGAGGACAAAGACTCTTCAGTTCCTCTTGTATGTCAACAGCGCTGGCAGAGAGCAACATGGAGAAAACCTGATCGCCACTCGCTTCAAGGGCTCGGTGTCCTCTGGTCAGAGGGTGGTCTACACCCTGCGTATAACAGGACTTCAGGAGGAAGAAATCGGCCTCTATTCCTGCATGTTTAAAACCAAAAATATTATGCCTGTTGGATATTACATAATGCCTGGAGGTATAGCAGCGCTCTTCTTCTCTGTTTTGGTCCCTTACCCTGTTTTTTCTTTAGTGGCATTACTGATGGTTAGTGAACGAAGATTTTAGGATGAAAAAAGTCATGAAGACCAAAGAAGTGAATCTGAGACGCCTAATGTTGGTTTGGGCACTAGCATTGAACTTTCCATCCCTAAAGTGAGAGGATCTTTACCTGGTGTTAAGTTGGAGATGGTTCCAAATATACACGTTATACAAGTATACATGTCAATCCTGGTGCTCAAGAGCATCTCAAGATCTTAACTGACTAATAGGAGACATAGTAAGACTGAAATAGAAGTGAAGTGTTCAAAGATGCGGAGATGTTTGCCCTCAGAATCCTAGAGTTCTGTTAGTTTAAGCAGCCTTGACCTGTCTTAGATCTTCTAGTCTGGAAAGTTCATGTTAATCGACTTGGTTGTCAAGTTGCTGGACACTGTGGGTGCCAAATGTTCTAGTTTTATATATGTTCTGTCTTGATGTTCTCTGTTCTTTGTTCTCCAGTGAACCCTCCGACAGTTCAGCCGCCAACAGTTAAGACCAAGACACCCAAGAAGACCTGTAATTGCAAACCCCCCAGCTCTCCTAAAGGTGCGGACTGAGACGTGCTGTTAGATGTTACTGATTTTGTGCTGTTTTATACTGTTTAGTTTAATTGGTTTGTTTGTGTCACGTTGCAGGCTGTGAACAATCAGTGCTTTGGCCGGGCATTGGTGCTCTTTTGCTTTTGGCCATTACACTTGCTGGCACACTTTACTACTTCAGTCGTGAGTGCACACACATACACACACACACACACACACACACACAGAGAAGATGCGGAGATGTTTGCCCTCAGAATCCTAGAGTTCTGTTAGTTTAAGCAGCCTTGACCTGTCTTAGATCTTCTAGTCTGGAAAGTTCATGTTAATCGACTTGGTTGTCAAGTTGCTGGACACTGTGGGTGCCAAATGTTCTAGTTTTATATATGTTCTGTCTTGATGTTCTCTGTTCTTTGTTCTCCAGTGAACCCTCCGACAGTTCAGCCGCCAACAGTTAAGACCAAGACACCCAAGAAGACCTGTAATTGCAAACCCCCCAGCTCTCCTAAAGGTGCGGACTGAGACGTGCTGTTAGATGTTACTGATTTTGTGCTGTTTTATACTGTTTAGTTTAATTGGTTTGTTTGTGTCACGTTGCAGGCTGTGAACAATCAGTGCTTTGGCCGGGCATTGGTGCTCTTTTGCTTTTGGCCATTACACTTGCTGGCACACTTTACTACTTCAGTCGTGAGTGCACACACATGCACACACACACACACACACACACAGAGTTTGCACATGTCTTTGTAACATACTGGTACATCACCGTGTGACATGTTTACTCTCGCATACGTAGTTTCAGATGTTCAGAAGTCCATTGTGAGAGTTTCTGAAGTTCTACCTCACAGTGCTTATAATTTAGTAACAGTATAAACAGTTTACTGTACAATAAAAGTGAAATTATTTTGAATAGGAATTTTATATAAAATGTCATATGCACATAAACTCGGCCTCATACATTTTTTTCTTTTTTATATATTGGGACAGGTCTACCTAAGAAGTGTAGACATCAATTTACCAAGTAAGTCAAGAACTGTTTCAACGTGCTGCTACATAATGAGGTTTAAGTGTTTTTTTAAAAACATTTTAATTAATGCTTTTTATTACTAAAATGTCTCTTAAATTATCTTTTGTCCTTTCAAACATGAAAAATTAGCAAATAAACGGAAAGGTTATGGCTGTGGGTTAATGTTCATTTGCGACACTGGCGTCTCGCATCAAAGCCCTTTACATATGCGTTTGCATTGGTTCTGTTTCAACAGTTCGAGTTATTAGACTCAGAAAAACTTGGATAAAAACCTTAATAGTTTGCTAGCCTATTTCTGACAGTATCATGAGCTTTAAGACATTTTTTAAACTTTTTAAAAATATACTGTGTCATTTTCTCCATAGGACGAATCAGTTGCGATGAGGTGGAAGAACACACTCTTCATGTCGAAACAAATGTAAGCATTTGGATTAAAACATGACTTACCTTTAAAAAGTTTAAATACAGTCTTTGTCTTATTATTTTTTGTTCATTTGCAGGCGGTGGTCTTTTTTCTCTCCAAAGTGTGGACCTGTGTCGAAGTCTCCGAAATTTTGCCATGGCTTCACAAATATCAAATATATTGGTTTTTAGAATGTAAAAAAATGTGTATATAAAAATAATAGCTTAAATGTACAGTTCAGTGTTTCATCGGACGTTATTCAACCAACAGTCCACTTAATGAATTAGATTCATTGTCTGACTTGACCGAATCAAACCAGAGCAGAACATACCACCAGGATCACCACAAAACCGAACTCACTCTAAACTTGGACTAACCTCAGCTGTCTTAATCGAGCTTCGAGTTTTGTTCTTGCCAGTACAGTATGCTTAATTTGTGACTGAATGTACAGTTTTCTAATTTTGATATTCTTTTATCTCATATATGCTGTCGTTTTATGCTTTGATGTTATGCTCATTAAATAGTTATTTTAATCAAGTCTAAATTAAATGAGTGTATTATTGAGTGTTTCTGTGGGTTATTTCTCTGATGACACTTGTTTTGTAGGGTTTTATGGTGTCCCCCGTCTTGCATATCTGAGGGTGTGTTGGTTTATGTGTTTGGGTGTTATTAAGTTTCCCTCTCTGAGCGTGTGTGTTCTCGTTATGAAACTATAGGCCTATCACTTGATATTGTGTGAGCACAGCCAGAAAGTCTAATTAGCTTGAAGTATTTCTTACATATCAAGTCAGGGCAATAGACTACCTATACGTACATGTTCATGGTTAATGTGGTGAACTACACCTGTGGTTAGTTACTCTGCTAGGAAACCTGTGAGAATCTGAGGAGAAAGGAATTGAAACGTCCAATAAAAATCAAAAAACTCCAGCAAAAATAGACTCCACGTTGTTATATTTTCTCATATAAAAGGCAAATATGGATCAATTTAACACTTGAAATTAAAAGGATCTACTGTATAATACAGGGGGAAACAATATAATCAAAAAATAAATAAAAGTTCTGTCAAATAAACAAAAAATATGTGGGTATGAGAGAAACTGTGCTGCCATTCATGTGCAGCTGTTCTTCCTGATACTTTGAGGCAAATGAACAAACCCCTTCCTGTGCAAAAAGACAGCATTATCTCTCTCGCATCGCTCGTTCAACTTTGAGCTCTTCAGCGCTACACTAAAACAAAGCCACCACAGAGAAACCACAGACCTTGCCGCATGGAGAGCGTCACAGGCACAGACTGTTAACACAAAACCTCCATTACACGGTTTAGTTCAGTCTCTGTACTAAAGCATGTTATCATTAGTTCATTCATTTTCTAATGTTTTCAAAATAAATACTAAATAGATCAAAGAAAAAGTTTTATTTCTTTATTGATTGTACAAAATTACATGTACATGTTCAATGAAAAATGTTTTTCTTTTCCACAGAGCAAGCAGAGTGCATTACATTCATATACATACATAGCCTATAGTAGGCTATTAATACAAAACTAGAAAGTGCACAAAACTTTTTCATTTACAAAAGTATTTCAATTACATTTGGCAAATGTTTTAAAAGAGTAATACATTGCTACAATTGTTTACAGTTCTTTCAGTCTTCCTAATTTAAAGCAAAGAAAAAAAATGAGAATGCATCCCTGTTGAAAAAAACAGCATATGCTGGTTAAGTATGTTTTGACGCTGGGATGCTGGTTTATGCTGGTCCTTTGCTGGTTTAAGCTGGTCCTTTGCTGGTTTAAGCTGGTCCTT